>NC_041387.1:55202445-55232194 GCF_002162155.2 Triticum dicoccoides | reverse complement strand
GGGCCGGTGGGATGATGGGACGCGGCTGGTGCGGGGGAGACCGGTGGGTTGTTGTGGTTGGGCGCGTGATCCGAGGAGGATCGGGAGGAGGTGGGAAACGAGGTAGGTGGGGGCGATCCCGAGGCATGGAAAGGCGGCGGACGAGGTTGTCGGGGGTTGGGATTTTCTGTGGGGGGGTCGGGTGCGGAAAGCGTAGATTGGAAGGGGAACGTAGTTTCATCAAACGTGACGTGCTGGGACGTGTAAACGTGCCGAGTGCGAAGGTCGAGGCAGCGATAGCCTTTATGCTCGGGAGGGCTACCAAGGAGAACACACGGGGTGGATCGGGGTGAGAGTTTGTGGGCGGCGTATGGTGCTAGGTTAGGGTAGCAGAGGCACCCAAAGGTGTGTAGGTCGGTGTAGCTAGGGTGAATGCCGTGGAGGAGGAAGAAAGGTGTGAGGTGGTGAACTACGCGAGAGGGACGTCGGTTGAGAAGATGGGTAGCCGTGTGGAGAGCTTCGACCCAATATGGTGGTGGCATGTGAGCCTGGGCAAGGAGGGTGCGAAGAATGTCGTTAGTGGAGCGAATGGCACGTTCGGCCTTCCCGTTTTGCGGGGAAGTGTGTGGACATGAGAGACGGAGGACAATGCCGCGGTCGGAGAGGAAGGTGAGAAGGGCTGTGTTAACGAACTCGCCCCCATTGTCGCTTTGAATGCAATGGACAAGGGAGTGGTACTGCGTAAGAATGTAACGGCAAAAACGTACAAGCACAGAGGCTGTTTCAGACTTGTTGCGGAGAGGGAAAGACCAGGAGAAATGGGTGTAGTCATCCATTGTTATGAGATAATATTTCAAGCCAGAAAAACTGGATACATGCGACGTCCAAAGGTCGCAGTGGATTAACTGAAATGGGAAACTAGTAAAGGAAGTTGATTCGGAAAAAGGTAATCTAGTGTGGCGCCCTCGTTGGCATGCATCACATGTAGGAGATGGTGCGGGCACTTTATTACATGAAGGGGAAATAAAAGACTGCAATGGGCTTGAGTAGCCCGGCTCGGGTGACCGAGGCGGCGGTGCCAGAGATCGCCGTCGGTGGTGCTGGTGAAGGCGGTGGCGCCGGAGCCTAGGAACGGGTAGAGCGGGCCGGAGCTATTGGACCTCAGGATGAGCCTCCGAGTGAGCAGGTCCTTCACAGAAAAACCGTAAGGGTCAAATTCAATTGAGCATGAGTTATCAGTGGTGAATTTACGAACAGAGATTAGGTTTTTGACTACATTGGCAGAAACTAAGACGTGGTTTAGATGAAAGGGCTTGGGAGGGAGAGAGGCATAGCCGAGGGAGGAGGGAGTCATGATGGTGCCGTTGCCAACTATAATGTGAGGAAGATGATGAGCTGAAACATCATAAAGCCGAGTGAGTATACCTGCGTTCCCGGAGATGTGCGAGGAGGCACCGGAGTCCAGGTACCAGTCGGCGGCGCCGGGCTGCTGCAGGGACATGTTGCTCATCGCGGAGTTGAGCATGCTGAAGTTGTCCCACGAGCCAGGAGCAGGCGACGGTGGCGGTGGCGCGTGAGAGGAGGACGGTGCGCCGGGGTAGAAGACCGGGTACGCCTGCGCCGGGGTGGCGGGTCGTGGCCCGAGGATGCCGGCGGCGTGCGGGGGCACCCATGGAGCACGCCAAGGAGGAGGAAAAGGCGCGCCCCAGGGTGCGAAGTATCCCATCCACGGTGTCTGCCCACCGGTGAACGGCTGCTGCTGTGTGTGGCGGCCGCCACCGCTGGAGCCGTTGCCGCGACCACGTCCACGGCCTGTGCCACGGGCGCGATCAGAGGAGCCGCCGCGGCCGGGGTTGCCCTCGCCGGTAGGCCGAGCGCGATCGCCGGAGCCGGGGTGGCCGCGATCGCCAGGGGAGTTGCCGGAGGGAGACCGCCGACGTTGGTGCTGATGGTGAGGGTGGTGGCCCCCTCGGTGCGATCACGAGCGTCGAGGGAGATCTCCTCGAGAAGGAGGCGTGAGCGCGCCTGGATAAACGTGGGGAACGGTACCTGGAGAGGGAGCACCGAGGCGAGGACGTGGAAGCGGCGCGAGAGCCCACGGATGAGCTGCAGAGTGAGAGACCGGTCGGTGACCGGTTCGTCCACATCAGCGAGGGCGTCAGCGAGGGCCTTCAGGCGACGGCAGTACTCGCCGACGCGGAGGTCGCCTTGGGTGAGGGAGCGGAACTCGGCCCCGATGTGGATCGCGCGGGCCGGCTGATTGTCGTGGAAGAAGTGAGTCAGCTGGCTCCAAGCGCGGTGTGCCGTGTTGTCCGGCGACTTGATGACGTCGTAGAGGTCGTCGGAGATGGACCCGTAGATCCAGAGCAGGATGGTGACGTCGGCGTGGCGCCATGCCACGGTCTGCTGGAGAGGCTCGGAGAAGTGGTCGACGTGCCCCTCTGCATCGTACATGGAGAGCACGCACCGGAAGATCTGCCGCCATTTGGAGAAGTTACCTGCGGCGAAGTCCAGCTTGAAGTCGAGGAAGTGGCCGATGTTGAGCTGGTGCATGTTGGGGATGCCGGAGGAAGACGAGGCGCCGGCCGACAGAGGACCCGTGAGCGGGAGGGTGACCGCGAGCGGCGCCGGTGCAGGGGGCGCCGTGGCCACAGGGAGGGACACCGTGGCAGCAGGTGCTGGGGCGCCGTGGTGGTCGGCAATGGTGCCGTGGCGACGGGGAGGGGCGCCGTGGTGCCCGGCGGAGGAGGCGCGGCGCTGATGGCGACGGGAAGGGTGGGCGCCGAGGTGGACATGGTGAGGTCTCAGGGAGAACTCGCGTCTGATACCAAGTTGGAGGATCAAACTCTGTGTGTGTATTATGACTTCACAGGTTACACATATATATACATGGAGTGCAACGGCAGGATAAGGTTGCAATTGATCTAGCTAGTCCTGAGGAGACGTGAGCTACGTGCGGGACGAGCCAGTCGTGGGCGCAGGACCCGGGCGTGCGGGTGGTGTGGAGGACGTGGAGATAGTTGTGTTCCAACACGCCACCTATAGAAGAGTTCCTGCACCCGACGCCGCCGATGCGATGGTCTGCATGTAAATACTACACTACTACTTTGCTGAGATTCCTTCTGTCCGTCCTACAATGAGGTTCTTGCTTCCTCAAATTAGCAGGTGTGGGCACTACTACTGCTACTTGTGCAGATCCACAATATTGATGTTGCAAAACTTGCAGACGTTTGATCTAAGATGCCCGACTGTACTGCATGGAAGAAAGTAATTATGCAAATCCTAATTATATCCGTATATAGGTTGGACTCTACTACATGGAAATTAGAAATATTATATGAAGTTCCAGAGTTACATTGTGATTTGTGAAAGTCTGATGCATCTCAAACTTTGTTGTTTTGCTGCAGGATGATGAAGAGGAAAATAAAAGTGGGGATGAGCTCAATGAAACGGAGAGGGGGGAAAGGAATAACCAAGAAGGGGAGGGGAGGTCACAACCTCGAAGCCAACGGCAAGTTAAGGCATCACCTTGAATTTGTAACTCCAGTAACTAAATGGACTTCATTTTTTATGTCAAACTTGTGATCCTTCTTATTACTGAAACCAAGTATCAATATGTGACTGATTGTTCTCTTATTGTGGTCTGACAAGACTTAAATATTGGTATGCCCCGATCAGTGTCTTATTGCATTAGTTATTCTTATAGCTAGAGAGTGTGTACATGAGTTTCATGTTATCTTTAGTAAATTAATAACACTAAGTAGGAATTCAGAATAATGACGTATTAATAACAACAAGTAAGAAATCTGAATAAAAATAGTGCATGAGAAATATGGCATGCACTGTAACATAGAGACATCCTTTTCGATTGCTCAGATGTTAATGTTGCAAATGTTCTTTTTTCTGTTCTCTAAGAATGGTTTTAGATAGAGAGCTGCGCCCATGTTGTCTGCGAAGATTTTTTTAAAGGTCTATAGAATTTGATCTGCAAGTTTTTTATCCTAATGGTTACATCCTTATAAAGCTATTTCTTGTTTGTAAGATGGATGTTGTCTATGTCAAAACTCAAGGGAAGCAAGAGTGGATAGGAGTGGCAGTTGTTAAATCTGTAACCAGTTAGTTCTTCAATCAAGGTAGTCACTTGAATCAAGTATTTTCTGAATTATAATTAAAGGTGGACAGTTTCTTACAAATCTAACATATACCTTTTTGAATCTTGATCTTGTTTCATATATAGCTTACACGTAGCATGTCATGTATGAATTTATTATCAGTTCTTTCCACACGGATTGTGCAATGTTTGGATGTAAGAGTAGAAGGAATACAATTAAATAGGTTACGTGCATTCTTTACAAAACGCTTTCCCTTTTGTTACATGTTTTAGTTATATGCTCGGCTGCAAGCTTTCATTTGTTTGATGTTACTCAATTGGATTATTTCTGTGTTTTCTTGAAACATGGTGTGTAAGCTTTTGATCGACCTATAGTAGTTAGCTTGCCTTCTTTCTATTTGATCAATTTTGCCAGAAAAATGGGCACCAAATTTTTTGATGAACTTTCTGTATAAATTTTACATGAAACTACAAGATGGGCAATTAGCCTTGGTCGGCTTTTCATATGGTATAGTTCAAAATTCAATTTAACATGACTCTTCGTAATACTTTGTTGAAATCAAACTAGGAAGCAGAGTCAGGTTGATTATTGTTTCCTGTGTCATGTTATATTGCTGCAATCACTAATTCTGAAGATTCAGTTGTCCTTGTGCCCACTTAACGTTGCCAGCTAGATCCTTTGTCCATTACAATTCAGGTTGTTATATTTTTTCGCCTGCCACACCCATTATGTTGCCGAGTGATGTTGAATCAGTAGTTGAGTAAATCATAATTTTCCGATTGGTGATCCCATTGTAAGTCCAATATAACCTTTTGAATTTAAAAATGCCCAAATTGCCAGGATGGTCAGGGGGTATTACAAGGAGCAAAAGAGATATATGGAAGGAGAGAGTACATAGCAAGCCGCAGGGCATAGAGGACGCAAAGTGTCACATATGGCCAGCCAGGCGAGAACAGTCGACCCAAGCAAGGCCATCGTGACGGCGGTCAGCATGTTTAAATCATATATATTCTTTTTTTCCTAATTACCTAAACACAGTGGCTGCATAGTGGTTCCACTTGCTGACAACGGTGAGGTGGATTGGAGATTGCGGCACCCATCTACGCGACGATGCAGCCCTGGACCCGCAGCTCGACGCGTTCAGCCCTACGCTGGCGGTCACCCCCTTTGCTAATGGCCAGTTCAACCGCTCCACCCCCACGGCCACCTGTACACTGGAAGTGTAGCTGGGAGCGATGACCAGCCGCGTTTGCCAGCTTGAGATCGCTGAAGAAGGAGAACAAGTTCAGCCGCGACGCCTCTTCCGCAGCAACACCCCTTTGCTGGTGGCTGCCCCGTCTGCCCGTCGGCCCTCTGCCCCCCCAAAGAGCCGCGCCCCCACAGCACCATCTCGCCACAGCGCCCGTCAGGCTGCCAACCCCTCCAACGTGCCGGTGGCCCAGCGCGCGTCCCTCCGCATCGTCAAGGAGCTGGGACTGCTGGGGCCAAAGGAGAAGATGACGACCGAAGTTGCCGAGGCCCTCCTGCGTTGTTTTGATGAGCCACTCACCGAGGCTGACATTGCGGTCATTGCCAAACTGACGCGGCTGGACGCCGACGCCCTGAAGATCGCGGCTGGCATGGCCGGGCCTGATGGAGCTGCTGAGGAGGCCGTAGTTTAGTTATGTTAGTTCCATTCATGTTCTCGCTCCGATGGCGGCCGACGATGTGTTGGCTAGAGTTAGGTTTGCTTCCAATATGTAGTGCTAGTCCAATGTGGTTAGTTCGACGCCGGTGTGCTCTGGGGCCTATTGGTGGTCGCTGGTGTTCCCTTGCTAGAGAGGCGGTGTGCTGTTTGGGCCTGAGGCCATTTAGTGATTTTCTGTTATCGGAGCAACACGAGTTTCCCCATGAATGACAAACTCCCTCCGATCATGTGCTGGAACGTGCGCGGGCTGAACCACCCTGCAAAGCGCGCCTCTGTCCGCGAAATTGCAGCAGCAAATCGAATAGCGATCCTGTGACTGCAAGAAACGAAGATCGATGCCTGGTCTCCTAGCCTAGTACGAGAAATTGGCGGCACCTCGCTGACTGGCTGCATTGCCCTGCCGGCGATTGGCACCAGCGGTGGAGCGGCAATTCTCTGGGACGAGGGCCTCGCCACTGTCACTTCCCATGCCATTGGCGCCTTCGCCATCACAGCAAAAGTATCCCTGCTGGGCCAGCCTCATAGCTTCTGGCTCTCCTCCGTCTACGGACCTGCAGACGACGCAAGAAAAGATAGTTTCATCCTCGAGCTCACCCGCACTTCACCGCCCACAAACGAGCCCTGGTTGATCAATGGCGACTTTAACCTAATTTACGAGGCGCGTGACAAGAACAACCTCAACCTTAACCGTAGACTTATGGGTTGGTTCAGGTCGGCCATTGATGCTGCTGGCCTGAAGGAGATAAAGTGCAAAAATCGCCGCTACACCTGGAGCAACGAACGTCAAGATCCCACCCTTGTCAACATTGACAAGTTCTTCTGCAACCAAGCCTGGGAATCCCTTTTTCACAATTTTGCAGTGTTGGCGGCTTCTACGGCTACTTCAGACCACTGCCCTCTGATCTTAGCCGACACAAGTGCCCCGCCACGCCGTGCGAGCTTTAGATTTGAGAGCTTCTGGCCTCGCTTCCCTCGTTTCCATGAAACGGTTACAGCCGCCTGGAATAGGCCAGTGCAGTCCTCCTGCGCTTTTCAGCGTCTTCACACCAAAATGGAGTGCACGACGCGTGACCTGAAGATCTGGAGCAAGGCACACTTTAGCGATGCGAGGCTACAGTTTCATATAGCAGCAGAAATTGTGCTCCGATTAGATGTAGCTCAGGAAACCCGGCGTTTGTCTGACGCCGAATTCAACCTCAGAAAACTCTTGAAGCTACGGCTTCTGGGTTTGGCGGCGATCGACCGAGCCAGAAAGCGCCAGGCTTCTCGCCTGACATGGCTCCGGGTGGGAGACGCGGGAACAAAGTTTTTCCACGCCAAGATGAAATCACGCAGACGGAAAAACCACATCCATAGCCTGAAGGTAGGCGATTCGCTTGTCACGACACATGAGGAAAAAGAAGCTGCCATATACAATCACTTCCACGACAACATAGGAACCAAGACGACGAGAGCGACCGGCATCAACTGGCACTTGCTCGAGATGCCAACGATCCAAGCAGGTGGCCTCGACAACCCTTTTTCTGAAGAAGAAATCTGGGAGGCGATCAAAGCTTCACCCCTAGAGAAGGCGCCTGGGCCCGACGGTTTCACGGGAATCTTCTTTAGAACCTGCTGACCACTGATCAAGGCAGATATCCTACAAGCTTTCAACAAGTTCTATCACCTTGTAGGGGGAGGTTTCAACAATTTGAACTCTGCCATAGTAGCTCTCATCCCAAAAAAAAGATGGTGCAGAGAAGATTCAAGACTTCAGACCGATCAGCCTGATTCACTCAGTTGCAAAATTGATTGCTAAAGTGCTCTCAATGAGACTATCAGCAGTAATCCACCACGTAATCTCGCCGGCTCAATCTGCCTTCCTGAAGTCCAAAAGCACGCAAGACAGTTATTTGTTTGTCCAGAACGCTGTCAGATCGCTGCATAGGAAGAAAACACCGGCGCTCCTGTTCAAGCTAGATATAGCGCGGGCTTTCGACAATGTGTCGTGGGAATATTTGCTAGAACTACTGCAAGTGCTAGGCTTCTCCGCGCGCTGGCGTGACTGGGTTGCGCTGCTCCTCGCATCGGCTTCATCATCCTTCATGCTAAATGGCACTGTAGGGCACAAGATTCGTCACCGCAAGGGGCTTCGGCAGGGAGACCCGCTTTCACCCCTCCTTTTCATCATCGCCATCGATCCCCTCCACAGGCTACTACAACAAGCAACTGAATTAGAGCTACTCGTCCCTCTGCCAGGCAGAGACGTCTCTCTACGGGGTAGTCTCTACGCTGACGACGCCGTAATCTTCGCCAACCCTGAGAAAGTAGAGGTCGACGCCCTACTAGACATTCTGCGCAACTTCGGTCAAGCATCCGGGCTGCAAATAAACCCTACAAAGTCGACCGTCACCCCAATCCGCTGCGAGGAGATCAATCTCCCTGACATACTCAGCAATTTTGGTGGGACAACTGTGGGGTTCCCCTTGAGATACCTGGGCCTCCCACTAACCGTTTCAAGACTGCGCCTAGTCCACATCCAGTTCATCCTTGATCGGATTAGGGCACGACTCGCGGGATGGAAGGGCAAGCTCATGACCATCGCGGGCAGAAGGGTTTTGGTACGCAGTGTGCTTACAGCGCTGCCTACCTTTGCTCTGTCTGTACTCCGAGCGCCAAAGAAATTTCTTGCTGAGGTTGACAAAGTTCGTAGGAGATTCCTTTGGGCACAAGAAGAAGATCTCAGTGGAGGGAAATGCAAAGTAGCATGGCCGGTGGTGTGCTCCCCTATCGAAAATGGCGGGTTGGGAGTTTTGGACCTAAACCGCTTCAGTAGAGCGCTTCGGCTGCGATGGCTATGGCTGTCCTGGACCAGTACGGACAGACCATGGATTGGCATGCAACTGCCTTGCGACGAGGGAGACCGAGCTCTTTTCTGTGCCTCCACCTCGATCACGCTGGGCAACGGCGAGAAGGCCTCCTTCTGGCACTGCCCATGGACAGGCTCGGGCAGCCTGAAGACGGCCTTTCCTGCTCTCTACAGCCATTCCAGAAGAAAAAACTGTTCGGTCAAGCAAGCTTTGACAAATGGCACATGGATCCAAGACCTCGCCCATGGAAACACTCAGCACCTTTGGTCAGAAACAATCAGGCTGCACAGATGGTTACAAGCTGCTGATATTCATCTTCAAGACCACGTCAGTGACACCATCAAATGGAAGCATGAAGCATCAGGGATCTACACTGCTAGCTCTGCCTATAAGGCGCAATTTCAAGGCCACATCAAATCGGATTTCAAGACCCTGATTTGGAACACCTGGGCACCGGCCAAGATGAAGATCTTCACATGGTTGCTACTTAAAAACAGATTATGGTGCAACGACCGTCTCCAACGGAGAGGATGGCCAAATGAGTACTTCTGTCAGCTATGCGTCCGGAACTTGGAGTCATCCATGCACTTGTTCTGGCAATGCCCACTGTCGATTGAAGTCTGGACGACTGCAGCGGCGAGAGGGGGATGCAGCTCACTCCACCCTCTGCGGTGGCAAAGCAAGACTAAGCCGACGGCCATCATCGCTGAAATGATCGGTGCAGCGCGGCCCGAGCACAAAAAAGCCATCAAGACAACAATCATCCTAATCCTCTCTGGGATTTGGAAGGCTCGAAACGAGAGCACCTTCGGAGGCAAGATGGCGACGAGAGATAGCATCACAACAGCCGTCCAACGAACGCTAGAATTTTGGCGACAAGCAGGAGCAACATTTTTGGAGCACTCCTTGCCCTGAGACAATAGCCATAACACCTGCCCTGTATCTTTTGTTTTTCTCCCTTTGATCCTCGGATTACTACTCGCACTTGATGTTTTTGTCACCTGCTCCCTGCTATTAATCAATACAAGCCAGCAATCAGCTGGATCTTTCAAAAAAAAAGACATATATATATATATATATATATGTCTCGAGCCAACTCTTTTAACTTCTGCAATAGCCAATATACATGGCATGTTGTTCTCCAGACAATAGAATATAGATGGCTTAGAAGGGTTTTATGAGCATAGATGGCTTAAAAGGGTTCTATGAGCAAGGATTTTTTTTGGGCGGATACGTGCAAAGCTTATTAGTAAGGGCAAAAGCAGAAGAACCATTCAATATTTTAAATTTGGAGTATTTAACAAGTAATGGAATAGTACTGTGCTTTCTTTGTTCAAGAGTTGACGGGGAACGAAGAGCGAACTACCTTCCGCTCAGCAAACGAACCGACTGTTTTGACCCAACCGGAGGAATGCTCGAGGTGGTAGACAGCGTCTGGTAGTCGTCGGCGGCCGGAGGCTGGCGGCCGTAATCGTGAGAGCTCATCCCGTGGTTTGCCTTCGACGCGTCGTCCGCGACATGCTTGTCAGCCGGATCGTAAGGCTGCACGTACATGGCCACGGGCATCCGAGGGGGAAGCGCCGGCACCCTGGCGGCCATCCCCGAGCGCAGCACCTCGACTGCTTCCCTGATGCTCGGCCGCGCCCTGGCGTCGGGGTGTGCGCACCACAACCCGATCACCAGCACGAGCTCCACCTCCCGAGCGTCAAACTGTCCGCACAGCGCCTCGTCGGCCGCGTCCAGCACCGCGTCTCGACCATACATTCCCCATGCCCACTCCACCAGCCGGAAGATCCTCGTGTCGCCCGGCGGGGGCGGCGCCATGGGCCGCCTGCCGGTGGCGACCTCCAGGAGCACGACGCCGAAGCTGTACACGTCGGACTCGGTGCTCGCCTTCCCCGTGGCGATGCACTCCGGGTCGAGGTACCCAGGCGTGCCGGCCACGGCGGTCATGGTCTGCAGGCCGACGCCGTGGTCGATGAGCCGTGCGAGGCCGAAGTCGCCTAGCTTGGCGCCAAAGGACTGGTCGAGCATAATGTTGCTCGGCTTTATGTCGCCGTGGACGACGCACTGGCCCCACTCCTCGTGCAGGTACAGCACGGCGGCGCCGAGCCCGAGAATGATCTTGTACCTCGCCGGCCATGGCAGCACCGCCGTTGCGCTATAGAGGTGCCGGTCGAGGCTTCCGTTGGGCACGAGCTCGTAGACGAGGAGGAGCTTCTTGCGGCCATCGCACCAGCCTATGAGATGCACCAGGTTGCGGTGCCGCAGCCGGCTGATGACGGTGACCTCCGCCGTGTACTCTCGCTTCCCCTGCGCCGAGCCACCCCTGGAGAACACCTTGATAGCCACGTCGAGCTCATCGACGCGACCGCGGTACACCGACCCGGACGCGCCCTGCCCGAGCTTTGTCTCCTCAGAGAAGTTTCTTGTCGCCGCCGTCAGCTTGCTCAGCTGGAACGGCCGTGGTCCCGACCCGGACTCGAGGTCCTCGTCGATCGGCCACGGGTCCTCGTCGTCGCCGTCGTCGTCGTCGTCGGCAGAGCGCTCCTGGCGTCTCGACCGCCACAGCAGCACCCCTACCGCCGTGCTTAGAAGGAGAGCCAGCACCGTTGCCACGGTGACACCGGCCACGAGCGGCACAGCAGTGCGCCGCGGTTGTGATTTTTGAGTTGATTTTGCAGCCAGTGGCAGCGAAGAGTTGAAAGACCAGGACAGCACGTAGTGCAGCGCGACCCGCTCTGAGTTCGTCGCCGCTGAAAAGCCGACGCTTACCTGCTCCGGCAGGAAGCTTCGCAGGTCAACATTGACGCTGAGATCATGGGTCGCGCCGTCGCTGCTGCCGTTGTGCAGCATGACATCGAGCTGGCCCGTGCCGCTGTTGTAGTCGATCCGCGCGGACATGACCCGGCCGACGAAGCTGTCGTTCGGCAAGGTGGTGTAGCTGCCGAACGAGCTGATGTTGTTAAGATCGACTCCGATGTGATGGTCGCTGGGGTCCCACTCGTCCCTGAACGTGTCGAACTCCACGGCGACAACATGGTCACCGCCGGTGGCGCCAGGACTGAAGAGGCCGAGGTAGCCGCCATAGGACCCCGCGGGTAGGCCAGACGGGACGTCGACTTGAGAGGTGAGGAAGAAGGCCATGCCATGGCCAACCGGCTGCCCCGGCACGGCGTCCATGCCGAAGGAGAAGGTGGTGGTGAAGCTGGCCGTCTCGCCGGTGGCAGCGTCCCAGAGTTGCACCAGCTTGGGGTACACCAGGCGGCCGAGGTTGTTGGTGTAGTTATTGGCGCTTATGCTGGTGAGGTCGGCCCTGTGATCGCTGATGTTGCAGTCGTCCCCGAGCGCGCCGAAATCGACCTTGTTGGTTGTGTTGATGGAGTCGTACCGGAAGCTGAGGGAGTCGGCATGGTGGAGAAGGAGAGAGACGATGAAGACACGCAGGAGGCGACGCTGAGTAGTAGCGCATTTCAGGGAGCACGGGAGCAGAGCCATTTGCAAATGGTGCTCGATCTGGTGCCAAGTTATGCAAAGGGAAACTAACACCATTTATCTAATGTCAAACTTTACAAAGTTTAATCAAATTTATATTAGAAAATATTTCAACATCTACAATACCTAATAAATATAATATGAAAGTATATTTCATGATGAATCTAATGATATTAATGTTGTATTTTGAATGTTAATATTTTAAAAAAACTTGGTAAAATTTTGGGGAGTTTAACTTCGAAAAAACCTAGTAATACGCAGAGTAAACAAAAAGGGAGTGGTAACTACATAGGACATATACATGGTGCAAATATTTTCAATAAAGAATTTTTTTTAGTTTGCGTGTTAGATTTATCTGATGTCAAATTTGCAAAGTTTAATCAAATTTATTAAAAATCCGAAATAATAAATCCAGAACCTTCGGATTTTGCCCATGGCAAATCGAAACGTTTTTTATCGCAACTTTGGTTGACGTGAGTATGGCAAGTTTAGTTGGCAGGTATGACAATTTCTGTAAATAAAAAGTAAAATAAGGACAAAATTGCCATGCTTATCGACTAAACAGCCATCCTCCTGTTACCATAAAAAACATGTTCGATTTGCCATGGGCAAATCCCGAACGTTCGGGACTTATCGGGGTCCTATAAAATATATCAACATCTAAATACCTAATAAATGTAATATAGAAGTATATTTCATGATGAATATAATGACATTAATGTTGTATTTTGAATGTTAATACTTTTTTATAAAATTGGCCAAAGTTTGGACAGTTTGACATAGAAAAAACCTAATAAACGGAGTAAAAAAACAAAAGGAGTTGTAACTACATAGAACGTATACATGGTGAAAATATATTCTATATAGAATATAATTTTTTTTGTAGGGATGTTGACATTTTATTCTACAAATTTAGTCAAATTTCAAAAAAAAAAAGCTTAAGAAAAATCTAAAACTTCAATTAATTTGGAGCGAAGCGAACTAACCTGTGCCTAAAAGAAAATTAGTCGATGCTTGTATTCTGAAACCAGGCTTACCTCGATTGCGGTTGGTATGACGACAGTCATAGTCGGTCTCGTCACTGCGCAAGGAGCCAAGGACCTAGTCCGACGGAGTGAGGGCTGCTAGCTACTTGCTACTTGACCTTTTGGAACCACTAGTAATTAATTAACTGCTTAAGTTGATTTTTTGTTCCATCGGCGTCACACAACGTGGTACGTAACATTATTCAGTTAGCTCAAGTGGGGAATATGTGAGTACATAAGTGAGTGTATGTTACTAGTAAATATTTTGGTGTAGTGAGCCGCTGGTGAAGTAAACGTCCCGATCTTGATTTGCTCAAATGAACAATACAAAAGATAAATGTATATTATACCCACACGATTTCTATCATTTTGGATGCAGGATCGTGACTCGTAAGAATTTAAAGAAAATACTCGACATGTATGTGTATTTGTATTGATAGATTCAGTGAGGTAGGTTTGTCCGTCAAACACGGAGGAGAACTTTTGGCCTATGCGTGTATATACACCCTATATGAAAAAATAGTAATTAAATAAAAAGTAAAAAGACTGTGAAAATATTTTTGAAATAAAGTTGACATTCCACTGTACTTGTATGAAAATTTTCACAAAAGGAAAAAACCCCGTTGACTTCTTTCGGAAAAAAGACAAAAAAGTTTGGTCAAAATAGTGTGAATAATAACCTATAATAGCCACAAAAAAAAAAGCTTTTTTTTGCTCTGAAGTTAAGGCTGGGTTTTTGTTCGCAAAAATTTATATACTAGTGCAGAAGAAAGTCAAGTTTATTCCAAAAAAACTTCTAAACTTTTTTGACTTTTTGGTATTTTTTTTCTTATGTAGAACCAAAGGGTATTTCCCGGTCAAACACCGATAATAGTACTCGGTACCCCCCTCCCCCACGCACACACACGAAAATTCATCTTTTTTTTAGAAAAGGAGGATGACCCCCGGCCTCTGCATCTGGGAGATGCATACGGCCACTTTATTGATTATTTTCGAGGACCTTACAAAGTATTACAATAATATGCCTGAATTCATCATCTTGGCAACATATGCCACTACTCCTATCCAAATGATGAAGGCTTGCTAGCTGGGCCACTACCCAGACCATTCATCTAAGCCTAACATCAAAATGATGAAGGGGTGCTAGCTGGACCACTACCCAGACCAGTCACCTAATCCTAACATCAAAAGCCGGAAGCCCCAGCCGAGCCACATACCGGGTCTGGAGTACAAACCGGTTCGACGCACTCGTGTGTCGTCGCCGCCATCTTCCACAGGCCCGTCCTCAGAGCAAATATTGAGGCTTCTACCTTGTTTGTCCACTCAGCCATCGATGTCACCACGACACCAAACAGCTTCGTCCTCCTGCGCGAGTCCATCGCCACACATCGGACACTGAATCTCCACTGCGCCACGCCGCCGAGATACGCCGCCATCAACGAGTAGGATGAAGCACCGCTCCGCCGGGTCCGGCAAGGCTGCTGAAGACCAAGCACCGTGGAAGAAGGACTCCGAGGCTGAGCACATAGGCGGCAGAGTGCCAACGCACCGCCACCAGACGAACTCCGACCACGCCACCAACCGCCGCCAAGCAACCAAAGCATTACATCCACGCCAAGCTCATCACGAACGACACCCCCAAGAGGGTGACGACGCCCGGAGCGCCGCTGTCACTCGATCCGGCAAGGATTTGGGCTTTCGGCCCGCATACGAGCTGGGTGAAAGGAAGAGGGGAAGGAGGCGACCTGGACGATGCCTACAAGAAGGGTACGGCGCCCTCGCGCGTCGCCGCCGTCGTGGCCAGCACTGCTGGCCTCGGATTTCTCCGTAGCTATCTGACTAGTGTTAAGTTGTCCAGAGGGATCAAAATGTTGATCAAACTGGTAACAAATTCTGTTCCGCCACGTCGCATATAGCAATTGCTGTGAACCTTTTATGTATTTTGCCGACTTGGTATACAACGATTCACCAACAGGACACATGAGAGAGACGAAATGTCAAAACAGCGCTATTCGCGTATGTAAGTATCGATCTCGTCCCTGGCGGCTAGAACCCTAGCCGCCGTCAGGGGAGGCCGGTCTTCCAACGCCGCTCTCCGGCGGCTCCCCTCCGCCGGCGACCTCGGTCGTCGGTGGTGAGGGGGGTCGCCGGATCCACGCGTGTGGATCGTTTTTACTCTCTCGTAGTCTAGGTTTTTAGGCTGTTCATCGTCTTTGCTTCGGCAACGACGATGACAACATTGAATAAAGATTCTTCGGATCATTTCCTAACAAGGTTATCGGTCCTATGGTTGGGGATGGATTTGTTGGAAATATGCCCTAGAGGCAATAATAAAATGGTTATTATTGTATTTCCTTGTTCATGAAAATTGTCTATTGTTCATGCTATAATTGTATTAACTGGAAACCGTAATACATGTGTGAGTACATAGACCACAACATGTCCCTAGTGAGCCTCTAGTTGACTATCTCGTTGATCAATAGATGGTTATGGTTTCCTGACCATGGACATTGGATGTCATTGATAATGAGATCACATCATTAGGAGAATGATGTGATGGACAAGACCCAATCCTAAGCATAGCACAAGATCGTGTAGTTCGTTTGCTAAGAGCTTTTCTAATGTCAAGTATCATTTCCTTAGACCATGAGATTGTGCAACTCCCGGATACCGTAGGAATGCTTTGGGTGTACCAAACGTCACAACGTAACTGGGTGGCTATAAAGGTGCACTACAAGTATCTCTGAAAGTGTCTGTTGGGTTGGCACGAATCAAGACTGGGATTTGTCACTCCGTATGACGGAGAGGTATCTCTAGGCCCACTCAGTAATGCATCATCATAATGAGCTCAATGTGACTAAGTAGTTAGTCACAGGATCATGCATTACGGAACGAGTAAAGTGACTTGCCGGTAACGAGACTGAACGAGGTATTGGGATACCGACGATCGAATCTCGGGCAAGTAACATACCGATTGACAAAGGGAATTGTATACGGGATTGATTGAATCCCCGACATCGTGGTTCATCCGATGAGATCATCGTGGAACATGTGGGAGCCAATATGGGTATCCAGATCCCGCTATTGGTTATTGGCCGGAGAGGTGTCTCGGTCATGTCTGCATGGTTCCCGAACCCGTAGGGTCTACCCACTTAAGGTTCGGTGACGCTAGAGTTGTTATGGGAAATAGTATGTGGTTACCGAAGGTTGTTCGGAGTCCCGGATGAGATCCTAGACGTGACGAGGAGCTCCGGAATGGTCCGGAGGTGAAGATCGGTATATTGGACGAAGGGTATTGGAGTCCGGAATTGTTCCGGGGGTACCAGATGATGACCAGCGTGTCCGAAAGGGGTTTCGGAGGCCCCGACAAGCGCTGGGGGGCCTTATGGGACAAGGGGAGGGGGCACATCAGCCCACTAAGGGGCTGAGCGTCCCTCCCACCCCATCTCACATAACCTGGAGAGGTGGGGGCGCCACCCCTAGGGCAGCCGCCCCTCCCGGCTTGGGGGGCAAGTTTCCTAGGGGGTGGGGGCGCCCAAACCCATCTAGGGTTTCCCTTGTGGCCGCGCCCCTCCCCTAGGGAACCCTAGGGCGCCTCCTCCTCCTCCCTTCCCCTATATATAGTGAGGGGTTGGTAGGGCTGCAGCACCCTTGCTTTTGGCGCAGCCCCTCCCTCCTCCAACTCTTCCTCCTACTCCGTAGTGCTTGGCGAAGCCCTGCAGGAATACCAGGAGCTCCACCACCACCATGCCGTCGTCCTTCCGAAGTTCTCCCTCAATTTCTCCTCTCCCCTTGCTGGATCAAGAAGGAGGAGACGTCCCCGGGCTGTACGTGTGTTGAATGCGGAGGCGCCGTCCGTTCGGCGCTAGATCAGATCTTCCACGATTTGAATCGCCGCGAGTACGACTCCATCAACCGTGTTCTTGTAACGCTTCCGCTTAGCGATCTTCAAGGGTATGAAGATGCACTCCCTCTCTCTCTCGTTGCTGGTCTCTCCATAGACTGATCTTGGTGATGCATAGAAAATTTTGAATTTCTGCTACGTTCCCCAACAGTGGCATCATGAGCTAGGTCTATTGTGTAGATTCTATGCACGAGTAGAACACAAATAATTGTGGGTGTTGGTTTTGTTCAATATGCTTACCGTTACTAGTCCTATCTTGTTTCGACGGTATTGTGGGATGAAGCGGCCCGGACCGACCTTACACGTACACTTACGTGAGACAGGTTCCACCGACTGACATGCACTTGTTGCATAAGGTGGCTAGCGGGTGCCAGTCTCTCCCACTTTAGTCGGATCGGATTCGATGAAAAGGGTCCTTATGAAGGGTAAATAGAAATCGGCATAACACGTTGTGGTTTTGGCGTAGGTAAGAAACGTTCTTGCTAGAAACCTATAGCAGCCACGTAAAAACTTGCAACAACAATTAGAGGACGTCTAACTTGTTTTTGCAGCATATGCCGCGTGATGTGATATGACCAAAAGGATGTGATGAATGATATATGTGATGTATGAGATTGATCATGTTCTTGTAATAGGAATCACGACTTGCATGTCGATGAGTATGACAACCGGCAGGAGCCATAGGAGTTGTCTTAATTTATTGTATGACATGTGTG
Organism: Triticum dicoccoides; assembly: GCF_002162155.2. Taxonomy (NCBI): domain Eukaryota; kingdom Viridiplantae; phylum Streptophyta; class Magnoliopsida; order Poales; family Poaceae; genus Triticum; species Triticum dicoccoides. The sequence goes on along the minus strand of NC_041387.1, from coordinate 55,214,427 downwards.
TCATTGAATAATGCCATGTAATTACTTTACTTTATTGCTAAACCGTTAGCCATAGTAGTAGAAGTAATAGTTGGCAAGACAACTTCATGGAGACACGATGATGGAGATCATGGTGTCATGCCGGTGACGATAATGATCATGGCGCCCCGAAGATGGAGATCAAAAGGAGCAAAATGATATTGGCCATATCATGTCACTATTTGATTGCATGTGATGTTTATCATGTTTTTGCATCTTATTTACTTAGAACGATAGTAGTAAATAAGATGATCCCTCATAATAATTTCAAGAAAGTGTTCCCCCTAACTGTGTGCCGTTGCGAAAGTTCGTTGTTTCGAAGCACCAGGTGATGATCGGGTGTGATAGATTCTAACGTTCACATACAACAGGTGTAAGCCAGATTTACACATGCAAAACACTTAGGTTGACTTGATGAGCCTAGCATGTACAGACATGGCCTCGGAACACAAGAGACCGAAAGGTCGAACATGAGTCGTATAGAAGATACGATCAACATGAAGATGTTCACCGATGATGACTAGTCCGTCTCACGTGATGATCGGACACGGCCTAGTTGACTCGGATCATGTATCACTTAAATGACTAGAGGGATGTCTATTTAAGTGGGAGTTCATTAGATGAACTTAATTATCCTGAACATAGTCAAAAGGTATTTGCAAATTATGTCGTAGCTCACGCTTTAGTTCTACTGTTTTAGATATGTTCCTAGAGAAAATTTTAGTTGAAAGTTGATAGTAGCAATTATGCGGACTGGGTCCGTAAACTGAGGACTGTCCTCATTGCTGTGTAGAAGGCTTATGTCCTTAATGCACCGCTCGGTGTGCTGAACCTCGAACGTTGTCTGTGGATGTTGTGAACATCTGACATACACGTTTTGATGACTACGTGATAGTTCAGTAATGGTAAACGGTTTAGAATTGAGGCGCCAAAGACGATTTTTGAAACGTCGCGAAACATATGAGATGTTCCAAGGGCTAAAATTGGGATTTCAGGCTAGTGCCCATGTCAAGAGGTATGAGACCTCTGACGAGTTTCTTAGCCTACAAACTAATGGAGAAAAGCTCAATCGTTGAGCATGTGCTCAGATTGTCTGAGTACTACAATCACTTGAATCGAGTGGGAGTTAATCTTCCAGATGAGATAGTGATGTTTCTCCAAAGTCATTGCCACCAAGATACTAGAGCTTCGTGATGAACTATAACATATCAGGGATAAATATGATGGTCCTTGAAATATTCATGATGTTTGACACCACGAAAGTAGAAATCAAGAAGGAGCATCAATTGTTGATGGTTAGTGAAACCCCTAGTTTCAAGAAGGGCAAGGGCAAGAAGGGATACTTCATGAAACGACAAATCAGTTGCTGCTCCAGTGAAGAAACCCAGGGTTGAATCCAAACCCGAGACTAAGTGTTTCTGTAATGAGGGAACGGTCACTGAAGCAGAACTACCCTAGATACTTGGTAGATGAGAAGGCTAGCAAGGTTGACAGAAGTATATTGGATATACATTGTATTAAATGTGTACTTTACTAGTACTCCTAGTAGCACTAGGGTATTAAGATACCGGTTCGGTTGCTAAGTGTTAGTAACTCAAAATAAAAGAGCTACGGAATAAACGGAGACTAGCTAAAGGTGAGATGACGATGTGTGTTGGAAATGTTTCCAAGGTTGATGTGATCAAGCATCGCCTGCTCCCTCTACCATCGAGATTGATGTTAAACCTAAATAATTGTTATTTGGTGTTTGCGTTGAGCATATACATGATTGGATTATGTCTATCACAATACGGTTATTCATTTAAGGAGAATAATGGTTACTCTGTTTATTTGAATAATACCTTCAATGGTCTTGCACCTAAAATGAATGGTTTATTGAATCTCGATCGTAGTGATACACATGTTCATGCCAAAAGATATAAGATAGTAATGATAGTACCACCTGCTTGTGGCACTGCCATTTGAGTCATATTGGTATAAAACGCATGAAGAAGCTCCATGATGATGGATCTTTGGACTCATTCGTTTTTGAAAAGTTTGAGACATGCGAACCATGTCTATTGGTATGTGCGCATGAAGAAACTCCATGCAGATGGATCATTTGGACTCACTTGATTCTAAATCACTTGAGACATGCAAATCATACCACATGGGCAAGATGACTGAAAAGCCTCGTTTTCAGTAAGATGGATCAAGAGAGCAACTTGTTGGAAGTAATACATTTTCATGTGTGCTGTCCAATGAGTGCCGAGGCACGCAGTGGATATTGTTATGTTCTTACTTCACAGATGATTTGAGTAGATGTTGAGTATATTTACTTGATGAAACACAAGTCTGAATTATTGAAAGGTTCAAGTAATTTCAGAGTGAAGTTGAAGATCATCATGATAAGAGGATAAAATGTCTATAATATGATCATAGAGATGAATATTTGAGTTACGAGTTTGGTACACAATTAAGACCTTGTGGGAATTGTTTCACAACTAATACCGCCTGGAACACCATAGTGTGATGGTGTGTCCGAACATCATAGCTGCACCCTATTGGATATGGTGCATACCATGATGTCTCTTATCGAATTACCACTATTGTTTATGGGTTAGGCATTAGAGACAACCACATTCACTTCAAATAGGGCACCACGTAATTCCGTTGAGATGACAGTGTATGAACTATGGTTCAGAGAAACCTAAGCTGTTGTTTCTTGAAAGTTTGGGGCTGCGACGCTTATGTGAAAAAAGTTTCATCCTGATAAGCTTGAACCCAAAGTGGATAAATACATCTTCATAGGACACCCAAAATAGTTGGGTATACCTCCTATCTCAGACCCGGAAGCAAAATAGATTGTTTTTAGAAACGGGTCCTTACTCGAGGAAAAGTTTCTCTTGAAAGAATTGAGTGGGAGGATAGTGGAGACTTGATGAGGTTATTGAACCATCACTTCAACCAGTGTGTAGCAGGGCACATGAAGTTGTTCCCGTGGCGCCTACACCAGTTGAAGTGAAAGCTGATCATAGTGATCATGAAACTTCGGATCAAGTCACTACCAAACCTCGTAGGTCGACAAGGACGCGTACTGCTTCAGAGTGGTACGGTAATCCTGTCTTAGAGGTTATGTTGCTAGACAACAATGAACCTACGAGCTATGGAGAAGCGATGGTGGGCCCGGATTCCGACAAATGGCTCGAGGCCATAAAAAATCCGAGAGAGGATCCATGTATGAAAACAAAGTATAGACTTTGGAAGAACTACTTGATGGTCGTAAGGCTGTTGGGTACAGATGGATTTTAAAAGGGAAGACATGCAATGATGGTAAGTGTCACCATTAAGAAAGCTCGACTTGTCGCTAAGATATTTTTCGAAAAGTTCAAGGAGTTGACTACGATGAGACTTCCTCACTCGTAGCGATGCTAAGAGTCTATTGAAATTGTATTAGCAGTTACTGCATTATTTATGAAATCTTGCAGATAGGATGTCAAAACATTGTTTCCTCGACGAGTTGCTTGAGGAAAGGTTGTATGTGATACAACCAGAAGGTTTTGTCAATCCTAAAAGATGCTAACAAGTATGCAAAGCTCCAATAATCCTTCTAAGGACAGGAGTAAGCATCTCGGAGTTGGAATATACGCTTTGATGATATGATCAAAGATTTCGAGTTTATACAAAGTTTATGAGAAACTTGTATTTCCAAAGAAGTGAGTGGGAGCACTATAGAATTTCTGATGAGTATATGTTGTTGACATATTGTTGATCAGAAATGATGTAGAATTTCTAGAAAGCATATAGGGTTATTTGAAAAGTGTTTTTCAATGGAAAACCTGGATTAAGCTACTTGAACATTGAGCATCAAGATCTATAAGTATAGATCAAAAATGCTTAATAGTACTTTCAAATGAATACATACCATGACAAGATTTTGAAGGAGTTCAAAATAGATCGGCAAAGATGGAGTTCTTGGCTGTGTTATAAGGTGTGAGTAATTGAGTAAGACTCAAGACCTGACCACGGCAGAAGAGAGAGAAAGAACGAAGGTCGTCCCCTATGCTTCAGACGTAGGCTCTACAGTATGCTATGTTGTGTACCGCACCTGAAGTGTGCCTTGCCATGAGTCAGTCAAGGGGTACAAGAGTGATCCAGAAATGGATCACAGGACAACGGTCAAAGTTATCTTTAGTAACTAGTGGACTAAGGAATTAGACGTAGGCTCTACACTAATTCTGATTATTCTGAGTAGTAAACCGGATTCGTATAGTAGAACAGTTATTTGGAATAGCTCCAAATAGAGCGTGGTAGCTGCATCTAGGAGATGACATAGAGATTTGTAAAGCACACACGGATCTAAAAGATTCAGACCCATTGACTAATAACCTCTCTCACAAGCGAGATATGATCAAACCCAATGGGTGTTCAATTCATTACAATCACATAGTGATATGAACTAGATTATTAACTCTAGTGCAAGTGGGAGACTGTTGGAAATATGCCCTAGAGGCAATAATAAAATGGTTATTATTGTATTTCCTTGTTCATGATAATTGTCTATTGTTCATGCTATAATTGTATTAACTGGAAACCGTAATACATGTGTGAATACATAGACCACAACATGTCCCTAGTGAGCCTCTAGTTGACTAGCTCGTTGATCAATAGATGGTTATGGTTTCCTGACCATGGACATTGGATGTCATTGATAACGGGATCACATCATTAGGAGAATTATGTGATGGACAAGACCCAATCCTAAGCATAGCACAAGATCATGTAGTTCGTTTGCTAAGAGCTTTTCTAATGTCAAGTATCATTTCCTTAGACCATGAGATTGTGCAACTCCCGGATACCGTAGGAATGCTTTGGGTGTACCAAACGTCACAACGTAACTGGGTGGCTATAAAGGTGCACTACAAGTATCTCTGAAAGTGTCTGTTGGGTTGGCACGAATCAAGACTGGGATTTGTCACTCCGTATGACGGAGAGGTATCTCTGGGCCCACTCGGTAATGCATCATCATAATGAGCTCAATGTGACTAAGTAGTTAGTCACGGGATCATGCATTACGGAACGAGTAAAGTGACTTGCCGGTAACGAGATTGAACGAGGTATTGGGATACCGACGATCAAATCTCGGGCAAGTAACATACCGATTGACAAAGGGAATTTGTATACGGGATTGATTGAATCCCCGACATCGTGGTTCATCCGATGAGATCATCGTGGAACATGTGGGAGCCAATATGGGTATCCAGATCCCGCTATTGGTTATTGGCCGGAGAGGTGTCTCGGTCATGTCTGCATGGTTTCCGAACCCGTAGGGTCTACACACTTAAGGTTCGGTGACACTAGAGTTGTTATGGGAAATAGTATGTGGTTACCGAAGGTTGTTCGGAGTCCCGGATGAGATCCCAGACGTGACAAGGAGCTCCGGAATGGTCCGGAGGTGAAGACCGGTATATTGGACGAAGGGTATTGGAGTCCAGAATTGTTCCGGAGGTACCAGATGATGACCAGCGTGTCCGAAAGGGGTTTCGGAGGCCCCGACAAGCGTTGGGGGGCCTTATGGGCCAAGGGGAGGGGGCACATCAGCCCACTAAGGGGCTGAGCGCCCCTCCCACCCCATATCACATAACCTGGAGAGGTGGGGGCGCCGCCCCTAGGGCAGCCGCCCCTCCCTGCTTGGGGGGGGGGCAAGTTTCCTAGGGGGTGGGGGCGCCCAAACCCATCTAGGGTTTCCCCTGTGGCCGCCGCCCCTCCCCTAGGGAACCCTCGGGCGCCTCCTCATCCTCCTCCGTTCCCCCTATATATAGTGAGGGGGTGGGAGGGCTGCAACACCCTTGCTTTTGGCGCAGCCCCTCCCTCCTCCAACTCTTCCTCCTACTCCGTAGTGCTTGGCGAAGCCCTGCAGGAATACCACGAGCTCCACCACCACCATGCCGTCGTGCTGCTGGAGTTCTCCCTCAACTTCTCCTCTCCCCTTACTGTATCAAGAAGGAGGAGACGTCCCCGGGCTGTACGTGTGTTGAACGCGGAGGCACCGTCCGTTTGGCGCTAGATCGGATCTTCCATGATTTGAATCGCCGCGAGTACGACTCCATCAACCGCGTTCTTGTAACGCTTCTGCTTAGCGATCTTCAAGGGTATGAAGATGCACTCCCTCTCTCTCACGTTGCTAGTCTCTCCATAGATTGATCTTGGTGATGCGTAGAAAATTTTGAATTTCTTCTACGTTCCCCAACAGGATTTGGAAACCAGTCTGTTCAAGCAAGGATGGCGTGGCGGCGGCGACATCCTTGTGGTGGACCTGTGTCCTCGGGCTCCGTCGTTGCGACGACATTTGCTCCAGCATCAGCGCGGAGCTTGGGAGGTAGTCCAGGAGCGGATGCAGATTGTGGTTTGCATCCACGACATTTGGGAGACGGAGCATGTGTTGGGCTCGTGGTTCGTGGATGACAGATATGGTTTCCTCCTTCGGTGTTTTAGTCGTGGTGGGGTGCTAGATCTGGAGTTCGGTGGCGTGTCCCGGGTGTTGCCCCGGTCTGATTCGTTCACCGGTAAGGGCTTCACTTTTGGTGAGCCACCTTGGAGGTCCGCAAAGCTGCATATCAGCGATGGAGCCGCGTCGAGCTCGGGTGAGAAGGTGATTCATCATTCTTTTCTTCGGTGGCTACTGTGGTGGTGCCGGAGGCAGGTGACGGGCGTTGGTGTCAAGCTCAGAGATGTTTTGTTATCTTTTCAGTTTTGTCATGTTGGTCTTTACGTGACTTGTACCTTGTTCTTTAGGATATGAATGAGACACGTATTACCATGCAAAAAAAAGGACACATGAGAGACCGCATCCATTAGAGCAGGATTTGTTAGACTTTTTTTAAAGGCGAAAATATTTGAACACTAACACTAATAACAAGTTTTTTTTGAAAAGCATGTTGCTACCATTTCATTTCATTCTTAGCAGGAAGCAGTAGAAAAGGGAACACCCGATGTCGATCCAAGGATCAAAAGGATAAACACAGGAGTAAAAACATGTGAGAAAAACAGCTCTAAAATGCTCTAGTCATCCTATTCATGTTGGTGGCTCTGCAAAAGGTTGTTGTAAACAGGAGACCCCAGCCTGACACCATAGCTCAGCCCCGCTACGAACTGCAGTCAGAACGTCCACTATGGAGCCTACTTTCCCTCTCAAAGTGTGAAGTGTTTATGATACTGTGTCGCCTCGCGGTGGAGTTACCGCCACCTGTTTACGGTAAGCTCTCAATTCTCATCACTTGTCACCTTTGGATAGGGCTTGCCTTCCCTCTGTGCTGATGAATCGTGGGTTGCATGTCCACAAACATAGGACTTTTGCTACATTGTTCGATGGCCACCAGAAGTAGTGCAAAGTGAGGGGGTTTTGAGGGCTTCTCAGATTATGTGCCCTATAGATGTCGGAGTGATTATGTATTGAGATTTACTGTAATGTTTGTATGATGTTGTATATATGTTCTTAGTGAAAATGATGTCATGATAATCTTTATTTTCTGTCTATCTTAATTTTTCATGCCTTACATACTTTTGCTACATGAAAGTGATGAAATGTTTACCATTATGTTAATAAAATCACGGTGTACATATTGTTATGCTGGGTGAAAGTGATTATGCATTTGGTGTATGATACATCTAAGACGTATCTACTTTTATGAATACTTTTACACTCAAAACTTGCACTGGTGAATAAAAAATAATCATGATTAATGTTGTTCTCCGAAGAATTTTTATGGTGGTGTTATCTATTTGTGTAGAAAAAAATAAAGGAAAAACACAAGAGGCATATATGCTCCAAATGGGCCACCAGGGATATGGAGATGGCCAAGGGGAGGCCCAAGGCCCTACCCTGGGCACCCAGAGTCGTGGTCCTAAATATTTAGATGAGTATGTCTTCATTTTGATGATATGGGGGTTCATATGAGTATTCCTTCGCTATTTACAATGGTACTTGGCAAGGGCCCCTTCATTATCCCTTTTTGTTTGATGTTACTACCACGAACAAGTGGATTATTTGGGACACTGATATGCCAGATTATTATGATGATCAAGCATGTCTAGAGCAGGAAGCTCGGTATGTTGTTGCAGCAGCACCACCACCATCGGGACTTGGAAACTACAACTGGGGGAGCCGGAACCCATGTGATTACCAACAGGCAAAAAGCCTAAGCTTTGGGGGAGTGTGTACCTCTTGCCCCCTCATTTTCATTGTCACACCTTACTTATTAGTTGCTTCTATTGTTCCTTTAAAAGGAAAACTCCAAAAATATTTAATTCATTCTTCTCTCGGTCTTTTTAGCGCACTTCTTGTCATTCAGAAAACAACAAAAACATTTTATCTTTCTTGTTTCTTTGGTTTTGTTTGCTGAAGTATGAGAAATCCCAAAATAATTCTTTGTTGGCTTGCTTTTTTCTTGTTTCCCATGGCTTACTAAAAACACACAAAAAATGTTTTTGTTCCTTTTGTCTTTGCCTTTTCTCTTTGGTTCTTCTTCTCTTTGCTCTTTCTTCGCTTCCTTTTGGGTCATTTTTGGAAATTATTCATTTCGATCAAGTGTTTTCACCATGGTGGCTTGGATCTAGCTTGTGGATGAGTCGTAATAATTTGCTTATTGAGTAGGCCATATTGTGTCATGCTGTTGACTCTAGGTTTTATGTTTTTGGTTTTTATGCAGCAGTGACAACATCTCTTTAAGCTGTAGGACATGAGTTTGCTGGATGTCATGATTGTCATTCTTCAGTTAGTCCACTGTCACCTCTCTACGAATACCTAGTCATTAGGCGTTTCTAAAAAATCTAGCCATTAGCCTCCTTGGGCCTTGAGGCGCCTTCGACCGTTTTCTTTCCCTCATTTGGTATCCTTATAGTGTTTTCCCAACATACTATTTGTTTATTTTGCTTTCGGATGTGGCGTTGACATGGTGTATGAACATTCACTAGTAGAAAACAGAGCATTTGTCCCGGTTGGTGAGGGCCTTTTGTCCCGGTTCTTGAACCGGGACTAAAGGGTCGTTACTAATGCCTCCACCCTTTAGTCCCGGTTCTAACACGAATCGGGACAGATGAGCCTCCACATGGCCACTGCGAATAGCCCAGGCAAGGGGGCCTTTGGTCCCGGTTGGTGACATGAACCGGGACCAAAAGGTTTCCACGTGTCAGCAGTTGAGGTTTTTCATTTTTCTTTTAAAAAAAGTGGCTGGTTTAGGGGTTTTGGGGGTTAATTTTAGGTTGTTGTTAGCTAGCTAATAGAGAGAAGTGTCCTCTCTTATATCTTCGTCCTTGGTTTACCAACGCTACTGCTATGTTCATTTCACCCGCTGATATATAATAACTCATGCGTGCTCGCATCATACATCATCATATATAATAACAAGTCCTACTAATCATGCATCATCATACAACTTCTACTCGTTATTAATAACAAGTCATACGATCATCATCCTCATAGTCATCGAACCCAACCCTACATAATTGTTCTTAGCACATGATCATCAGTATCAGGTAGGACCTAAACACCCTTAAGGTAAAATAGCATAAAACAATATAGACCCTGACTCTCCATTATGAAGAATGGAGATCATCCTGTCTCCAATTCTTGCGCTTCGCCTCCTTTTGCTTCCAAGAAGCTCCTTACGACTGTCCATACATTTTTCCATTCTTTGATTGTCATGTCTCCACTTCTTTTAGAAATCCGGTATGGACAGTTGAGATTCGTAGGACGACTTGGTTGTATGTTCAAAACATCAAGGCGATCGTGCATATACATCAGATGAGGCACACAATCATTCGGGATTATCTGTTGAAAAACAAAGTAATAACTTCGTAGCAATGATGTACTAGTTTTAGAAGTATTTAAAAAGATGCAGGGATGTCGTAATAGTAAAAATTCTTACCAGGGTATCTCCATGGTAGTTACCGTAGTTCAACACGTGCACTAGTGGCACGTATTGACCATAACATTGAGGAGTTCGATTGTAGACATTGTAATTCTCAAGATCAGTACAAAATGCAATCAGATGATTTTTCTCCTTATAAGTTAATTCGGAGCCATCGGTGTAGTGAGTTTTGTCTATCATCTTCCGCACATTCTTTGAAGAATAAAAATAAGCTGTCAATGGAAATAAGCTGTCAACTATTTTAAAATAAACAATATGAATTACTTAATAACTATGTTAAGCTCACATGGGGGAAGAATTGGAGGTGTATCCACAAGGACCCAAATGCCCATATTGTCTTGCTGGATTGTAGGATCGCCAAGATTCATGGTGACAAGCATACCCTCATCAAAACCATACATTTTGCAAAGTGCTTCCCAATTTTTGCAACCAAAATGAGTTACACTCTCAGCATTGTACAACTTTACTTTAAAATCCACACCATGATGGGTCCTTAGGAGAATTTTTTTGGTTTCCATACTTTCATGGTCTTCAAAACCCATCCTCTCCAAGACATAGCGTCTTGCATAGCATGGGATAAGCTAGTCGAATTGGAAAAGATAAAAAATACACCTTAAAATAGTTGAAGTCGTGCTTAATTACGAAAAATCTATTGTCGTCATTGCGTACCGTATGAACATCGAAGGTCTCCTCGAGCTTAATGCTGAAGCGCCGATCTTCGTCCAGCTCAATGAACCTGACGCACATACCTCGGTCGTCGTGGCACCAATCGCACTCCTCCAGGCGGTTTTCGTCGTTCGAGTATAACATTTTCGGCCTAAGTTCATAATTCAAATATTTAACTTGTACAATTAAATATATGTACTAAAAAACCTAAATTAGATCATTATTATTAATCACGGGTTGACTATCGGTGATGGTACGTAGCTCCTCCTTTCATTCCCGAGTGCATTATTACACCAAATTGTCTAGCACACGGGAATGAAGGAGAAGCTACCCCACGACGGCGTGGATGATGGAGGGGGCGCCTACATTTCTGCATAGAGTGCTCTTCAATTTTAGCATTCAAAGTAGGAGTACTTTTCCAATATGAGCATTCAATAAGCAAAACCAAATCGTAAAATAAAGTAGTATTCAAATTAGCATGCATTCAATTATAACCAAAAGTACATCATCTCTTGTGTCCGTGCATCGTCGAATACTCCTCGAATACTATCATACCTATAGCATCACTAATTAATACAGCTAGAACCGTAGCGCCCGACGGGTATCGTCGCGGGCGATGGACACCCAAAGATAAGGAACGATCACAGGATCATAGCTCCAGTGAGACCCTTGAAGAACCTGCCAGGTAATGTCGAACCTGCCCTCCAACGCAACCATGTAGCGACGGACGTGCTCGTCCTCCTCGCGGACACGGTGACATACCACCTCCGCGGTGTCTGGAAGCCTCGGCACCGTCACTGGCCCATGCGACCGCCACCAAACAAGGATCGGGTCAACAACGGGCTGCCTCCTCACCAACCTACGTCCCCTAGAAGGTAACACCTCCCAATACCAGCCCGGTGGAGTCCAGTCCCGAACATGGCCCTGATCAAGCAGGCCTCTACCGCCGAGTCGACGACGACGAGGATGCGAGATAGGCATCGTCGACGTCGATGCGGGAACTACTTCTATATATAGTTAAATAAAGTAGTTTTATTAATTAAATCAACTAGTTCAACTACTAAGCACTTACTATAAATAAATAAAGTAGTACTTACTAAAAATAAACTACTTCTATATATAGTAAAATAAATTGGTTTATTAAATCAACTAGCTAGTTCAACTATATATGAAGCACTTACTATAAATAAAATAAAGTAGTACTTACTATAAATAAACTAGTTTAACTAAAGTTCTATTATTTTTCTAACTAATTATATTAAACACTTTCTCTTCTTTTTTTCCTTTTTCCTCTATTCTAAATATGAACATATTCATAAATGACTTTGATCATGCACAATTTTCCTATACATACACAATATGAACATATGCATAAATTAAGAAAGAAAAT
>NC_041387.1:55195449-55202435 GCF_002162155.2 Triticum dicoccoides | reverse complement strand
ATTACAACAGAAAAAAAAAATCATAAAATTCTATGAACAGAGAACAAATCATAAAAAATTGACATATTCGATCTTTGCATATATACGAACATACAAATATGCATATTCAACAATAATATCACAAAAAAAATCTATTAACAGAAAAAAAATCTAACAAAATATGAACAAATTACACAATATGAAAAAAAAATATATGAACTACACATCTAAATTACTACACATCTAACAAAAAAATCTATGAACTACAAAAAATCTAACAAAAAAATCTAACAAAATCTAACTCAATTAACTACACATCTAAATTATACTACTCATCTAAATTAACTACTACACCAAATAATTAAATTAGCAAAAAATTTGCTCACGGGATGGCCACGGCATGAGGGGCGCGACGAGGGCGACGGGCAGGGGACGGCGACGACGACGGAGAGGCGACGGCGTCGGGGCGGGGCGGCGACGACGCGGGGCGGCGACGGCGTCGGGGCGGCGCAGGGCGACGACGGCGACGGCGAGGCGGAGACGGGCAGCCTGGCGGCGTCGGGCGCGGGGAAGAAGGAACTGAATCAAATTTTCACGAGTGCTGCTTATATAGGCAAAGCATTGGTCCCGGTTCGTGAGACCAACCGGGACCAATGCCCCCTTTAGTCCCTGTTGGTGCCACCAACCGGGACCAAAGGCCTCTTTTCAGCAGCCCAAAGGGCGGGAAGCGGCGGCCTTTGGTCCTGGTTGGTGGCTCCAACCGGGACTAAAGGGTGGCATTGGTACCGGTTGGTGCCACGAACCGGGACTAATGCACCCCTTTAGTCCCGGTTGGTGCCACCAACCGGGACCAAAGGCCCCTGTGCCGCCCGTGTCACGGTCAAAGTTTAGTCCCACCTCGCTAGCTGAGAGAGAACCGCACCTGTTTATAAGGTGCGATGCGCCAACCCTTCCGAGCTCCTCTCTAAAGCAGGCTTTCGGGCCTAATCTGTCTCTATGTACCTGTGGGCCTACTGGCTTACTACGGGCCTGAATCCTGGTCCATTGTCGGGTTTCTAGTCATATTCAGGCAGTGGGGGCCCAGTAGGAGGCACTTTTTTGTTTTTTGTTTTCATTACTTATTGTTGCTATTTTTTTCCAGTTTTTTTGTTTTGTTTTCTGCATTATTTATTTTCTTTTGTTTTCTGCTTTATTTTTTAATTCTTTTTTCTTTTAGTTTTAGAAAAATTATAAACTTTCTATTAGTGCCATTAGTTTTCAAATTTGAAAACACTTTTTTTGTTTTTTTGTTTTCTTTCTTGCTTTATTTATTTTGTTTCTACTTACAACAAAATACTTATTGTTGCTATTTTTATTTTTTTTCTCCAATTTTTTTGTTTTGTTTTCTGCATTATTTATTTTCTTTTGTTTTTTGCTTTATTTTTTAATTCTTTTTGCTTTTGGTTTTATAAAAATTATAAACTTTCTGTTAGTGCCATTAGTTTTTAAATTTGAAAACACTTTTTTTGTTTTTTTGTTTTCTTTCTTGCTTTATTTATTTTATTTTGTTTCTACTTACAACAAAAAGTGAAGACTTTCTCCACAACTATTATGATGATACCATGCCAACTTTCAATCTTTTTGTAGTTCATTTGAAATGCATGTTGTAACATACAAGTTTCCGTATGAAATCCTGATACTTCGAAAGAGATTGTTCGTTTTGTACACGAAGTGCATCCAGTTTTTGCCGTAACTCTCTCAACTTTCTTGCATATGCTATGTGGATGAAATGATGATACCATGCCAAAATAGAAGAGAGGCGCAATGCTCACCTGCACGTTGCTTAGCTTTAGGCCAGCGTACAGGTGAGCACTGCGCTTCTCCCTTCATCGTCTCTACACTCAGGGCTTATAAACCGCTGCGAGTGCCTCTCGCTTGGCAAGGTGGGACTAAAAAACAGCTACAGAAAGAATCAACTAAAAAACTCTTGTACCGGTTTATGCCACGAATCGGTACTAAAAGGTGCTCGTGGGGCCCCAGCCTTAAAACATGTACCAAATAAAATGCCTTTGTAACAGCCTTAGAACTGGTACTAAAGGAATCAACTAAAAAGCTTTTATAAACCTCTAGTATTATTGAAACTAAAATTATATAGAATTTTGTTACAAACTTTAATAGCAAAAAGAATTATCATAAAAGAAAATAAATAAGTAATTAGAATTTAGTTCAAAACATTAAAAGCAAAAAGAATTATCATAAAAGAAAATAAATAAGTAATTAGAATTTTGTTACAAACTTTAATAGGAAAAAGAATTATCATAAAAGAAAATAAATAAGTAATTAGAATTTTGTTCAAAACATTAAAAGCAAAAAGAATTATCATAAAAGAAAATAAATAATTAATTAGAATTTTGTTACAAATTTTAATAGCAAAAAGAATTATCGTAAAAGAAAATAAATAAGTACTTATTGTTGCTATTTTTATCCTTTTCCAGTTTTTTTGTTTTGTTTTCTGCATTATTTAGCCGTTGGTCCCGGTTCGAGCCACCAACCGGGACCAACGGTGGTGGGCCAGGAGCGAGGCCCATTGGTCCCGGTTCGTCCTGGCCCGGCCGGCCTCCAGGGCTCACGAACCGGGTCCAATGCCCCATGGGTCCCGGTTCTTGACTGAACCGGGACTAATGGGCTGACCCGGCCTGGACCTTTGCCCCCTTTTCTACTAGTGACTAGTTGTTTTTTGACGAAATAGGGTTCCCCCCGGCTTTAGATTATAAAGCAACCACCACAACAACAATATCCGACAATCGCGGCCAACAAAAGGTCCAGCCAAGGAAATAAAAAAGGTTACCACAAGGGCATAACAAAAGTACAACATAGGACTGAATGCTGGGGGCACAACCAAACAACCCCAAAACAGGATCATAGCCTAACTAGTCCGGCTCAGGTGGTGGAGGCGGGAGCGGTGGCGCCAATGCTCCAGCGGTGGTGCGTAGGGCCGAGATGATCCTGTCGATGAAGTCCCGATCACACCGCTTGCTGAGCGGTCTCCATAGCTGTAAAAGACACACAATTTGTAGATAGAATCAGTCGCACGAGTTGGAATCACATGCTCAATCACGAGTTTATTGCGACCCGTCCACAGAGTCCAAGTTATCGTCCCCACTACTACCCATAGGCTAGGGCGCGTCCTGGCCTCTTGGCTTAGGACCACCTGAAATAGATTGGGGAGGTTATCATGGTTCCAATCATCGCGAATCACCTCCCTGATGCAGCTCCAGAGGAGGACTACAGATGGGTACCGGAAGAAGATATGGTTGGAGTCTTCCGGTATGCCACATAGGGGGCATAATCCATCCCCGGGACCATTCCGTTTTCTAACTTCCGTGCCCGAGGGTAAACGGCCTCGCACCCATTGCCATAGAAAGATGCGGATCTTTAACGACAGCTTAATCTCCCAAAGAAGGGTCATTTCGGTTGGGCCCGGGGTAGCTAGCATGGCGTGGTATAGGGACTTGGTAGAAAACCTCCCACTAGGTTCGAGGGACCAGGATAGTGAATCCTCCTCCGTGGAGGGAGGGTTAAGAGCAATGCACTGGAGCATCTCGTCCCATTGGCTCCGTTCTACCGGTCCAAAAGTACGGCGGAAAGCTATCGTCCCATGGTCAGCGAGGGCCGCATGCACAGATAGATGCGTACGGACACAGATGGAGAAGAGCGCGTTGAAGCATTAGGCAAATGGTCTGTCACCCGACCAGCGGTCAAGCCAGAACAGGGTGTTGGTGCCCGTCCCCACCGAGATGGATGTTCCAATACGTAGGACTGACATAAGCTGGATGACTGTCTGCCAAAACTGGGAGCCACCCGTCCGGGAGGCGAAGGCCAGAGGCTGTCCACGCAAGTATTTTGCACGGATGATCTGGAGCCATAAGCCTCCATCACCCGTCTCAATGCGCCATAGCCATTTGGAGAGTAAGGCTATGTTCATCCGCTTGGACGAGATGACTCCCAAGCCGCCTTGGTCCTTTGGCTTGCACACCTCAGACCATTTTACCATGTGATACTTTTGTCTATTATCTGGTCCCACCCAGAGGAACCTAGACGGATATTTGGCGACTTCCTGATGAAGGGATTCATGCAAACTATAGAATCCCATCAGGTACATAAGCAGGCTAACCAAGGAGGAGTTCATCAACACAACCCGGGCCGCCTTGGATAACCACCTCCCCTGCCAAGGTTCGACCCTGTGCTGGAGCTTGGACACCGTGGGCCGAAGGTCCTTTGCCTGGAGGCGGGAGTCGCTAACCGGGAGGCCAAGGTAGGTGGTTGGAAACGAGCCAAGATGGCAGTTCAACATGTTGGCTATGCGCCGGGATTCTTCCCCGGAGTAGCCTAGCACCATTACTTCGCTTTTGGCAAAGTTTATTGTGAGGCCCGGCATCTCTTGAAAACACAAGAGTAGAAACTTCAGATTTTGGATGTTAGAGTCCGAGCCTTCAACCATGAGGATGGTGTCATCCGCATATTGGAGATGAGTAATACCCCCGTCACCGACTATGTGCGGGCAGATCCCCTTGATATGCCCAGCCCGCCGTGCCTTGTCCAAGATTGTGGCAAGAGCATCCACAATCAGGTTGAACAGGAAGGGGGACAGGGGGTCGCCTTGGCGCACCCCCTGGGCGGTGGGGAAGTAGGGGCCAACTTCCCCGTTGATGTTGACAGCAGTACAGCCAGACATAACCAACTGCATCACCCGAGCTATCCAATAAGGGTCAAACCCACGCTTCTCCATGACCTCATGGAGAAAGAACCAGTGGACCATATCATAGGCCTTATGGAAATCAATCTTGAAGAAAACAGCCCGGAGGTGTTTTCTCTTGACCTCATGGAGGATTTTGTGAAGTACCAAAACCCCGTTGAGAATGAATCGGCCCTTAGTGAACGCCGATTGGTTCGGATGGTGGATCCTTGGTGCCAGCCGGGCCGCCCTAGTGGCGTACCCCTTGGCTAAAATCCTAAATATGACGTTAATCACCGTGATTGGGCGAAACTGTCGAATATCCGAGGCTCCCTGGACCTTGGGTATTAGAGATATGATCCCAAAGTTCAGGCGGGATACATCAAGGGTCCCCCGCGAAAACTCCCGGAATAATGCCATAATCTCGCCCTTGATGGTGGTCCAGAAAGTTTGGAAGAACCGGACCGGGAGACCGTCCGGACCCGGGGCAGAGGCCGGGTTCATGGATTTGACGATGGCCTCCACCTCATCTTCTTCAAAGGGGTTAAGGAGGTCTTGGTTCTCCTCGGGGGAGACGCGGAGATGCTCATCCCAAAAGTTCTCAGCTAGAGCGAGGCCCCCTTGAGGCCGGGCGGAAAACAGAGTTCTGTAGAACCCATCGACACGGGCCCAGATCTCGTCCGGGTCCTGTAATAGCCGGTCCCCATCCCAAAGGATGGGGATGGTGCATCGACGCCTACGGCCATTGGCAATGGCCTGAAAATAGGCCGTATTGGCATCACCAAACATGACCCAATTAACAGAGCCACGTTGGCGCCAGTATTCTTCCTCTTTGGCATGGATGTCAGCAAGGGTATCCTCCAAGCTATACCTCAAGGACCACTCCTCCGAGGACAGACCTGGGCCGTCAGCCCGAATGTCAAGTGCCCTGATCTCCATAAGTAGAGCCTGCTTCTGGACCCGAAGGTCGCGTCCAATATTCGCGCCCCAGCCTTTCATAAATTGTCGGGATCGTTTGGCCAGGTGATGCCAGTCATCCATGATTGACATTGACCGGTGGGGTTCAGCACAGGCCGTAGTCCAATGGTCTCGGACGGCCGCAGTAAAGCCCGGATGTCGAAGCCAGAACGCCTCAAACCGAAAGCGAGGGGGCGGTCGGGGACGCTCATCCATGGAAGATAGTAGGAGAGGTACATGGTCGGATCCAATCCTAGTGATGGCCTGGAGAGTAGCCAAAGGGAATCCAAGTTCCCATTCAGGTGACACAAATACCCGGTCCAGAACACTTCGGGTCGGATTCACCTGTTTATTAGTCCAGGTGAAGCGGGCTCCGACCCGATCAAGCTCCTGAAGCTCGAGGTCGGCAATCCAGTCATTAAAACATTGCATGCCTGACTGGTCAACCCTACCATTATTCTTGTCCGCTATGGAGCGGAGAAGATTGAAGTCACCCCCAACGATCACTGGGAGAGTGGCCGCCCTAATCTTGGCGTGCAACTCAACGAGGAACGCGGTGGAGCGACTGTGGTCCGCCGGGCCATAAACGACAATCACTTCCCATTTAAAGTTGACTGCCCTCTCCCAAACTTCCATACTCATGAAGAAATCTCCGCGGTCCATGGAACCAACCTCAAAGGTGGCATCCTTCACCCTGAGAAGGATGCCACCGGAGTGACCCGCCACTCCACTAGATGGCAACCAGTGCCATGCAAACAAATGTCTGCTCAATCGATCGAGTTCCGAGAGGGAGAACTCGGTCCTCATCGTTTCTTGGATGGCCACTATATCAATATTCTCCTCGCGCATGTAGTCCACTAATTGGCGTCGCCGGCCATCATGGCCGAACCCGCGGAGATTCCAGAAAAGTGCATGCATACTACTCCTCTAGGGGGTCCACACTGGACCCCACCGCAATGGATGCGCTCAACGCCCGACGAAGCTGAGCGGTACGAGAACGAGTACGACCCCGAACTTCTACCAGGGTAGCAGCCAACGTATCGTCCCTCCCCATAGGCTGTGTGGTGGGGGTCACGGCAGCCTCAGCCGCGGCAGCCTTGCAAGCCCGAGCGGCTGCAAGGTGGCCGTCAAGGATCTCTTTAGCCTTGATGGCCGCAATCTGTTCGAGGGCAGGGCCCTTCTCACCGCGGAAAACAATCGCAGAGTCATTGGCCAGAAGGGCTAGATGGCCTAAGGGAACAGCCGCAAGCGCTGAGAAGGAGTCCAATGGTTCCTCCTCAGCCGGGATCTCCCCATCAGACGTATCATCTATAAGTAAGCAATCAACAGCCGAAAG
>NC_041387.1:55129189-55195252 GCF_002162155.2 Triticum dicoccoides | reverse complement strand
GGGGACGCACCAGAAGCACGCGCAGCCGAGTCAATCCATGCGCTCTTCCGAGTGATCGTCGCCGGAGAAGATGCCGAGCGCTGACGGCCCTTGCCCTTCGGAGGGCGAGGAGGCACCGGAGGACGGACCTGCCCCGTCCCGACCACCGGGGAGATCTCCCCCGACCCAGCCCGCGGCGAAGAAGGGGGCGAAGCCGCCTGGTCGATGGGGGGTGAGGCCATACGCGGGGAGGAGGGGGGACATACCTCCAGACTGACATCACTGGCACCGCTGATCGCCTCAGACTCCAAAGCATCCATGGGGGGGCCAAGGAGCAGGGAAAGGGCCACGTGAGGGAGAAGCGGCGAGTCAGCGACGAGCATTTCGTTGAGAGCACGAGCATCCTCATCCTCCATCTGGTCTTGAGCCAAAGCAACATGGGTCAGAGAGAGCTCTTTGGAAACAGACTGTTCCCTCGGCTGGGGCGGCGTGTGAGGCTCTGGAGAATCTTCATCCTCCCCGCTGGAGCTTGGGGAGCGGCTGCGCCTGCGCGGTGACTGACCAACACCGTGGGAGTGTGGGTCACCGCCCAAGTCGCCATCAGACCGGGGAGCCGCATCACGCGCCACTGGCGGGGAGGGGTCTAGAGGTCCCCCCCTCCACCGAGATCTTGAGGTCATAGCCAGCATCACCAAAGAACATACGGACAGTAGTCTGAAGCTTGGTCGAGTCGGGGGTCTTGATCTTGACACGAACAGCCGGTCCACGTAAGGGAGGACCCATCCACCTCCACTATCTTGCCAAGGAGGCGCGACATGTTCCGAATGGCGCGCTCCTTCTTGGCAATCGGCGGTAGTCCACGGATTTGAATCCACACCGTCGAGAGATAAGCCACCGCCATAGGGTCCACCAGAGGCAACGAGATGCAGACAGTGAGCTTGTTGAGAGCTAGAGTGAGTTGATCACTGTGAGTGCCGTAGCGCAAGCTGACCGGGTCCGGGAACACCACAGTAAACTCGTGATCAAAGATCGGCGCAACCTCCCAGTCCCAATCAGGGCGGAAGAGGTGACGGAGCTCCTCCGTGATGATAGCCGGGGAAGCCGACCGGCCTTCCAGGACCGAGATGAGAGCAGTCAGGGATGGCACAGCCGCGACCACGGGCAAATCCATCTGGAAGAACCCAAAATCGTCCAAAGCATGGCCGTAGAGCATCAGCTCCCCCTCCTCCGGCTGAAGCGGGCAGAGAATCGCGGGATGGTCCGTGCTCTTGCACTTGGAACACGCCGGAGGGACCTTGCAGTCAGGCTGGCAGTGGCCCTCCTTGCCGCAGTTGAAGCAAATGGCGCTGGAGGTGGGCTTTGCCGGAGATGCCGGAGGGGCCGGCGTCGGGTGGGTGACGGAAGTGGCTTGGCCAGCTCCACCACCGAACCGCTGGCCTGCCTTCTTCTTCTTCTTCTTCTTCGCGAAAGCGCCCCGGGGGTTGGGGGCTCCGGGACCCGGGGGAGGGAATTGCGGCTGACGTTGTGGGGGGTTGTATCGGCGAGGAGGGGATTGCTCTGCGCGACCAGAGCGAGCCGGGGACCGCGACCGGCGGGGAGGGGAGCGACGAGGAGGGGAACAACGGTCCCGCTCACGCCCACGGCTCCGCCAGTGGTCCGGCGAGCGGTCACGTGGCCGGTCCTCCCGCCCGGAGGGGTCCGAGGCTGGGGCAGAGCCGCGGGACACAAGCTCGGAGCGGAGCTCTGATTCCCTCCGCGAGGCCTCCGGGGAGGGGCGCCAGGAATCGGACGGGCGACGGTCCGCCGGTTCGTCAGCACGGCGCTTCGGGTGTGGAGCCCCATCTCCCACATCGCGCGACATCGGGGGCCGGACGGAGGGCACGGATGGGGCAGGGAGGATGGAGGGAGCCGGGGGCGATGCAGGATGGGAGGGAGCAGGGAGGAGGGAGGGATGCGAGGGAGGAGAGCACCCTTGCCCCAAAGACGAGGATGGCTCGGGCCCTGAAGCCCGGCCGACCAGGCCGCCAGGAGGAGACGGGGCGAGGCCCAGGCCCACACCACGGCCCAGAGGAGGAGAACCCCCCGCCACCAGAGGCCCAAGGCGCTCCAGGCGGCCCAACCCATTACACGACGGATCGCTGCGGGAGGGAAGGGTTTCCCCTCGTACGGCCATGGGGTGGCGGCGCGGCGCCAGCACTGCCCGCTGGGTGTCGGCGCCCGGGCAGGCAAGATCCGGAGAAGGACGAAAGGCGCGGAATTTGAGGCCGCGCGAGACCGCAGCCGTCACCGGAGCAGAGGAAGCCACCGGAGGAAGCAGGGAGCACGAGGATGATGACGAGGGGGCATCCCGGCGCCAAGAGACCGCCGCACGACCGAGGTCAGCCCTCCCGACCACCCCCCAAGCGCGGGCTCGGGCCCCGCGACCGCGCCGACCGGCCGGAGGGCCGGACCGTGGCGGTGACGGGGAAGGTGGGGAATGGGAGGGGCGGGGTGGCACCTGCGAATGGAAGGGGGCGCGTGGGCGGGGAGGGGGAGGCAACTCCCCGGAGACGAGCTCAGCCAGGCGATCCCCAAAGCGACGGCCTTGCGGAAGGAGACCCGCCGCAGCCGCAGCCGCGTCGGCCAGGTCCTCCTCCACCGCCCAATCAGCCCACCGAGCGCGGTCGAGGAGGTCGATTCGGGGGGCGGAGGCGAGCGCCAAAGGCGGAGGGGAGGGGGTCCCCATGGGGGCACCACGAGGAGGCCGGGCCAGAAGGGGGGCCGGCGGGAGCGCCGGCGAGGGAGGCCACCAGCCGTCGCACGCGCCGCCAACGTCGTCCTCCCCTCAACACTCCATGGTTGGAAACGGAAGTTTTCAACTCTAGGATCTCAGCTACTCGACTAGTTGTTTTTTCCTTTTTATAAAGCGAGACAAAAGTTTTTTCGAGAGATAGGATGAATAGGATCACGTGGATAACAATTGGTCAAGACCACATTGGTTAGCATTGAAGCCGTGCTGGCTGGGTGGAGGGATGATGCTTTCCTGGTTTGGAAAATTAAGGTGAAACTTGCCCTCTTCTATTTACTGGCTAAGTCTTGAAGTTTTTTCACATATAATCCGTTTGGTTTTGGAGAGACTAGTGATCTTTTGCCCTTCGAAGCATGTCACCTCTGTTTTGTTCCTTTGTTCAGCCATTTGATTTTGTGTCTATCTGTATGTGAAATTTGTAATGTGAGAGCATAGACTCATATTTTTTTTCGCTTTATTCAGAAAGCATAGGTTGGGATCGTATGTTCAATATCAGAACTTGCAAAGGGGGACAATTGAGGTCTCACAATCAACATCTTCGGCGATTGTTCGCTGTAGACGACGGCGGCCAGACGGAGTGCTGAGGGGTTCGGATAGGGGGCCCAAGGCCGGACCGGACACGTCAAGCGTTAGTTATCACCTGCCGCATCCATCTGCATGCATGCAAACCACCAAAAGCAGTATCCGAACGAACTCTCGATCATCTCGGTTCATCGATCTCAAACCCTAATTAAACCCTTCCAAAGCTTTAGGCTTCCACTTTTTATATTCCTCTGGCGGCTCTCGTGCGTATATACAGTACACCAACCGCGCCCATATATGCGCGCATGCCGCCGGCTGTCGTGCCCATCGAAGACGGCGGCTGCGGCGGCGCCAAGAAGGAGGAGGCCGTCTGCCGAAGCTGCCACGTCGCGTGGTCGACGTGGCTGTCCCGCCTCGGCCGGTGCCTCCTCGCCTCCACGCTCCACCCGTGTCACGCCGCGCTCGGCCTCTCCCCGCCGGCGCCCTGCTTCGCCTCCTCCCCCGTCGTCATCCGGGGCACGCTCTTCCTCCCGTCAACCGGCGACCGCCGCGTCCGCCTCTTCCTGCACGAGCACGCGGCGCCCGCGGAGTCAGCCGTGCCCACGCCGATCCTGGTCCTCGACCTGCCGGGCGGCCTCGTGGGCGCGGACATCGCCGCCGCCGGCAGGATCGTGCTCGAGTGCCAGCGGGAGTGGGCCGGCAGCGCAGGTGCTCTCCTGGAGTCGCCGAAGTGGATGGTGTACTGCAACGGCAGCCGCGTGGGATTCGCGGCCAGGCGGGAGACGATGTCGGACGGGGAGGGGTGGGCGATGGACAAGCTCTGGGCCGTGAGTGCCGGCGCGGGGCGGCTTCCCGGCGGAGGGGTGGAGTACCTGCGGGGGCAGTTTGAGAGGATCGTCGGGTCGGCCGATGCGGAGTCGTTCCACCTCGTGGAGCCGCTGGGGTGGCTGGGAGTCCACGGCGACGGCGGCCTTAGCATCTTCTTCCATCGGATTTGATCGAATACTACACTGAACTATTGCATATACAAGACGAGGTGCCAATTTTTTTTGCATATACAAGACGAGGTGCCAATTGGCTACTTATCTTCAAACTCTTCACAAATCAGTGGATGAAACCATTTTTTTTTCTTTGTGCTCCACAGCTATCAGAAGCAATAAGTTAGGAGCATTCATGGTGGTGCACTGTGTGATAAATACAGTATTTTTCCTTTCTTTCCAAAACGGAATAACCCATGCACCCAAGTGCATATCCAATAAACTGTACTCCCTCGATCCTTTTGTGTATACAAAACTACTTAATTAGTCCTATCCTAAGTTCAGATTGTTTAGGTTCGACCAAATTCATGGAAAACAAATTATCACCTACCAAATCAGTACATCTAATTTTATCAAGACTTAATAATTGTGTTTTCATAATGCATTTATGAGGTATTGTATGTGTTGGTATTTTTTCTTTTAAGTTGGGTAACCCTAAAATAGTTTGACTTGACACAAGACCAATTGTTGTATTTGGCATTGTGGCGAATTATCATAACAGTCTTGCTAGGTCTTAGGCAGTTGATGCTAAATCCGTGAGATCTTACATTAAGATGCGCGCAAAATTTTCTTTTCAATTTTTTCTTTTTCTCTGTTGCATGTCATTTAACTGGCACTTGGTTAAATATCAGTCGACTGAGACCTAGCCATACCTTTATCATAATCCTCTTCACCCAACCCACTTTTCCCCTTGTTATTGGTGTTTGTTGACCCTATTTGGTAAATTCGTGGCTAATTATGCCGAGATGATTACAAAGTAAGAACAGCGCAACTAGTTCAACAGTCACAAAATCTGATCTTTAAATGACCTTGTATTTGTGAGGAAATTCGTAATATGTGAGGCCGCATGCCGATATATCTTGCAAATTACGCCAGGAGTGACTATACTTGCTATCAATTATTTTTAGAGTGCACGAGCTAGCAAAGGATATATGGTTAGTGTAAGGAATATCCTCTAATATCACCAAAGTGGTTTCATTAATTTCATTAGAAAAATGAAAATATGATCATGGTGTGGTAATACTGATATACTTCCTACTTACCTCACCCCCAAGGCCCCAACAATGCCAGATCATAGACTTAATTCACGGGAGCAGTCTTCAAAATTGACTCTAATAGTTACCGCTGATAATCATTCGGGAAGAACAATAAGAAACATTGTAAAGTGTTTATGAGTTAGTGAATGATTAGCCAAATTCAAATAATGTGTTAACATCAAAAGAATATAGCATTGTCTATCACGATTACACCACTTGTATTACTAAAATACATGGTATATCTAAAGAGTAAAATCATCATAAATTTTAGTGAAGTGAGGATATAATTACACTAGAAAGTGGGGAGATAATTTGAAAACAAATTATTGTGAAATATATAACAGATTATTCACAATATTTTGAAAAATTTCTATGCCTTAAAATTATGTTCATTAAATTCGTATGAGACAACCATAAGATTTGTAAAGTTCAAGGATAGTCATCTCCAAAACTATAACCCATTTATGATCGTCCTATGATATATATTGTTCTCTTTTCTTGTATGAGTTTCTCTAATGGTTTCTCATGAAAGGTTTTCATGAGATAATATGAATAGAAGTGGTTTGTCACGACGGTTGTTCATGTCTCCTCTAATTTTATATAAGACCATTATCAATAAAGGATAGAAAATTATCGTTATTGGCACTTGTCGGTGTCAAAACCGGCGGATCTCGGGTAGGGGGTCCCGAACTGTGTGTCTAGGCGGATGGTAACAGGAGACAAGGGACACGATGTTTTACCCAGGTTCGGGCCCTCTTGATGGAGGTAAAACCCTACATCCTGCTTGATTGATATTGATGATGTGGGTATTACAAGAGTAGATCTACCACGAGATCAAGGAGGCTAAACCCTAGAAGCTAGCCTATGGTATGATTGTTGTTCGTCCTACGGACTAAAGCCATCCGGTTTATATAGACACCGGAGAGGGCTAGGGTTACACATAGTCGGTTACAATGGTAAGTGAGGGAGTTCCGGACTAGGGGGTGTCCGGATAGCCGAACTATCATCATCGGCCGGACTCCAAGACTATGAAGATACAAGATTGAAGACTTCGTCCCGTGTCCGGATGGGACTTTCCTTGGCGTGGAAGGCAAGCTTGGCGATACGGATATGTAGATCTCCTACCATTGTAACCGACTCTGTATAACCCTAGCCCTCTCCGGTGTCTATATAAACCGGATGGCTTTAGTCCATAGGACGAACAACAATCATACCATAGGCTAGCTTCTAGGGTTTAGCCTCCTTGATCTCGTGGTAGATCCACTCTTGTAACACACATCATCAATATTAATCAAGCAGGACGTAGGGTTTTACCGCCATCAAGAGGGCCCGAACCTGGGTAAAACATTGTGTCCCTTGTCTCCTGTTACCATCCGCCTAGACACACAGTTCGGGACCCCCTACCCGAGATCCGCCGGTTTTGACACCGACATTGGTGCTTTCATTGAGAGTTCCTCTGTGCCGTCACCATCAGGAAGGATGCCTTTTCCTGTCTTCAAAGACGGCACCGTCGTCAAGGGAGCTTTGGCCGCTGGCCTGACTATCCGGCTAGGCGGTTTTCTTATGACCGCCTATTCGGCCACCGCTCCGACAATGACCTCTCAGGTCATTAAAAGCGATCTTCGCGTCAGCTCGGAATCCGCCGAGCAGCTAGATCCGATTGAGCTCTCCTCCGTAAACGAGCTCTCGGATCGCATCGCCGCCCTGCGAGTCGCTACCAACTACGATTAGATTGGGCTTAAAACCAATCTAAGAGAAATTAACTCTCCCCAGGTTACCCACCACGTCGTCGTGGTAGAGGAACAATGCGGCGACTCTTCTTCTATGCTCAAAACCAACTATGTCCGAATTCCCGATCCCTCCATGCCGGATTCCCGCGGAGGGACAGACGTTAATCAAATACTAAACCTAAAGTCAAGCATCGGACCAGATTCGTTGGAAAGCGTCCAGCAAACCAAGCTTCCGAATCCGGAAGCTTCTTGGCCTTTGAGCCTCAGATTGGGCGGGGTTCCGAACTTGATTCCACCCACCCACCCAAACATAAGCGATCTATCTCAAATACCACAAGAGCCCGATGAAACAGTACATCATTACTGGGCCAGATTCCTCCTGGTTATGGACATGATAAAGGACTGTCATGAAGAAAGCGCGATTTCAATCTTCTGCAACAATTGCACGGACAAGGGAATCATAAACGCCATCAGTCGTCGCGAAGTTACACGCTTCGCCGAGCTAGCGGCCATTGTACAAAAATACTGCGCGATGGAAAGTGCCTGGAAAACCGAAACTAGGTTTTGGGACAATCCGGCCCTGAATACAACCCCAGTCCGAAATAAAAGGGTGCGTCATACTCAAGCACCTGGGTTAAAAACCAAAAAGCAAAAACCCCATAAAGGGTACGGAACCGTACTGGAGGGATGGCTCAACGGACCCTGTAAAATCCACAGTACGGAGGGCGCCACTCCAACACATAGCCTTCGAGCATGTTGGATATTACGGCAGGTGGCCAAAAGTGGCGAAGGCTTTTTAGCCCCGGGCAACCAGCCCAACAGCACCAGTATGGTATTAACAGTCTTCGAGACTTTCACATCAAATAATATGCGGAAATGAACAATCCGCAATCTTGCCGAAGTCTACCAAGTAGCAACAACAAATCCATGGAGCGACACGGCTATCACCTTTAATGCCAGCGACGAACCTAAATTCCGAACAGCTAGAGCACCAGCCGCATTGGTCCTTAGTCCGATAGTGGACGGCTTTCGTCTTACCAAGGTACTCATGGATGGCGGCAGCGGATTAAACCTCATCTACGAGGAAACCCTTCAAAAAATGGAAATTGACTGGAGCCGCATTGAGCGAAGCAGCACAACCTTCAGGGGAATAATCCCTAGTCCAGAAGTACGCTGCACAGGAAAAATCACATTAGACGTAGTGTTCGGCTCGCCGGACAATTATAGGTCCAAAGAGGTCACGTTCCAAGTGGCCCCATTCGGCAGCGGATATCACGCTTTGTTAGGGCGAGAGGCATTCACAATCTTCCAAGCTATACCCCATTACGGGTACATGAAGCTCAAAATGCCCGGACCCAATGGAATAATCACTCTCGCCAGTGATCCAGATACATCACTCCGCGCTGAAAATAAGACAGCCGCACTGGCCCTAGAGGCATTATCCGAAGCCCTAGCGACAGAGGAATTAACTGCGCTACGCTCCACGGTGGATAGGGACGATGTGATACTCGATAAGAGGTCCAAGTCCACCTCTTTTAAACCAGCAGACGAAATAGTCAAATTTCAGGTCCATCCAACGGACCCCACAAAGACGGCATCCATTGGGGTACAATTAAATCCTGATGTAGAAGCCGCACTACGAGAATTCCTTCGGGAAAATTGGGACATTTTTGCCTGGCACCCTTCAGACATGCCAGGAATCCCACGCAGGCTGGCAGAGCACAGCCTAAATATCCTAAAAGGATTCAAGCCAGTCAAACAAGCTCTTCGGCGATTTTCCGAACCCAAAAGACAGGCAATGGGAGAGGAGCTAGCCAAACTCTTAGAAGCCGGATTCATCAGAGATATCAAACATCCGGACTGGCTAGCCAACCTGGTAATGGTACCAAAAAAGGACAAATCCTGGCGCCTCTGCGTCGATTTCAAAGACCTTAACAAGGCCTGTCCAAAGGACCCTTTCCTTCTCCCTCGCATCGACCAAATCATCGATGCTACCGCAGGGCACGATTCATTGTGCTTCCTTGATGCATACTCCGGATACCATCAAATCAAGATGGCATAAGAAGACCAGGCCGCAACGGCATTCATTACTCCATATGGGCCATTCTGCTTCAACACGATGCCCTTCGGACTCAAAAATGCCGGCGCAACATATCAGCACATGATTCAGACATGTCTGGCTACCCAGATAGGCAAAACAGTAGAGGCATACGTAGACGATGTGGTCATCAAGACCAAACACGTCGAAACTCTAGTAGACGACTTGAGGGTGACATTTGACAACCTCCGAGCATATGACATTAAGCTCAACCCAGAAAAGTGTGTCTTCGGAGTACCAGCCGGAAAGCTTTTGGGCTTCATTATATCCGGTAGAGGAATTGAAGCAAACCCAGCCATGCTCTAAGCTCTGTCACAATTGGATATCCCAAAAGACCTCAAGCAAATACAAAAACTAACTGGGTGCGTAGAGGCTCTAAGCCGCTTCATCTCCCGTTTGGGAGAAAAGGCTCTGCCCCTCTATCGCCTCCTCCGGCGCACCGAACACTTCGAATGGATGGATGCCACCACGGCCGGACTCGAAGAAATCAAGGCCATACTGGCAACAAATCCGGTCCTGGCCGCGCCCAACCTGGGCAAACCTATGTTATTATATATCGCAGCAACACATCAAGTTGTCAGCGCGGTACTCGTCGTCGAACAAGAAACTGAAGGGCACAGATTCCCTCTTCAAAAACCAGTGTACTACGTATCCACTGTCTTAACTCCATGCAAGTCCCGGTACCCACATTATCAAAAGATAGCGTATGCGGTGTTCATGGCATCCTGGAAGCTGCGACACTACTTTCAAGAGTGTTCCATAACGGTGGCCTCCGAAGTACCTCTCAACGATATTATAAACAATCGCGACGCAATGGGCAGGATTGCAAAATGGGCCATTGAGCTCTTACCATTCGACATAACCTACAAACCACGGCGAGCTATAAAGTCGCAAGTCCTGGTTGACTTCGTCGCCGAATGGACCGAAGACGAACTCCCTAAAGAGTACGGCGCGTACTCCAATTGGATCATGCATTTCGACGGATCCAAAATGTTGGCTGGCTTGGGGGCTGGCGTCGTCTTGACGTCCCCAACTGGAGACACAGTCCAATACGTACTTCAAATAATGTACACGGACTCCAACAACGCAGCCGAATACGAGGCCCTTCTACACGGCCTCCGGATGGCAATCTCCATGGGCATTAAACGCCTAGAGGTGCGCGGGGATTCAAACCTCGCAATATCCCAAGTAAATGGAGATTTTGACGCCAAAGATCCGAAAATGGCAGCTTACCGTAACGCCGTCCTAAAAATATCAGCTCGGTTTGAAGGACTCGAATTCCATCATGTAGCCCAGGATAATAACCAGGCAGCAGACGTGTTAGCACGCATCGGCGCAAAACGTGACGCCGTCCCTCCAAACATCTTCCTGGAACGGCTCTTTAAGACATCTGTATTATGGGAAGAGGAGTCCGGAAATAACAATCCGGAGCCAGCTGCATCACCTAACTCAGACAATTCTGACACGATCGGCGGCTCAGCCAATGAAATAACACCTTCAGCCCACGAAATAATGGCAGTAATTGCCCCATGGACGAAACCATTCCTAGCCTACTTAATTAGGCAGGAACTTCCCGAAGACCAAAACGAGGCCCGCTGCATAGTTCGGCGATCTAAAGCCTACAAGGTCCATGAGGGAGAACTTTATAAGAAAAGCACAACCGGAGTCCTTCAAAGGTGTATCTCCGAAGAGGAGGGGCGAAATCTCCTGGCTGAAATTCACGCCGGACTCGGCGGGCACCACGCCGCAGCCCGGGCCCTTGTAGGCAAGGCCTTCCATACAAAATTTTACAGGCCAACAGCCCGGGCAGATGCTCATGACTTAGTCCAACGATGCGTCGGTTGCCAGCTCTTTGCTAATCAGAGCCACATGCCACCCACCGCCCTCAAAACTATACCCATCACCTGGCCGTTCGCGGTCTGGGGGCTTGACATGGTTGGACCCCTTAAAGGGGGAACCCACAAGCACAAATACTTATTGGTCATGGTGGACAAATTCACCAAATGGATTGAAGCCAAGCCGGTTAAAACGGCAGAATCCGGACCTGTGATAGACTTCATATCCGGGGTAGTACACCATTTTGGCGTCCCCCACAGCATCATCACTGATAACGGCACGAATTTCACGGCCGACGAGGTTAAACTCTGGTGCAAAAACATGGGCATCAAGCTCAACTACGCTTCAGTCTATCACCCTCAAACTAACAGTCAAGTCGAGCGAGCAAATGGTCTAATCATGAGCGGCATCAAACCCAGACTAGTGAGGTCCCTCAAGGAATCTAACACGCACTGGGTAGAGGAGCTCGACTCCGTACTCTGGGGGCTGCGGACCACGCCAAACCGAACTACCGGATTCACACCATTTTTTATGGTGTACGGCGCAGAGGCAGTTCTGCCCTGCGATATAATTCATGACTCACCTCGCGTGTGCATGTACGAAGAAAGAGAAGCCGAGCTGGATTGGCAGGACAGCTTGGACGCCTTAGAGGAAGAACAGGACGTGGCAAAAGCTCGTTCCACATTTTATCAACAGCAGGCTCGAAGATATCAAAGCAGAGAAGTACGGGCCAAAGCTTACAATGTTGGCGAACTTGTTCTACGCCTGCCGGACAAAAAAAGGACAAACTTAAGCCCAAGTGGGAAGGTCCCTTCATCATCGACCAAGTCCTGACCGACGGAGCATACCGTCTACGTAACGCATCTGACAACCGACTCGAGCCGAACCCATGGAACTCAGCCCGTCTCCGAAGATTCTACGCCTAACGCCGGACTCAGAGTTCGTCTCACTCCTCCGTCCACCTTTTTACATTTTCACTATCTCTTGTCCCCCTCCTTCTTCCCACTTTTTTTTCAATACCTTTGATAGGCTGATTTGCGCATTGTTCGCACACACTCGATGTGCTCCTAGCACTCGTTATACCTGGGGGCTTCTTTAATAGAAGCTTATTTATACGGGCTTCATGCCCAACACATGTGTCATACTTCCGCATGTATCTTTTATTCACCATTATATGCATTGATATGACTTAAGTTTTGGCCAAGCTGGGTTGCCTGGCTCCTGTGCTTATCCCTACGTTCCCGATTGTTCGGCTAGGAGGTAAAGGGAGCACCTCTGCGATTGTTACTGCCGGGTCAGCCGGATGTGTACCTCAGACTGGGTGAAGCCGAAAGCTAGCGTTATTAAGAGAATATTCGGTCGGTGACTTGAAAGATGATTTATTACTTACTTATTTATTTGCCCCCAGATGCTTTTTCTGCTATTTTCGCAGTCCGGACATGCACTTTATATAGGGCATGTCTCCCAGGGAAAGGAACCCTTAACGGAACTATTCTCCCTGGAAGATGTTTCTTACTAACCATGTAATATAACATAGCTAGTTGGGCACTTGTCTGATAAAGCAATTATGGCCCCGACGCCTTGTCTCCACGCATGCCCCGGTTCTTCTATAACCGTAAGGGTATTCGGACACACTCCGGACTGTTGGGTCCGGAGGTTGAAGCGAAAAGGTCCGTAAAGACAAACGATCTACAATCCGGCTAGAAGGCATTTTACATGTCATTTCAAATTACATCGTCAAACTGACTGATTGTACTCCTCTTCAATCCCATCTAACAGGCTGTCTAATTTACAGTCCTGTTGGGAATATTTCGCGGCCAGTTCTACTTGGCCATACATCAAGCTCATAGGGATCTCCTTCCCATCAGGCCCCGCAGGTCCGACCTCGGCCATGTGGTTTGGGTCAGCCTTCGGATACCGCGTCTTCACCATGGCCCAGGCCTCCCTGGCGCCTTGACGGCAGGCCGATATTTTCCACAGACGGAGGCGTCGCCGTGCTCCCTGAAGCTTCTCAGCAAGCTCTCCAAGGCCCTCGGGTAGGGAGACAGAAGGCCATAAAGCCTGAACGATGCCACTCATCGCCTGCCGAACACGTTCGAGCAGTTGAACCAGCTCGGGAAGTTGGTCACCCGTTGAACCAGGCATTTCCTCCATAGGGCGACCTGTGAGCACACCTAAAGACACATTTCTGTCAATCGACTTCCTTGCCGAATTCTTCTTTTCAATGGAATTTGCTCAAGCACTTACTATAAATGCCGCGATGAAGCCGCTGATTCTCCTTCACGGAGCCAGACAGCTGGGCCCAAACACCTTTCAGCTCTTCTCCTAGCTGGGTGTGGGCATCTTGGAGCTTGTTTCTTTCCTGCTGCACCTTCATAAGCACCCTCTCGCCGGCCTTTAGCTGACGCAGTAGCTGTTGCTTGTCCGGATCTAGTCCGGCGCCCTCTGCAATATTATTGTCAGATTTACGCACACGCCGCACTTTGTTAACTACTTATCTTTTCGAAGTACGTATTACCAGCGGGGGTCTCTGTTGCTCCCCCTGTGGTGGCTAGTGTGGCCTCTAGTTGGGCCTTGCACTCTTGGAGCTCCTAGGACAGGTGGGTATTCTTCTCCGTAAGATCCTGCATAATAAATGATCCTTAAATCAGTTATTTTAACTATTTTAAGTCTCGGGGGCTACTAGCATATATAACTATTAAAATTACTTACCCGTATGTCCTTCACATACTGCTCCGTGGCTCTGGTTAAACCATCTTGAGCAGCACGGAGGTGCGCGTTTCCCACATCAAAGGCATTCAACGCCTCAGGGGAGAAACACGTGTCACGAAGAACTGTCCGGCGACGCCTGTGATTCATGGCGCTCTCCACCTCAGACCGGATGGCGGACAGCCTGTCGGCATCCTCCGTCGGAGGAGCATCCGTCTCTTGCCCTGTGTTCGCCTTCACTTCCGGACCACGCGATGGAGCGTGGCTGGCGGAGGCTTGATTGGCAACCTCTCTGGACACTGTCCGGCAAGCGCTCTTTCTCCTGGAAAAAGTTATGAGCGTTAATATACCTCATAGGGATCCTTCCCTTAAAAACAACGGTGCAACATACCGTTGCGGCGATGTTTCGATTTGCGTCGCACTCCTCTTCCGCCTACTGGGCCGAACTGACCCTTGCTCGTCAGCCGCTGCAGGTTCGGCTTCCCGCCTTAAAGGCACTTCCTGCGATGCACCATCAGTATAGGATGGTTAGAATTGAGCATGGATCAAAAGATGGTGTCAAGACCTCGGTCGTAGTCACCTGGGAGGTCGGAATCAAACCGGGGTAGTCAGCCGTAATGGCGACTAGGGCATTGTCCATGCTAAGTTGGTGGAACACCCCGTCAATCAGCTCCACCTTTATGTCCGAATCTTCTTCGGAGGTCGGATCAAGGGATCGTTCCGGATCCTCGGGCTGTGGAGTTAGGCTTCGTATGCCCTCCACGTCCCGGCGTAGCTCCTGCGCCGAAATCAGAAAGTAAAATACTTGACTTTGGAAGTATGGATCGGGTAGATAAACGTCCGCTTACCCAGCTCCGAGGGTTGTTCATGGAGAATCCATTCAATGGATTCGTGCGGAGAAAGTCCTCCTCCTCCCCCTTGTCCAAGCCGGACAAGATCTTTGCCAGATCGGCTGCCGAGCTCGGCCCTCTACGGCCGTGACGGGTGGCGTCGTCTTCCCCGTTGAAATCCCACATAGGGTGGCCCCTATATTGGAGTGGCTGCACCCCTCGCATAATGCACGTGGCCATGATTCCAATCATGGTCAATCCGGAGTGGGCCAGTAACCTGATCCGGCCCATCAGATAATGGACGCTCCTATCATCCTCCCGTTGAGGGCTCCGCGGGCGCCAACTCAGGCTTTCTTCAAGGGAGCATTGTTGAACTCTGGAAGGCCGATCCAAACTGGATCCGGCAGAGGGGTGTCCTCCATGTAGAACCATTCCGAAGGCCAGTCTTCAGACGCCTTCTTCGGGGTGCCGGATAGATATCCGGTCCCGGCGATGCGCCATATTTCGGCTCCGCCCACTTGATATATCGACCCCTCATGAGAACGGGGTACAAGGCAAAATAATCTCCTCCACAGCGCAAAATGGGGCTCGATGCCCAGGAACAGCTCGCAAAGAGCTACAAAGCCCGCGATGTGCAAAAAGGAGGCAGGTGTGAGGTGGCGAAGCTGGAGTCCGTAGAACTCCAGGAGCCCCCGGAGAAACGGATGTATGGGAAATCCGAGCCCCCTTATTAGATAAGGGATGAAGCATACCCGCTCTCCTTTGGAAGGGTTGGGGACGCTCTTCGCCTGCTTTCCACCCTTGAAGGTGGCCAGTCCGGCTCGAACCGGAACCATGAAAGCTGGGGGAAGATATCCCTCGGTTTGAAGCGCCACTAGCTCGCTGTGTGGAACTGAGCATCTCCCCCAATCTCCTGGCTTAGGGCTGGGAGCGCGAGAGGAGGAGCCGCGTCGACTATCCATGATGGAATGGATTTTTGTCAGAAGTGCTTCGATGAGAACTTGCGAACGGAGGATGGTGTGAGCTGGATCTAGATCCTCGCCTCTCTTATAGGCGGCTCGTTCGCGCGGCTAGGGGGTAAAATGTAAAAATACCCTAGCTTTTCGCATTCATACGACACATGGAAGAAGGCCATTATTGGGCGCAGAAGCCAAGGAGCGCAACATTTATAAGGAAGCTGGACACTATTCGACAGGAACATGAAGTTTGAAGGAGAACCCGCCTTGCAACGCTGAAGACAATATACGCGCCGGACTCGTCGTCGCTGAAGCCTGGTTCGGGGGCTACTGAGGGAGTTCCGGACTAGGGGGTGTTCGGATAGCCGAACTATCATCATCGGCCGGACTCCAAGACTATGAAGATACAAGATTGAAGACTTCGTCCTGTGTCCGGATGGGACTTTCCTTGGCGTGGAAGGCAAGCTTGGCGATACGGATATGTAGATCTCCTACCATTGTAACCGACTCTGTGTAACCCTAGCCCTCTCCGGTGTCTATATAAACCAGATGGCTTTAGTCCATAGGACGAACAACAATCATACCATAGGCTAGCTTCTAGGGTTTAGCCTCCTTGATCTCGTGGTAGATCCACTCTTGTAACACACATCATCAATATTAATCAAGCAGGACGTAGGGTTTTACCTCCATCAGGAGGGCCCGAACCTGGGTAAAACATCGTGTCCCTTGTCTCCTGTTACCATCCGCCTAGACGCACAGTTCGGGATCCCCTACCCGAGATCTGCCGGTTTTGACACCGACAGTAGGAGATCTACATATCCGTATCACCAAGCTTGTCTTCCACGCCAAGGAAAGTCCCATCCGGACACGAGACGAAGTCTTCAATCTTTTATCTTCATAGTCTTGGAGTCCGACCGATGATGATAGTCCGGCTATCTAGACACCCCCTAGTCCAGGACTCCCTCAGTAGCCCCTGAACCAGGCTTCAATGACGATGAGTCCGGCACGCATGTTGTCTTCGGCATTGCAAGGCGGGTTCCTTCTCCGAATAATTTATAGAAGATTGTGAACACCAGGATAGTGTCCGGCTGTGCAAAATAAATTCCACATACCACTATAGAGAGAATAATATTTACACAAGTTCAATCTGCTGACGTATTTCGTGGCGTAACGTCACACCACTACCAAGACTTTACTCGAATCGTTTTTATTGTACCACCTCAGCGTGTTTAGCGAAGCAGTTTCATTGGCACGTCTTGTCGAAGCAGAGATCGTGTTCTCCTTATTCCGGGATTCCCATCAATACGGACGTGGGTAACCCAACCGCGCCATTGATTGCGGCGCTTGGGAGATAAGCGAGTTTTATCAGGCCGGTGGGGACGCATGTTTCCATCCGCCCATATAAGGGGATAAAGATCCAACCCTTTTACCCGCACCTTCTTCCTCCTTGGCTTATCCATCTCTCCGAACTCAAGCTCCAGCGCCCAAGTCCGCACATCTCACCTCAACCTTCTCTAACTATGTCCGGAGCAGGAGGCAAGTGGATGGCCTCCTCCGTTATGGAGGGGCACATCCAGAAGCTGCGCAACGCCAGATATCTGTCCAGCGACATCGCGCACCGGCTCCCCGACGAGGGAGAGCTCATCCCCACCCCAAGACCCCACGAGAGGGTAGTATTTCTTCCCCATTTCCTCCGCGGACTGGGCTTCCCACTCCATCCCTTTGTCCGGGGGCTCATGTTCTACTACGGCCTGGATTTCCATGATCTGGCCCCGAATTTTATCCTCAATATCTCGGCGTTTATCGTCGTGTGTGAGGCTTTCCTCTGCATCCAGCCCCACTTCGGCTTGTGGCTCAAGACCTTCAGTATCAAGCCGAAGGTGGTAAAGGGCAGCCAAGCGGAGTGCGGAGGCGCCATGGTGGGCAAGATGCCCAACGTTACTTGGCTTGAGGGCACTTTCATGGAAACCATTAAGGGGTGGCAATCGGGGTGGTTCTATATCACCGAGCCGCGTGACCCTGAATGGGCAGCGGCCCCCGAATTCAGATCTGGCATCCCCATATGGCTCACCTCTTGGAAAGAGAGCGGCCGGACATGGGGTGATTCGGAGGAGCTGACCGGACTCCAAGCCTGCATCAAAAAGCTAGTGAACAAGAAGCTCAAGCTTGTCAACGTAGTCCAGGTCATGCTTATCCGCCGGATTCTCCCGTGCCAACGACGGGGCTTCAATATATGGGAGTTCGATTCGGCGCAGCACCAGACTTTGAGCGGGCTCTTCGACACTACGTACGAAGATGTCTGGAGGGTGCTGTTTAAAGGTGCCGAGGCCCCCACATCCGCTACCGAAGATCGTGGATTCAGCTTGCAGCGTCCGGCGAGCGAGGTAAGCGATTTTGCCCTTTACGGGACACTTGTTTTCCATAGTTTGACTCTATGCGGGATCTAAACTCCCTCTCCCTTGAGAGGACTGGCTGAAGAAGGCTGAACAGACTATCTGTCCGGCCCCATTGCCAGAGGACCCAGCGGACGCCCGCTTAACGGGGCTGCTGGCTCCGGCACCCCACGTGGTGCCAGAGAAGAAGGCCAAGAAGAAGGCCATGGGCACTCGGAAGAGTTCCCGTTTTCAGGTGTCATCAGACGATGACTCCGAGGCAGACTCCTCCCACAAAGGCGAGGAGGAGAAGAAGAAGGCCTCTCCCCCAGCGGGGGGAGGGAAGAAAAGGAAGGCTTCCCCAACAAGGGGGACCGAAGGGTCCAAGAAGGGAAAGACTCTTCCCCCGGACTGCTCCGCCAACGCTAGTGATGACGACGAGGATTGGCCTCCAAGGGCCAAGCCCCTGGCGAGATCGTAAGTATCCGGACTCCCGAATAACTTCATGGTTTTTCTTTTCGCCACATAGTGTCTTTCTAATGCCGCATACAACCCTGCAGTCCGCCCAAGGATGATTTTTCTGCTTCGTCGAGCGGGTCCTTGGGTGCGTCGGATATGGATTCCCTTCCGACCGCCTCCACCCCCCGTGATACGGATGATGCCGAGGTGGGATCCCGGGAAGGGACCCGCCAGGAGGAGGAGGCCCGGAGGTGCCGCAGGGCAACCTCCCGGACTTTGCGCCGGGCTCCGCACCGGAACCTAAAGTGGCTCCGGAGTCCGACGGGCGGCCCCTTCGTAAGAAGGGCAAGACCGCAACGCCAGCGGCCTCCGTCCAACCGGAGGTGCCGGATAGCTTGCTGGAGGCGCTCAACGGCGCCTCCATCCAAGAGGAACACCGCACCTTCATGAGTGCGGTGATTCAGAAGGTTCAGCTCGCCAAGAGCGGGCTGACCGAAGCCTGCAGCAGCCTTCTACCAGGCTTTGAGGTAAGAATTTTGATATATGTAGAATAGTACCGCATAGACAGTAGCCCCTGATGCTCGGTTCGGTATTCGGGAAGAAAATCCGGACTGAGGATCTAAAAAGATATACGCAGGAGTTATGAAATATGTCAATATGGGGTTGCAGGCTGTGCTGCTGACCTCTGCCGCACTGACTGCGGAGGTCAATACTTTGAAGCAAAGCCTCGAGCAGTCCAAGAACGAGCTCGGCCGTGCCAAGAAGCAGCTCGAGGACAAGGAAGGTGAATAACACCGTATTTAAGATTGTACCTTACAGAAAAGGATTTGGTTGCAAGAAAAGTGACAAGGATAACATGGGTATTGCAGGTGCCACGACTGAGGTGGCGACCCTGAAGGAGGCGGTGTCCGTGGCCGAACGTAATGCGGCTGCGGAGCGCACCGAGCGAGAAAAGCAGGAGGCGCGGGTGGCAGAGGTACAGCAAGAGCTCCAGGATCTCGTGGAAAAACATGAGAGCCTGGAGCGGACTCGAAGACTTCAGAGTCTGAGCTTGCATCGGCTCTTGAGAGTGCCAAAGCCGCTAAGGCCGAAGCCTACAAGGCCCTCCAAGAAATCGAGGCGTTGAAGAAAATAGCAGCGGGTAAGGCATTTTTCATGCAAAGTAAGCATGTGAGTGTGAATTACCTGTCACTTACCCGAATTCGGAGCTCTCCAGGAGCATTCGCGGATCTTCCTCGTAGCGTGTCCGATGCTGCCGCTTTCTACCGGGCCGAGGAGGGGAGGTCGACGCAGAAGGTCTTCTGGTCTCAGTATGCTGAGGCCGGACATCCGGTGCCCCTTAGCGACCAGCTGAAGCAGCTGGTCGAGCTCCACAAGGTGGCCGAACAGGCCATGAGGGGCCTCATAGTTCGGCTGTGGCCTAAGGAGGCCGTGCCTGGGAGCTACTTCGGCCTGGTGCGGCGGCTGGTGGATGCGTGTCCATGGGTTGAAGTCATCAAGCACTCCGCCTGAGAAGCTTGTGACGGACGCGCCACCGCTGGGCAAGGAGTATCGTACGCCCGAGATGTATTATAAGACTGTTCTGAAGGGTGCCCGCACTATTGCGGGTGAGTGCTCCAAAGATGTAATATTCGAGTAGACTCGCATTTTGTTATCCTGTGCGCTGAAAACTTTGTTCATATGCGCTAAGCAACGCTTGTTAATTTAAAATATTACCTTCTGTGCGGCCGTTTATCAAATCTGAGAGATGGCGAGTCGTCGGCTTCGGCCCCCATGCCACGAGTGCTGGGGTGTTCGGGATAAATTTGAGCACTCTTGTTCCCATTTTTGGGTCCATCTAGGGAGGCGCTCAACACAACGAACAAGGCAACCGGACTTCTAATGCTTGAACACTCTCACTTAGCCATAGAATTCTATAATTTTAAATTTCGGCGAAGCCCCTAGTGTTCGGAAGGCCGAATTTCGGGCGCTATCCACGCCTGGGCCGGACAAGCTGGTTCCTCGCTCTAAGCGGCATAAGTCTTTAGGGACTCGAAAAAACCTCTCGAACAGCGACCGACTCTCGCCTCATCATGATGGTCAGTTTTAGCTTTCTCCACTGAGGCGCTCGCCTAGCTCAACTGGGGCGCAATCGCAGTGGTTCTCCCAGTGCTACCTTAGCCGATACAACGGAACATAAGGTACCAAAACATGGGAGCCGGGCAAACCCAACTATTGACCCAAGACATGATTCGGAGCCGATGCATATAATGCTATAACTTCGGGGTGCCGCACTTGTGAAAGTGTTCGGACTTATCGCACCATGATGCGGGAAACATAAGCCCCTGGTGTATTTAGCCGTACCAAAGTGTACGGATGCAACATGTCATAAATGAACATATGTATAAGAAATGAATGCAATTGTAAGCAAAAAGGTGCATTGTTTATTCAAGAAATACTGCTGTGAATGCAGAACGATACAAATGGTGCGATAAGCAAGGGATGGGACTATTAAACATGTCCCCCTCCAGGGGTAGGCTGTGGAATGGTGTATAAAACAGATTTAATGCTCATAATGGAGACCACCTGGGTATTCGTCGTAGCCTTTCTCCTTCCGTGGCTGTTGCATCGTGAGTTCGGCAGGTCTACTGCCGGACAGGGCCTCTGATGAACGGGGTCCTGTGGTAAAAAAAATAAAAGAAAAAAGAACGACACATTTGAGAGCCCCTGGTGTGGTTAAGCCGCATCCTGGGCCTATCGTGGTCGTGCCCCTCCCCCTATGCCCATGGTATCTTCAGAGCGTAATGATGTACGCGAAGGACCCGTCTTGGAATTTTGTAGGGGCTGGGGTTGGGGCCGCATTGCTACGCGTGCTCAGAACGTGCTAGGTGGTCTTGTTGTAGGCTACTCCGGGCGCGTTTAGCCGTGTCCAGTCGCTTAACGGCCGGACTCGAGAATTGCCTTAAGAGGCTGCACTGTACTTCTGCCTCGAGAGCCGCTGTATGTTCCTCTGTTCGGAGAGAGCGTTCAGTATTTCCGTTGACCGTGATGACTCCTCGAGGGCCTGACATCTTGAGCTTAAGGTATGTGTAGTGTGGTACCGCGTTGAACTTTGCAAATGCGGTGCGTCCGAGCAGAGCATGATAGCCGCTACGGAACGGAACTATGTCGAAGATTAACTCTTCGCTTCGGAAGTTATCTGGGGATTCGAATACCACTTCCAGTGTAACTGAGCCTGTACAATTGGCCTCTACACCTGGTATGACGCCTTTAAAGGTCGTCTTTGTAGGTTTAATCCTTGAGGGGTCTATGCCCATTTTGTGCACTGTATCCTGATAAAGCAGGTTCAGGCTGCTGCCGCCGTCCATCAAGACTCTGGTGAGGTGAAATCCGTCAATAATTGGGTCTAAAACCAATGCGGCGAATCCGCCGTGGCGGATGCTGGTGGGGTGGTCCCTTCGGTCAAAAGTGATTGGGCAGGAGGACCATGGCTTGAACTTCGGGGCAACTGGCTCCATCGCGTATACGTCCCTGAGTGCACGCTTCCGCTCCCTTTTGGGTATGTGGGTTGCGTATATCATGTTCACCGTCCGCACTTGTTGTTGGGGAACGTAGTAATTTCAAAAAAATTCCTACGTACACACAAGATCATGGTGATGGCATAGCAACAAGAGGGGAGAGTGTTGTCCACGTACCCTCGTAGACCGTAAGCGGAAGCGTTATGACAACGTGGTTGATGTAGTCATATGTCTTCACGATCCGACCGATCCAAGTACCGAACGTACGGCACCTCCGAGTTCAGCACACATTCAGCTCGATGACGATCCCCAGACTTTGATCCAGCAAAGTGTCGGGGATGAGTTCCGTCAGCATGACGGCGTGGTGACGATGATGATGCTCTACCGGCGCAGGGCTTCGCCTAAACTCCGCGATGATATGACCAAGGTGGAATATGGTGGAGGGGGGCACTGCACACGGCTAAGGAACGATCCGTAGATCAACTTGTGTGTTCTAGGGTGCCCCCTGCCCCTGTATATAAAGGAGCAAGGGGGAGGCCGGCCGGCCCTTGTGGGCGCGCCAAGGAGGAGGAGTCCTCCTCCTAGTAGGAGTAGGACTCCCCCTTTCCTACTCCTACTAGGAGGGGGAAGGAAGGGGAAGAGGGGGAAGGAAAGAGGGGGGGGCGCCGCCCCCCTCCTAGTCCAATTCGGACCAGAGGGAGAGGGGGCGCGCGGCCCACCCTGGCCACCCCTCTCTCTTTCCACCAAGGCCCATGTGGCCCATTATCTCCCCTCGGGGGGTTCCGGTAACCCTCTGGCACTCCGGTTTTCTGCGAAAACGTCCGGAACACTTCCGATGTCCGAATATAGTCGTCCAATATATCAATCTTTATGTCTCAACCATTTCGAGACTCCTCGTCATGTCCGTGATCACATCCGGGACTCCGAACAAACTTTGGTACATCAAAACTTATAAACTTATAATAAAACTGTCATCGTAACGTTAAGCGTGCGGACCCTACGGGTTTGAGAACTATGTAGACATGACCTAGAACTATTCTCGGTCAATAACCAATAGCGGAACCTGGATGCCCGTATTGGTTCCTACATATTCTACGAAGATCTTTATCGGTCAAACCGCATAACAACATACGTTGTTCCCTTTGTCATCGGTATGTTACTTGCCCGAGATTTGATCGTCGGTATCCAATACCTAGTTTAATCTCGTTACCGGCAAGTCTCTTTACTCGTTACGTAATGCATCATCCCGTAACCAACTCATTGGTCACATTGCTTGCAAGGCTTATAGTGATGTGCATTACCGAGAGGGCCCAGAGATACCTCTCCGACAATCGGAGTGACAAAATCTAATCTCGAAATACGCCAACTCAACATGTACCTTCAGAGACACCTGTAGTACTCCTTTATAATCACCCAGTTACGTTGTGACGTTTGGTAGTGCCCAAAGTGTTCCTCCGGTAAACGGGAGTTGCATAATCTCATAGTTACACGAACATGTATAAATCATGAAGAAAGCAATAGCAATATACTAAACGATCAAGTGCTAGGCTAACGGAATGGGTCATGTCAATCACATCATTCTCCTAATGGTGTGATCCCGTTAATCAAATGACAACACATGTCTATGGTTAGGAAACATAACCATCTTTGATTAATGAGCTAGTCAAGTAGAGGCATACTAGTGACTATATGTTTGTCTATGTATTCACACATGTATCATGTTTCCGGTTAATACAATTCTAGCATGCATAATAAACATTTATCATGATATGAGGAAATAAATAATAACTTTATTATTGCCTCTAGGACATATTTCCTTCAGTCTCCCACTTGCACTAGAGTCAATAATCTAGTTCACATCATCATGTGATTCAACACCAATATTCACATCTGTATGTGATTAATACCCATAGTTCACATCGTCATGTGATCAACACCCAAAGGGTTTACTAGAGTCAATAATCTAGTTCACATTGCTATGTGATTAACACCCAAAGAGTACTAAGGTAAGATCATGTTTTGCTCGTGAGAGAAGTTTAGTCTACGGGTCTGTCACATTCAGAGCCGTATGTGTTTTGCAAATATTCTATGTCTACAATGCTCTGCATGGAGCTACTCTAGCTAATTTCTCCCACTTTCAATATGTATCCAGATTGAGACTTAGAGTCATCTGGATCGGTGTAAAAGCTTGCACCGATGTAACTTTTTACGACGGGCTCTTTTATCACCTCCATAATCGAGAAGTATTTCCTTGGTCCTCACTAAGGATATTCTTGACCGCTGTCCAGTGATCTACTATTAGATCAAAATTGTATTCCTTTGCCAAACACAGAGCAAGGTATAGAATAGGTCTGGTTCACAGCATAGCATACTTTATAGAACCTATGACTGAGGCATAGGGAATGACTTTTCATTCTCTTTCTATTTTCCTGCCATAGTCGGGTTTTGAGTCTTACTCAACTTCACACCTTGCAACACAGGCAAGAACTCTTTCTTTGACTGTTTCATTTGGAACTACTTCAAATTTTTTTATCAAGGTATGTACTCATTCAAAAACTTATCAAGCGTCTTGATCTATCTATATAGATCTTGATGCTCAATGTGTAAGTAGCTTCACGAGGTCTTTCTTTGAAAAACTTCTTTCAAACACTCCTTTATGCTTTCCAGAAAATTCTACATCATTTCCAATTAATGATATGTCATTCACATATACTTATCAGAAATGCTGTAGTGCTCCACTCACTTTCTTGTAAATACAGGTCTTTCCAAAAGTCCGTATAAAGCCATATGCTTCGATCAACTCATCAAAGCGTATATTCCAACTCCGAGATGCTTGCACCAGTCCATTGATGGATCGCTGGAGCTTGCACACTTTGTTAGCATCTTTAGGATTGACAAAAACTTTCTGGTTGCATCATATACAACTCTTCTTTAATAAATCCATTAAGGAATGCAGTTTTGACATCCATTTGCCAGATTTCATAAAATGTGGCAATTGCTAACATGATTCAGACAGACTTAAGCTTTGATACGAGTGAGAAAATGTCATAGTATTCAATACCTTGAACTTGTTGAAAACCTTTCGCAACAAGTCGAGCTTAGTAGATAGTAACACTACTATCAGTGTCCGTCTTCCTCTTGAAGATCCATTTATTTGACATGGCTTGCTGATCATCGAGCAAGTCAATCAAAGTCCATACTTTGTTCTCATACATGGATCATATCTCAGATTTTATGGCCTCAAGCCATTTCGTGGAATCTGGGCTCATCATCACTTCCTCATAATTCGTAGGTTCATCATGGTCTAGTAACATGACTTCTAGAACGGGATTACCGTACCACTTTGGTGCGGATCTTATTCTGGAAGACCTACGAGGTTCGGTAGTAACTTGATCTGAAGCTTCATGATCATCATCATTAACTTCCTCACTAATCGGTGTAGGCATCACTGTAACTGATTTCTGTGATGAACTACTTTCCAATTTGGGAGAAGGTACAATTACCTTATCAAGTTCTACTTTCCTCCCACTCACTTCTTTCGAGAGAAACTCCTTCTCTAGAAAGGATCTATCTTAGCAACGAATCTTG
Source organism: Triticum dicoccoides (assembly GCF_002162155.2). Taxonomy (NCBI): domain Eukaryota; kingdom Viridiplantae; phylum Streptophyta; class Magnoliopsida; order Poales; family Poaceae; genus Triticum; species Triticum dicoccoides. The sequence goes on along the minus strand of NC_041387.1, from coordinate 55,169,814 downwards.
CTTTCGGATCTGTGATAGAAGGTGTACCCAATAGTTACCTTTGGGTATTCTATGAAGACGCACTTCTCCGATTTGGGTTCGAGCTTATCAGGTGAAAACTTTTTCACATAAGCATCGCAGCCCCAAACTTTAAGAAACGACAACTTTGGTTTCTCGCCAAACCACAATTCATAAGGCGTCGTCTCAACGGATTTTGATGGTGCCCTATTTAAAGTGAATGCAGCTGTCTCTAATGCATAACCCCAAAACGATAGTGGTAAACCGATAAGAGACATCATAGATCGCACCATATCCAATAAAGTGCGGTTACGATGTTCGGACACACCATAACGTTGTGGTGTTCCAGTTGGCATGAGTTTTGTGAAACTATTCCACATTGTTTTAATTAAAGACCAAACTCGTAACTCAAATATTTGTCTCCGCGATCAGATCGCAGAAACTTTATTTTCTTGTTACGATGATTTTTCCACTTCACTCTGAAATTCTTTGAACCTTTCAACTATTTCAGAATTATGTTTCATCAAGTAGATATACCCATATCTTCTCAAATCATCTATGAAGGTCAGAAAATAACGATACTCGCCGCGAGCTTTAACACTCATCGGATCGCATACATCGGTATGTATTATTTCCAATAAGTCAGTAGCTCGTTCCATTGTTCCGGAGAACGGAGTTTTAGTCATCTTGCCCAAAAGTCACGGTTCGCAAGCATCAAATGATTCATAACCAAGTGATTCCGAAAATCCATCTTTATGGAGTTTCTTCATGCGCTTTACACCGATATGACCCAAACGATAGTGCCACAAATAAGTTGCACTATCATTCTTAACTTTGCATCTTTTGGCATCAATATTATGAATATGTGTATCACTATGATCGAGATCCAACAAACTATTTTCATTGGGTGTATAACCATCAAAGGTTTTATTCATGTAAACGGAACAACGATTATTCTTTGACTTTAAATGAATAACCGTATCGCAATAAACATGATCAAATCATATTCATGTTCAACGCAAATGCCAAATAACATTTATTTAGGTTTAACACTAATCCCGAAAGTATAGGGAGTGTGCGATGATGATCATATCAGTCTTGGAACCACTTCCAACACACATCGTCACTTCACCCTCAACTAGTTTCTGTTTATTCTGTAACTCCTGTTTCGAGTTACTAATCTTAGCAACCGAACAAGTATCAAATACTCAGGGGTTACTATAAATACTAGTAAGGTACACATCAATAACCTGTATATATCAAATATACCCTTGTTCAGTTTGCCATCCTTCTTATCCACCAAATATTCATGGTATTTCCATTTCCAGTGACCATTTCCTTTGAAGTGTAAGCACTCACTTTCAGGCTTTGGTTCAGCTTTGGGCTTCTTCGTGGGAGTGACAACTTGCTTGTCATTCTTAGTTGAAGTTCCCTTTCTTTCCCTTTGCCCTTTTCTTGAAACTAGTGGTCTTGTCAATCATCAACACTTGATGCTCTTTTCTTGATTTCTACCTTCGTCGATTTCAGCATCACGAAGAGCTCGGGAATCGTTTTCGTCATCCCTTGCATTATAGTTCATCATGAAGTTACAGTAACTTGGTAATGGTGACTAGAGAACTCTGCCAATCACTATCTTATCTGGAAGATTAACTCCCACTTGATTCAAGCGATTGTAGTACTCAGACAATCGAAGCACTTGCTCACTAGTTGAGCGATTCTCCTCCATCTTTTAGCTATAGAACTTGTTGGAGACTTCATATCTCTCAACTCGGGTATTTGCTTGAAATATCAACTTCAACTCCTGGAACATCTCATATGGTCCATGACGTTCAAAACGTCTTTGAAGTCCCGATTCTAAGCCGTTTAAGCATGGTGCACGAAACTATCAAGTAGTCATCATTTTGAGCTAGCCAAACGTTCATAACGTCTGCATCTGCTCCTGCAATAGGTTTGTCACCCAGCTGTGCATTAAGGACATAATTCTTGTGTGCAGCAATGAGGATAAACCTCAGATCACGGATCCAATCCGCATCATTGCTACTAACATCTTTCAATACAATTTTCTCTAGGAACATATCAAAATAAACATATGAAAGCAACAACACAAGCTATTGATCTACAACATAATTTGCAAAATACTACCAGGACTAAGTTCATGATAAATTAAAGTTCAATTAATCATATTACTTAAGAACTCCCACTTAGATAGACATCCCTCTAATCTTCTAAGTGATTACGTGATCCATATCAACTACACCATGTCCGATCGTCACGTGAGATGGAGTAGTTTCAACGGTGAACATCAATATGTTGATCATATCTACTATATGATTCACGCTCGACCTTTCGGTCTCCGTGTTCCGAGGCCATATCTGTTATATGCTAGGCTCGTCAAGTTTAACCTGAGTATTCCGCGTGTGCAACTGTTTTGCACCCGTTGTATTCGAACGTAGAGCCTATCACACCCGATCATCACGTGGTGTCTCAGCACGAAGAACTTTTGCAACGGTGCATACTCAGGGAGAACACTTCTTGATAATTGAGTGAGAGATCATCTTAAAATGCTACCGTCAATCAAAGCAAGATAAGATGCATAAAGGATAAAATCACATGCAATCAATATAAGTGATATGATATGGCCATCATCATCTTGTGCTTGTGATCTACATCTTCGAAGCACCGTCGTGATCACCAATGTCACCGGCGCGACACCTTGATCTCCATCGTAGCATCGTTGTCGTTACGCCATCTATTGCTTCTAGGACTATCGCTACCGCTTAGTGATAAAGTAAAGCAATTACAGGGCGTTTGCATTTCATACAATAAAGCGACAACCATATGGCTCCTACCAGTTGCCGATAACTTTGGTTACAAAACATGATCATCTCATACAATAAAATATAGCATCACGTCTTGACCATATCACATCACAACATGCCCTGCAAAAACAAGTTAGACGTCCTCTACTTTGTTGTTGCAAATTTTACGTGGCTGCTACGGGCTTAGCAAGAACCGTTCTTACCTACGCATCAAAACCACAACGATAGTTTGTCAAGTTAATGTTGTTTTAACCTTCGCAAGGACCGGGCGTAGCCACACTCGGTTCAGCTAAAGTGAGAGAGACAGACACCCGCCAGTCACCTTTAAGCACGAGTGCTCGTAACGGTGAAACCAGTCTCGCGTAAGCATACGCGTAATGTCGGTCTGGGCCGCTTCATCTCACAATACCGCTGAGCCAAAGTATGACATGCTGGTAAGCAGTATGACTTGTATCGCCCACAACTCACTTGTGTTCTACTCGTGCATATGACATCTACGCATAAATCCAGGCTCGGATGCCACTGTTGGGGAACGTAGTAATTTCAAAAAAAAATCCTACGTACACGCACGATCATGGTGATGGCATAGCAACGAGAGGGGAGAGTGTTGTCCACGTACGCTCGTAGACCATAAGCGGAAGCGTTATGACAACGCGGTTGATGTAGTCGTACGTCTTCACGATCTGACCGATCCAAGTACCGAACGTACGACACCTCCGAGTTCAGCACACGTTTAGCTCGATGACGATCCCCGGACTCCGATCCAGCAAAGTGTCAGGGATGAGTTCCGTTAGCACGACGGCGTGGTGACGATGATGATGCTCTACCGGCGCAGGGCTTCGCCTAAACTCCGCGACGATATGACCAAGGTGGAATATGGTGGAGGGGGCACCGCACACGGCTAAGAACAATCCGTAGATCAACTTGTGTGTTCTAGGGTGCCCCCCTGCCCCTGTATATAAAGGAGCAAGGGGGGAGGCCGGCCGGCCCTTGTGGGCGCGCCAAGGAGGAGGAGTCCTCCTCCTAGTAGGAGTAGGACTCCCCCTTTCCTACTCCTACTAGGAGGGGGAAGGAAGGGGAAGAGGGGGAAGGAAAGAGGGGGGGCGCCGCCCCCCTCCTAGTCCAATTCGGACCAGAGGGAGAGGGGGCGTGCGGCCCACCCTGGCCGCCCCTCTCTCTTTCCAGCAAGGCCCATGTGGCCCATTATCTCTCCCCGGGGGGTTCCGGTAACCCTCCGGCACTCCGATTTTCTCCGAAAACGTCCGGAACACTTCCGGTGTCCGAATATAGTCGTCCAATATATCAATCTTTATGTCTCGACCATTTCGAGACTCCTCGTCATGTTCGTGATCACATCCGGGACTCCGAACAAACTTCAGTACATCAAAACTTATAAACTTATAATAAAACTGTCATCGTAACGTTAAGCGTGCGGACCCTACGGGTTCGAGAACTATGTAGACATGACCTAGAACTATTCTCGGTCAATAACCAATAGAGGAACCTGGATGCCCATATTGGTTTCTACACATTCTACGAAGATCTTTATCGGTCAAACCGCATAACAGCATACGTTGTTCCCTTTGTCATCAGTATGTTACTTGCCCGAGATTTGATCGTCGGTATCCAATACCTAGTTTAATCTCGTCACCGGCAAGTCTCTTTACTCGTTACGTAATGCATCATCCCGTAACCAACTCATTGATCACATTGCTTGCAAGGCTTATAGTGATGTGCATTACCGAGAGGGCCCAGAGATACCTCTCCGACAATCGGAGTGACAAAACCTAATCTCGAAATACGCCAACTCAACATGTACCTTCGGAGACACCTGTAGTACTCCTTTATAATCACCCAGTTATGTTGTGACGTTTGGTAGTACCCAAGGTGTTCCTCCGGTAAATGGGAGTTGCATAATCTCTTAGTTACAGGAACATGTATAGGTCATGAAGAAAGCAATAGCAATATACTAAACGATCAAGTGCTAGGCTAACGGAATGGGTCATGTAAATCACATCATTCTCCTAATGATGTGATCCCATTAATCAAATGACAACACATGTCTATGGTTAGGAAACATAACCATCTTTGATTAATGAGCTAGTCAAGTAGAGGCATACTAGTGACTATATGTTTGTCTATGTATTCACACATGTACCATGTTTCCGGTTAATACAATTCTAGCATGAATAATAAACATTTATCATGATATGAGGAAATAAATAATAAATTTATTATTGCCTCTAGGGCATATTTCCTTCACTTGTGGGGGAAAACCCTTCTGTCCTCTATTGTTCGGCGGTCGGGTCTCTTCCTCGTCATCGCTATGCAGCCCCTTGTCGTTGTTTCCGGCAATTAACTTGCCTGCCTGCTTGAGTACCCAACAGTCCCTGTTGGTGTGGTTAGCTGGCTTTTCGGTGGTGCCGTGTATCTGGTACGAGCGGTCGAGTATTCGGTCCAAATTGGACGGACCCGGAGTAGTTCTTTTGAATGGCTTTTTCCTTTGACCGGGCTTAGAGCCTCTGAATCCGGCATTGATTGCCGTATCCTCACTATTCTCGCCGTTAATGCGGCGTTTGTTTTTGTTGTGACGTGGCCTGCCATTGCGGTCCTTGATATTCGGACTGCCAGAATTTTTACTGAGGTTCTTGCTGCGTGCTAGCCAGCTGTCCTCACCCGCGCAGAAGCGGGTCATGAGTGATGTGAGGGCTGCCATGGATTTCGGCTTTTCCTGTCCCAGGTACCGGGCAAGCCACTCGTCACGGATGTTATGTTTGAAAGCCGCGAGGGCCTCCGCATCCGGACAATCGACAATTTGATTTTCTTGGTTAAGAACCGTGTCCAGAATTGTCTGGCTGATTCGTCTGGCTGCTGAATTATATGGCTTAGGTCGTCAGCGTCTGGTGGTCGCACGTACTTGCCTTGGAAGTTATCGAGAAATGCGGCTTCCAGGTCTTCCCAGCTGCCAATTGACTCTGCTGGCAAGCTGTTAAGCCAATGCCGGGCTGGTCCTTTAAGCTTGAGTGGGAGATATTTGATGGCGTGGAGACCATCACCGCGGGCCATGTGGATATGAAGGAGATAGTCCTCGATCCAAACCGCGGGGTCTGTTGTGCCATCATAAGATTCAATGTTCACGGGTTTAAACCCTTCGGGGATTTGATGATCCATTACTTCATCTGTGAAGCATAGTGGGTGTGCGGCGCCTCTGTATTGGGCGATATCACGACGGAGTTCAAAAGAGCTTTGTATATTTTGTTCGGTCCGGCCGGACTTACTGTGTCCGGCGCGACGGTTGTCGTCGCATATCATGGGGCGCCCACGCAATCCATAAATCGATCTTGATTGTCTTGCCTTATCCTCCAATATATCTCGCAAGTCCGGAGCATTCCCCTGTGGCCTTGTGCTTTTCGAGCGATGCCAGGGTACGGTTCTGGTGGAGGGCCTAGAGGCCTCTCTGTCGCGGCCACGAGGTGGTCGGTCAGCCGTATTGTCTGCTGGTGATGCAGGTTCATATGCCTCCTCCTCTAATCGGGGGAGCAGCTTGCGTTTAGGGTAGCTTTTGGAGGGGCGGTCGAGCTCATGCTCTTCGGCCGCAAGGACTTCAGTCCATCTGTCGGCTAGCAGATGTTGATCAGCTCTAAGCTGCTGCTGCTTTTTCTTGAGGCTGTTTGCCGTGGCCATAAGCCTGCGTTTAAAACACTCTTGTTCGACGGGATCCTCAGGTACGACGAATTCGTTGTCGTCGAGTCTTGCCTCGTCTCCGGAGGGAGGCATGTAATCCTCTACTTCTTTGTCTGCTGCCTTCTCATGAGGGCTAGCGTATCCGTCCTCCTGCGCTGAATCTTGCTGGAGGGGGTTGTCTTCGGCACTGTCTGGGGTGTTATTATCTCCGGTGCCGGAATCTCCATTCTTGCTGTGGCGGGATTTAGAGCGGCGCCGCTGACGCCGGTGCTTGGGCTGTTTCTTGGAGGGGTCATCCTCCGTTGTTCCTTCGCCATTCCCATCCTTTGGGATATCCACCATGTATATGTCATATGATGAGGTGGCTTTCCAGTGCCCAGTAGGCGCTGGTTCTTGGTCGTCTCCGGCATCGTCGTCCATACCGTCGATGTCTTCGGAGTCGAAGTCTAGCATGTCGGTTAGATCATCGACAGTGGCTACTAAGTGGGTGGTGGGTGGGCCTTGAATTTCTTCGTCGTCCGCATCCCAACCGTCCTGACCGTAGTTCGGCCAGGGCTCTCCTGATAACGAGAGATACTTTAGCGAACTCAAGATGTCACCGAAAGGTGAGTGTTGAAAGATGTCCGCAGCGGTGAACTCCATGACCGGCGCCCAGTCGGATTCGACTGGAGGGGGCGCGGGAGGTTCGGAGTCCGGCAAGGAGTCCGGCACCTCGGAGTCACGAGCTTCATGAGGTACAAGGTCAGTGTTCGGCTCTATCACCGTAGAGGTTGCAGCCCCCGAGGCGGCGTCCAGCCACCCGTCCTCGATCTGCGCATCCGGCTCCGAATTGAAGATCGGAGCGGACTCGTGTGCGGCCTCCAGGTTACTGTCCGGTTGCAGAGCTAAGTCATGCCCGTCGTGACAGTGCGGCGCGCTCGGCTGTGACTCGAATCCATCGAAGATCAAGTCCCCGCGGATGTCAGCCGTGAAGTTCAAACTTTCAAATCTGACCTGACGGCCAGGGGCGTAGCTTTCGATCTGCTCCAGATGGCCAAGCGAATTGGCCCGCAGTGCAAAGCCGCCGAATACGAAGATCTGTCCGGGGAGGAAGGTCTCACCCTGGACTGCGTCGTTGTTGATGATCGAAGAAGCCATCGAGCCTATCGGTGACGGCACAGAGGAACTCTCAATGAAAGCACCAATGTCGGTGTCAAAACCGGCGGATCTCGGGTAGGGGGTCCCGAACTGTGTGTCTAGGCGAATGGTAACAGGAGACAAGGGACACGATGTTTTACCCAGGTTCGGGCCCTCTTGATGGAGGTAAAACCCTACGTCCTGCTTGATTGATATTGATGATGTGGGTATTACAAGAGTAGATCTACCACGAGATCAAGGAGGCTAAACCCTAAAAGCTAGCCTATGGTATGATTGTTGTTCGTCCTACGGACTAAAGTCATCCGGTTTATATAGACACCGGAGAGGGCTAGGGTTACACAGAGTCGGTTACAATGGTAGGAGATCTACATATCCGTATCGCCAAGCTTGTCTTCCACGCCAAGGAAAGTCCCATCCGGACACGGGATGAAGTCTTCAATCTTGTATCTTCATAGTCTTGGAGTCCGGCCGATGAAGATAGTCCGGCTATCCGGACACCCCCTAGTCCAGGACTCCCTCAGCACTTCTTAATCACTCTCTAAACAGTAAGTAGCAGCTTTTGATAATGTCAAAAAAAGTAGCAGCTTTTGATAAGGTGTGCTTGATGTGACTGTCTTTTACAATTAACTCTCAAGAAATTTCTTTTGACCACTCTTTTGTAAAATAATTAGGCGCGCATCTGTTGCATATTTTTACCCTTGCACACCCTGTTCACGTGCCCACTCATCCAGCGACATGGCATATTTTTTGGAACAACCCTTAGCCTGATATGTGGGCTCGACCAGTCAGGTGAGGACCAAATATTAAAATTTGTTCAAACTAAAATTCTTGTGCTTAGCTCTAGTTAAACACATCGTAGAAAACCTAGTCCAACTTAGCACGATGAGACAAATTAATGCCTATAGTACAAAACATAATTTACTTCTTTCCACATTTCATATTTGGAAGGTAGCATGGTTTTGTATCTAAAAGAAACTTTTTGTAAGTGAAAGGTCAAATCTTATTAGATTCAAAGGTTTTGCAACTTGATACTCTCTCTAAATATCAAATACGTGACATTTCGAACATTGGCATGGTATTCAAGATGTAACTTTCACCACTAGCCATGTGTATCAAACACGAACAAAACCTTAACATTTTGGGAGATTTTTTTGATACGAATACATACCTATAATATTTATATCTTTAATCTAAGCATTTAAAATGATATTGTAGCACCCCTGCAAAAATAAATGATATTGTAGCAAGAAACATCACATATATTTGTGAACTGCTAGGGGGAGTATCTCGTATTAATAGATAGATTAAAAAAACAACTTTAGTTTGAGAAGAGACGCCTGTTGAGTTTTAGAAACATATATACATCGTGGCGAAAAAGGCGTGTAAATAAAACAACAGAAGCACCGAAAAGCGCATACCTTGATTATCCTCCCATCCCATCACAGGCTGCTGCTAGGCAAGGAGCTTGCGATATTGGCACGGCTCAATCAGATCGAGTTAAACAATCATATCACGCCTCGATCGCTGCCCACTCGAATTGATTGAGCCATGCCAACATCGGACTCTCCCGGCCAGAAATCGTCGGAGACAAGCAACCCTGTTCTGATGCAAATCAGCCACAGCATGAAAGCAGCTAATAAACACTCAGGGGAAGATCCATGGAGAACCTTGCCTTGACTGGTTGCCAATGGAGCATGCAAGGGGCGGAATTAATAGGCGGCGACCATGGAGATGGAGAAGAAACACGGAGAGGACGGTTGAGACGTCGATGTCTGCCCTGCCAAGGAAGCAAGCATGCACCACGCAGCCGGAAATACAAATGCAAATTGCGAGCCAGAGCAACGTAAGCCAATGGCCCGCCGATGCGTAGGTACGCACGTACGTCCCTCTTTCCTCCGGTCCGGTAGTGGTTGCGGCTGACGACCTCGCGGCAGGTAAGCTTAGCTAGCTAGCTAGGCGAGCCGCCAACCAGCTAGTACGCGCCGCCCTGCCTGCCGGCCTGAACCGAACAGCTCGACGGCACGCGTCTGAATGGGTGACCGGCCGGCAGGAAGCACGCGCGCCAAGCGATCGCCTGCTCCCCGCCCGGGTAATTTTCCGTCTGAAACGTACGCGTGCGAATTGACCGCTTCTTTCTTCTGGCAGGCTTGCGGCCACGTTAGTTGCTTGTGAGTCGTGATCTGTTAGGTCGGTTGGGAGCCGGGGCAAGCTAGCTAGGCGACAGTACCATGGCGGCAAACAAGGAGGTTTTTCTTTTCTTTTGGAACAGAAGAAACAAGGGGGTTGATGATCGACCTGTATTATCATGGAAAAGCATCGCCGATATTTCTCAGAGCCGGCGAGATAGCTTAAACTATGCTGCATTTGACGTTTCCAACTGCCCATACCCCATTTAATTTGATGCTTGCTGGCTGCTTTCATCACGTCAAGAATTGAGGACATGCGTGATGCGTCCGTCAGGAGACCACACTAGGAAAATCCGGTGTGTGCACTTGATCTCTGGATGCTCCAACTGAATCCGCAAAATCATGGGCTGAGCATACATACCAGTCGTTGTTCTAGTGATATATATCGGAGATCGTGTACAATGACCTGTTCATGGTTCTTCGGCAGCAGTACGTGAAACCACGTACCATGCTAGATTCTGATCGCCCATGACCGTCCTTGACGCGAATCTCTAGCTAGCACATAGGAAGGATAGCATGGTCACGTTGCGGAAACTTCAAGGCGGCACAAGAGCCTGAAATGGATAGACAGACAGCTAGATCGACGGGCGACCAATACGAAACCGGACCGGGGAATCGAAAATGGCCGGCACCTAAAATATGAAATCCACACGCATCACAAAAACTGTAGACCTAAAATGCATGTCGATATGCATGCATGCATATGCGTATGTCAGCCGGACGGTTCAGATCGAACAATGATCAATGTGTCATGTGTGGATTCGATCGGCGTTAATCAGCTCGAGACTAAAGGACAAGGCCATGGATAACATGTGCCTGTTTAAGAATCAATCGTGGGCAGGCATATCAGCATGGTCGATCAGAACAAACTAGAAAGGACGGGCATGGGAAGGGCTAGGTGGAGACTGTTGAACCAATTTTGGTTATACATTACGTTGGATTATAATACTGCAAAGTGCCAAGTGCATACATATATGCCGGCAGTACCAGAGGAATTAAAGAAACGGCTCGCTTCTGCGACTGGCCAAGGTTTGGATTGGGAGAAGAAGACTACAAGAAAAACGTACGCCAATGGGGCAAGATGCTACCTGTCCTTTTGAAAAATGATCCAGGCAGGCAGGCGTGCAGCGGTGTGCCACTTCAGAGTTTTTGTCTGGAACTGGAATGAACGGAAGGATGGTAGAGCTCCTGAATTATAGAGGAATCGTTCGTGCCCATTCGGCCATTATAGAGGATGATAGAGCTTTGAAGCATTATTTGTTTGTACAGCCGGGCAAATCGATTATCTGATCAGTGATCTTGCGCTCTATCTGTAGTTTCTAGAGATTCTCCCGTGTACGGAAGGTCCCGTGCATTGTGCATACTTTAGCCATTAATTAATTATGGAGGGCCCCATGCATGCATGCTTTTGTGAGAGAGTTTATGCGTCATCCGTCTCATCTCTCATGCATTTTTCATTTATCTACTAATTTTAATTTACTATATCTTTACAACCAAAATTATAAATTGAGTTTCGTTTGCATATTTTTATGTTCGTCGAGAACTTTCAAACAAGACCAATTTAAAATACATTTTTACATTTAAAAAGAAAAACTAAGTTTCAAATACTGGAACTTGATAATCGTAACATAAGTTTTACCAATTTTATATGCTTTTAGGGTTTTGTGCTTAGGGCTTAGGGTTTTAGGGTTCAGAGTTTAGGGTTTTAGTTTTATAGTTTTCAAACTTGCTAAATTTATGATTATTTCTATTAAATTTTGGACGTCGATAACTGCCACACGTGTGGCATAATGGACATCCGCCCACACGAATCGTGTGGTCGTACTCGGAGACAGCACACACAATACTGTGTGGGCGCACATTAAAACTGCCCACACGTGTGGCAGGAGAACCCCGTGGCCCGAACGATTTGTGCGGCAGGAGGGATCACCAGAACAAATGTTCTCGTACGAGAAGCCCCACGACTGAGCGGCCTCCAGGTCCCGTTTCCCTGTAAAATGAAAAAGCCCGGTAAGAAAACAAAAGAAAAAGCCCAGATTTTTTGGTGTTGACAAAAAGCCCAGCTTTTTTTTGCTGTGCTACGAAAAAAATGCAATCAACTTTATAAAGCGAGAAATTGCCATGTGTAAACACTTTTTTCACGATAACCAAATAGGAAAAAAAAGTCATGGCAATTTCATGACGAAAAAAATGTTTATTAAAATTGCCATTAGTGATTATATTGGCATGAATATAAAGGTTAGAAATTGCCATGGAAAATATGGTAATTTTGTCAATGAAAAGTAAATTAAAAATTGCCATGAAAAATTGAAAATAATTTGTAGCAAAAAATATAGGTAAAAGATGTTGCCAGGGCGTTGTAGGTAAAACAAACATATAGAGTATGATTTGTCATGATCGATAAAAAATACGTTCAAAAGATGTCATGGGGAAAGAACATCTAGATTAACCATGGCAATAAAACCCTTGTAATACATATGACAAAAGGCACGAAAAACAAAAGTTGCCATCATGGCAACACATGCTTTAGTTGGCCACGACAAAACATCTATAAAACTTAACATAAGTACATATGATTTTAGTTGCCATGTTCATGTATAATGAACAATTGGATCACAAAAAAGTGTGGACAAATTGCCATGGCAGATTCATATCAGGTATTTGCCATGGCATATCAATTGAAAATGCCATGTTTTAATGGTGGATACAATTCTTTTGCCATGGTCCAATCCAAAACAGAATGCATTTGCTATAAGAACATGACAACGATCGTACACGTCTCTCAATATCTATAATTACGATGTAATAATGAGTAGAAGCAATGAGAAAAAGAGTTAAAGATTTTGTCATGGCAAAAATTTGAACAATTTGCCATGGCAAAAAATAACGTACTTGCCATGAGCTAACTTAAGTGTTGGTCATGGAAACAAATAACAGATTTGCCATGACATAAGAGTTTGAACAATTTTCCATGGGAGAATTGGAAAAAGTTTGCCATGATTGTGAAATAATATAAAAGAAGATCATGGGAGTATTTGAAAAGGTTTACCGTTGACAAAAATAATACAAAGAAAATGATCAAAACATTGCCATGGCAAAATGCATATTCAAATTTACCATGTTTTTTTTATAAATAATTCTAACTTTTTGAGTAATTAAATTGCCATGAATGTCAAACAACACAAAAGAAATTTAAAATGTCATCGCAAATGCATATAAAAATTTGCCGTGGAATTTTTGTCAAAATTGCCATGCTAATATATATATATTTTGCCATGATTGTGAAATAACGCAAAAAAAGCGATCGAAAATTGCCATGGCAAAAGTATTTTCAAATTTTCCATGGTATTTTATCAAAACTTGGCCTTTTCCGTTATTAAATCGCCATGTATGTGAAACAACACGAAAAAGAAAAACAAAATTGCCATGGCAAAATGCATATCATAATTTGTCGTGTTCTTTTTTATCAAATTTTCCATACTAATATAAAAAATTGCCAAGAATGTGAAATAATACAAAAAAGAGTAATAATTGCCATCGCAAAAGCATGATCAAATTTGCCATGGTATATTTACCAAACTTGCCATATTTTGCGTGTAATTAAATTGCCATGCTTCGTAAAAAATAAAGTGTTGCCATGCTCCATGGGAAAAAAAATCATGTAGTATGGCTAATCTATTCCATATAACTGAAGTTTGCCATGCTTCATAAAAAAAGAGTCGCCATGCTCTAGGGGAAAGAATTTCCATGTTGCCTGGCAAATCTATTCCATTTAACTGAAATCTTGGTTTTTGAAAACAAAATTTCCATTGTCCAAGGAAAAAAAATTGTCATGTAGTATGGCAAATCTATTCCATTTAACTGGAATTTGCCATGCTTCGTAAAAAAGCGAATTGCCATGCTCTAGGGGGAAGAATTGCCATGTAGCATCCAAAAAATTTATTCCGTTTAACTGAAATTTGCCATGGTTTTTGAAAACAAAATTTCCATTTTCCAAGGGAAAAAATTGCCATGTAGTATGGCAAATCTATTCCATTTAAATGAAATTTGCCATGCTTCATAAAAAAAAGAATCGCCATGCTCTAGGGGAAAGAATTGCCATGTAGCATGGCAAATCTATTCCATTTAACTAAAATCTTGGTTTTTGAAAACAAAATTTCCATTGCCCATGGAAAAAAATTGTCATGTAGTATGGCAAATCTATTTCATTTAACGGAAATTTGCCATGCTTCGTAAAAAAACGAATTGCCATGCTCTAGGGGGAAGAACTGCCATGTAGCATCCAAAAAATCTATTTCATTTAACTGAAATTTGCCATGGTTTTTGAAAACAAAATTTCCATTGTCCAAGGGAAAAAATTGCCATGTAGTATGGCAAATCTATTCCATTTAACTAAAATTTGTCATGCTTCATTAAAAAAAGAATTGCCATGCTCTAGGGGAAAGAATTGCGTTTTGGTCATGGTAAACTAGTTCAGATATTGTCATGGAGCTGTATAGTTAATTTGCCATGGAGTACAAATTAAATTTACCATGGACTGCGAAATTAAAATGTCCATGTCAAGAAAGCTAATTAGCACACCCGAACATAATCAGCTAACTAAAAAGTCAAAATGAAATCAAAAGAGTTTTTCGACTAGTTTACCATGACCAGAACGTAGTGGACTAGTTCTGAACTAGTTTGCCATGAACTATGTGTACTAATGCATCAAAGTTGGGTTATCTTAGCAACATATTGAATAATTTGCAGTGAGAAAAATATAAAAATGTATAAGTTTGGTTCCATTCAGCATCACATCACAAAAAAGTGCAAAAAAGGAGAAATCATCCATGGGTGAACCTGATGAGCTGCTACTGCTAGTTGCTGATGAAGCAGATGCGGCAAAAAAAGGGGGCACGAGATTAGCAGCCTCACAATGCAGAAGGCGATGGATGAATCCCCGATGAGCGTGCTCGTGCTGACGCTAGGCTTAACTGGCGAGCCTCCGTCTCTCTCCTGCACGCCACCCCTTCTCCCATTGCATTGTTGACCTTCAGCCTGATTCCGGTCAGATTCGCCGCATGCACGATCGGCAGCCCCCTGCTGCAACCGCCGGCTGTTGAGCTACTCTGCTTTGATACGCCTCAGAATGGTGGAATGCGCCGCCATCCATGGCACCGCCACCGCTACCCGCGACATCCCTAACCAAAGGTCACCATCAAGACCACCGCATCTTCTCCGCCGCCGCCACCAGAGCCGACAAAGTGGATCCACGGCCGACAAAGTAGCAGTTGCTCCTAGTGACCACCTCCCCTGGCCGACAGTGCAGCTGCTGCTCCCACCTTCCCAGGAGGTGGATATGGTCGCGACACATCGATTCAGACGACATCGCATATCCTACTGGGAGAGGAGCTCTCGAACGACGCCCTTATCCTCACGCCTCGCCCCATCCTCTCGCCCCCCTACATGGAGCCGCCGAGGCCACCGTTGGCGAGCTGCCGCACCTACACTGTTGCCCCTTCTCCCATCACCGGGATCTCTCTCTCTCTCTCTCTCTTAGTGTTCTCAATGTCTCCATCGGGTCAACGAGAAGATAAGGAAAGGGGGGAAGTGAGCCAGCAAGGAGAGGATAGCGTTCAGGCGAGGACCCAAACAACCCACACGACCGCTGCGGCTGACCTGGCAGTGCACCTTGCTCTAAGATTGATGCAGCCCATCTAATGGCAGAGAGAGCGTTTGGGCGAAGTAGTCACATCCCACACGTGTGGGCGTTAATATTTCCTAAATTTTAGTTGTTGAAACTTGCTCGACTACCCAATTTAGCTCACGATCCGCAAAGTCATTGGATTCCGTGCAAGAGCACACCAAGTTATAAGTTTCAGTTTCTGGATTTGCGATTTTGTTGTTTGCACACGTACCAAGTTTCAACAATTAAAACTTAATGGATTTTAAAAACTCGTCAAAACATATTCAAAATTGTTCTTATTTGAAAGCCTTCGTCATAAGCAACATGAATCTGAAAACGAAAATTAAATTGAACTTATCGTCCAAAATATATAGAAGACTAAAAATGGAGTGTGACAATAAAAGGATGGGAGGTGGGATAGGTGGAGCTACAAAAAGTTTCATGCAAGGGGCCCATCCAAAGTGACCAATGTACTAATCTATGCACGGGACCTCGCGTGCATGGGAGAAAATCCACTCTCTAGCAAGACAATGTAGCCACTAGCCTGACAAATGCTAATGAGCAACCTCAGCGCCATGTTGGTCAAGTCAATGGTGCATGATATGTGGTATCGATTTGTTGATCACATCGACTGGTTATGCTCAATAATTTTCATTTCACAATAACAATATCCAAATAATCGTCACACCATATATGGATGAGAGTGATCAGGAAAAAAACATCCATTTCAAGAAAAGAAGAAATATATCCAAATATGTAAAAAATAATTATATGTGATGATTGTAATGATTAAAAAAAGAAGCTTCAAGAATGACACATAATACATGAATGAATAAAAACATATGTCCAACCATGAAAAACTGATAGTTGTTGAGGAAGAAGGGGAAGCCTTTATCATCCCCAGCTTAGAAGCTTGAGATCTCTTGAAATATTTGTTGGAGATGCTTTCGAAATTCTCAAGACTGACTCTTGCATTTCCATTTCTCTCTCATATCACTATCTCTCGCGCGCCTTTAAATTTTCATTCACACAAAGCTCAAACAGACTTTTTGCGATATGTTAGCCCAAATAAAAATTGCACCTAATAATGCCTTCCTATGAACAAATTATAAAGTTATAACTAATCATCAAGTATTGCATGTTAACACAATTTTGTAATTTCTACCCCAACAGAAGAATAAAAGGCAAACATAGACAACCAGAGATAAGTAAAATAGGAACCTGCTTAAATTGGACAATACCTAATGACATGTTTTTTTAATCTGTAGCTCAGAAAATAAAAAAAATGCATAACAGAGAACTCATACATGTGTACTATTTAATTGTTTCGTGATTTTATCACCCTTTGTTCATTCTTCTCAAAATCTGATAGTAGCAGAAAAACTTCACTTTCAACACAGCAACACCTACAATTGCAACCTTAACATGCTAAAGGAAATTCTTGACACTTTATTAGAGTTAAAGTTAAAAAAATATTGCTACAAAACATAGCAACTTTTTCGATAGAAATAAAAATAGAAGTATAAATGTGGGTTGTCTCCCACAAACACTTTCTTTAATGCCTTTTACTTAAGAACAATGTTTCCAGGATAGTTTTTAAGTTCTCATATTATTGTTTCCCGGGGAATTCCCATTTCGTAAATCTGAGTTACTCTCTTTTCCTTCATATAGTTTTTCCATAAAGGCAAGGCACATTCTCAATATAGGGGTGAACAATTTCATCTTTACGATTGGGTGGCTTGCTACTAGTTTCAAAGCGGTTTTCAGGGTCACCCAACCATATTTGCTTTTAGTAGTAGGAGAAATACAAATGAAAGGGAAATGACATGTCAATCTCCTCTTCATTTCCCCTATATATTTCATTCTATCTAGGCCTCTCTTTTCGAATACATGACACACCCTAGAAGATCCTTGATATATCTTATAATGGGAGAAAACCTTCTAGCCTCTTGAGCTATCCCTTCAAATTCCCTAGCTAAAGCTCCTAAAACATAGTCCCTATTTCCCCCTATTTCCATAGCATTCAGTCGCAAGAATATTTGTTGAATAAAGGGATTTAAATTAGCAAACATTGTTTCTAGCTCTTCAACTATCATGGTGAGAGTTTGATTATGTGGGAACTTTCGAGGATAATTTGTCAAACATGGTAACTAGTAATACTAGCTGAAATTTAAATATTGTTGTTGTTTTTGAGTTTTTTAAAGTACAGAAAATCAAACTAATGGCACAAGGAAAAAACTAAATAATTGCAAAAACTATGAATTGATGGACACACTCCCCGACAACAACATTAGAATAGCTCTTGTGGCGGATTTTCCTTATTCTTAAGATCCAATGGAAATCCCATTGCGCCCCCCAAGCGCAAGCATATGAACCAATAAGAAAGTTTTCCAACGTTGCATACCAAGGTATCAATCCACAATTTTATCTAACGAGTCAACGGTCAACCCTACACTTGGTTAAGAAACTTTCACTTGGTTGCCAACACTTCTAGTGATGTTGTCAATCACTAGTTTTGCTAGTTACAAGAATTAGCGTATCAAGTGTTGGGAATTGATTTTTGTACGTGAAGGTATTTAAATTAAAATTAGTAAAGAACTAAAAATAATGTAAATGATGTTGTATTTATGAGGAACAAAGGACTGGGATCCGTAATTTCACTAGTGGCATCTCTCCAAAAGCAACATAGGTGTGGTGAACAAATTACAGTTGTGTAGATTAAATTATAGTGCTTATGAGTAACGAGTAACCATGTGTGTCATGATTGCATATAGGAATTACATCCTTGTGACAATAGATCATTATACAACTACATCTACAATAGTACTCCACTGTAAGATCGCTATCAAGCATTCATCTCAAGGTATTAAGTAAAAAAATAGTGATGCATCAAGAAAGGTGACATAATTTTGATCGTGTATTTTTCCCTCTACTTCATCATCGAGACAACTAGACCACTATCCTTTTTATACTTAGTGAAAATAACACAATACATGTTGATAGATGACGTTTAACAAACCCCAAAGTTCACAAAGCAAGTATGAAGGAACTCGATAATCTCATGGTTTAAGGAATTATGCAAATGTATTACTTTCTCTTTGTTATCAAACCATTAATTCGTGACGAATGTATCTCATAGCATAACATCAATTGGGTCAATTCAACACAAGTGTTCTTCTGGCATTGTGTCCTCAAAGTTGCCGACATAGTCACACCCATGATCGAGAAAATGTGACCATCATGCAACACTTGAGCTCGTCTTAGAGGTACGACTAGGAATCTATTTTAACGTTTATTATCCCAGACATGCACCTGGGTTTTCCTCCGATCCTTTATGGATATACGGGCTCAAGGACTATTGCAGTTATAGAATAGAACATAAACATTAATTACAAACTTAGAGATAAATAACAACTGTTATTATTGCCTCTAGGGCATATCTCCTACAGAATCCCTTTTGCACTAGAGTCAATAATCTAGTTTACATAGTGAAAGTGCAACTAATCCCCGGGTGGTTTTGGTAATTAATAACAACATATATGTCATTGATCTAATGAACATTGATGATAGATTTTAGAGAAGATCAATGATTGGCATGTCATGGACTAATGGATGTGGACCCCTCAAAACGTGAAGAACAAAAATTGGCTACTCCAAGACCCTACATTTTGGTTTAGTGATCCAAGATCACATTGAGTCCCTTAGGAAAGCCAATACTATTAAAAGGGGGATGGGTTATTGTTGATGAGGTTGTTGCTCAAAGTGCTCAGGGATATTGCTCCAAAAACCCTCAATCACTCTCCCACTATCACATATGTTGAAACCCTAAATCATCATTTTTGTCCCACCGACACACTCCATTCCACACTCACCAAGATGACCCCTTCACAGCCACAGCCGAAATCCTAGCATTTTGGTCTGACCGAAATGGCTCTCGGTCCCACCGAGATGGCCGTGCCAAGTTTCTGTGATGAAATTGCTTCATTTTGGAATCACTGAGTGAAACCAAATGGAATTACTGTAATGCGGCTCTGCCTTTGCCATCGCACTTCAGTTCCATCGAGATGGTATAATCGATGTCACCGAAAAGCCTAACGGTCAAGCCTTTTGCATTAGTCGGTCTCACCGAGATTATCATTCCGGTCCCACCGATTTTGGTCAAAAGCTTGTAATGGTTTGATTTTTGGTGTTGCTTATTTATACCTCTCCACCACCACTTACTCTCTAAGAGAGCCATTAGAAAGAAACACAACTTCCACCATTCATTTTCTAAGACAAAACCACCTACTCATGTGTTGAGATCAAGAAATTCCATTCCTACCATTTGAATCTTGATTTCTAGCCTCTTCAAGTTGCTTTCCACTCAAATCCATCTCCTACCCAAGCCAAATATGTGAGAGAGAGTTTGAGTGTTGAGGAGACTTATCATTTTAAGCACAAGAGCAAGGAGTTCATCACCAACACAACATCTATTACCTTTTGGAGAGGGGTGTCTCCTAGATTGGTTAGGTGTCACTTGGGAGCTTCCAAGATCATGTGGAGTTGAACCAAGGAGTTTGTAAGGGCAAGGAGATCTCCTACTCTATGGGGACCCGTGTGAGGCTAGTCCTTCATGGATGAAGGCCATGGTGGAATAGACAAGGTTGCTTCTTCGTGGACCCTTCGTGGGTGGAGCCCTCCATGAACTCGTGTAGCCGTTGCCCTTCATGGGTTGAAGTCTCCATCAACGTGGAGTACGATAGCACCACCTACGGGAACCACGCCAAAAATCTTCGTGTCCCCATTGCGTTTGCCTTCTCCAAACCCCTCCTTTACTTACATGTGCAATGTTTTACTTTCCACTGCTATACTCGTAGAATTGCATGTGTAGGATGATGCTTGACTTGCTAGAACTGCTAAAATCTACCAACAACTAAAATTGGGAAAAATATAGATTTTTATTTGGCCGAGTAGTCTAATCACCCCCTCTAGACATACTTCTGATCCTACAAGTGGTATCAGAGCTTTGGTCTCCATTGCATTGGTTTCACAACCTAGGAGAGTATGGCGTCCAGTGAGGGTAATTATCACTGTAGAGGTCCGTATTTTGATGGTACAAACTTTGCTAGTTGGAAGCATAAGATGAAAATGCATATTCTTAGTTATAACCCCACCATTTGGGTTGTTGTTCGTATTGGCTTTTAATAATCCCCAAGTGCAAGGAATCATCGTAGCAATTTCCAAAGGTGGAAGTGATAAGTATGGAGTGTCGAACCCACAAGGACCTAAAGGTAAGATCAATATTCTCTCAAGTCCTATCTGCCACTGATACGACTCTACGTACACCGAATGTTTGCTTCCAACTAGATACGAGAAATAAAACTACGTTGTGGGTATGAAGAGGATAACTTTGCATGATATCGGAGAGCTAAAATATAAAAGTAGTTGTTGTTATCATACAGTTAGAATAAATTACTAAATAATATAAATAATGAGTGTGGAATAATGATGGATCGGTGGGCGGAATTATCCTAGGCAATTGTTAACAAGACCGGTAGTCGTCATTGCAATTTCATATGAGGGAGAGGCATAAGCTAACATACTTTCTCTTCTTGGAATTATCCTAGGCAATTGTTAACAAGACCGGTAGTCGTCATTGCAATTTCATATGAGGGAGAGGCATAAGCTAACATACTTTCTCTTCTTGGATCATATGCACTTATGATTGGAACTCTAGCAAGCATCCGCAACTACTAAAGATCATTAAGGTAAAACCCAACCATACCATTAAAGCATCAAGTCCCCTTTATCCCATACGCCACAACCCCCTTACTCGGATTTATGCTTCTATCACTCAAGCAACCCACTATAAGTGAATCATGAACGTATTGCAACACCCTACAACGGGAATCCCTCACGCTTGCGCGACACGAAGGGCACAATAGGACAACACCAAAATAAAACATACAACTCGTACCAATCTAGATCATCAATCAACCCAAAGACAAAAGATATCTACTCAAAACATCATAGGATGGAAACACACCATTGGATCATAATATGTAGCATAAAGCACCATGTTCAAGTAGGGATTACAGCGGGGTGCGGGAGAGTGGACCGCGTAAAAGAGATGAGGATGGTGATGATGATGGTGATGTTGATGAGTATGATCGCCGCGACGATGATTTCCCTCCCGATGGCACTCCGGCGCCACCGAGAGAGAGGAGGAGAGGTTCTCCCCCTTATGCTTCCTCCTCCATGGCCTCCCCCATAGATAGGGAGAGGTTCTCCCTCTGGTCCTTGGCCTTCATGGTGATGATGCCCCCCCGAGATCCTCCTCCATGGCCTCCGGTGATGATGGCCCCCTCCGGCAGGGTGCCAGAGAGGGCCTAGATTGATTTCTCGTGGCTACAGAGGCTTGCGGCGGCGGAACTCCCAATCTAGGTTTATTTCTGGAAGTTACTGTATTTATAGGAATTTTTGGCGTAGATTTCACGTCAGGGGGGCTCCGGGCTGTCCACGAGGCAGGGGGGCGCACCCACCCTCCTAGGGCGCCCCCACCCTTGTGGGCAGCCCGGGACCCTTCTGGCCCAACTCTTGCACTCCCGAGGCTTCTTTTGGTCCATACAAATTCATCAAAAATTGGCACGTCAATTGGACTCCGTTTGGTATTCCTTTTCTATAAAACTCAAAAAACAAGGAGAAAACAGAAAGTGGCACTGTGCTCTAGTTTAACAGGTTAGTCCCAAAAATCATATAAAATAGCATATAAATGCATATAAAACATCCTAGATGGATAATATAATAGCATGAATACTTCATAAACTATAGATACGTTGGAGACGTATCAGCATCCCCAAGCTTAATTCCTGCTCGTCCTCGAGTAGGTAAATGATAAAAGAAATAATTTATTAAGTGTGAATGCTAGCAGGTGCACAAGTTTGATCAATGATAATTTCAATCACCTTTTCTAGCATCATTATATGTCATAACAGTAGCTCATCTCATAAAACTTTTCATGATCAAGTAACAAACTATTCACATGTTAAAGTATAGATCATAAACTTTCTTGAAAACTAGCAAACTTCATTCTTAGTCATCAAACAATTACAATTCATCTTATTTTCAGGAAGGGTCTATGTCAGAGCTTTGATTTAGCAAACTCCACATACTCAACTATCATATAGTCTTCCATGATTGCTACCACTCAAAGCATATTCTTAGAACAAATAGCATCCATCAAACATAGATAAAGATAGGGGCTTAGTGTTTTGCCTCCCAACTCACTTATCATATAGATAATTGTCAACAATAATAATTCATGATCAAATATATTTGCATGGCCATATATGCTTAGATCTTTCCCCAACACACGATGCTTGCCAACTAAAGAGTAGGTAGGAACGAGAAGGAATACTACTGACTCTTGCATAAAAGTAAAAGATAGGCCCTTTGCGGAGGGAAGCAGGGATTTGCAGAGGTGCCAAAGCTCGATTTTGAAATAGATAAATAATTTTGAGAGGTATGCTTTCATTTTCAACATAACAACCAATAGTTCCCAATATCTTCCATACTACATACATTATAGGCGGTTCCCAAATGGAATGGTAAAGTTTTTATTCCCCCTCCACCAACAATCATCAATCCATGGCTTGCCCGAAACAACGGGTGCCTCCAACTAACATCAATCCTGGGGGAGTTTTGTTTGCAATTATTTTTGATTTGATTTTGATCTTCTGATCATGGGACTGGGCATCCCAGTTACCAGCCATTTTTCTCGTGAATGATGAGCGGAGTCCAATCATCGTGAGAATAACCCACCTAGCATGGAAGATACTGACAGCCCCTAGTCGCTACATGAGCGATTCTGGCATATACAACAGATTATTATTTGAAGGTTTAGAGTTTGGCACATGCAAATTTACTTGGAACGACAGGTAAATACCGCATATAGGTAGGTATAGTGGACACTCATGGAAGAAACTTGGTTCAAGGAATTTGGATGCACAAGCAATATTCCCGCTTAGTACAGATATTTTGGCTAGCAAAGGATTCTAAAAAGCAAGCACCACATGTTGGAGGATCTATAACAATATAACTTCTATACAAATATACCCAAGCATAACTCATTACGTTGTCTTCCTTGTCCAATTTCAACTAATTTGATCAGGTTTGAAAATAATTAATGGGGCTCACAATCATAGAAGATGTCTAAGATAGTATATTTATATGTGAAATCTCTCTTCCTTCATTATTCTTTCATGAATTGTTCAAGTGACCAATACAATGCTTGCTAACCTTCAATAAATTTACTACCTCTACTTATTAGATGTGAAGTCATTACTCCCAACGGGGTAAGCATATGAAACATATATAAATTCAGATTTATGACATTCAACTCATTCAACCATTTACTCATAGGATACACGTGAAACATGTGAGTAAATGACAAACTACTCCGAAAGATATAAGTGAAGAATACTGAGTAGTCAAATAATTAACTAGCCATGGGAAGAATCTTTTTCATTCAAGATTTCAGATCCAATTATTTTATTCAAACAGCAAGTAAAAGTGAAAATACGCTCCAAGCAAAACACATATCATGTGAGGAATAAAAATATAGCTCCGAGTAAGGTATACCGATAGTTTTGAAGACGAAAGAGGGGATGCCTTCCGGGGCATCCCCAAGCTTAAGCGCTTGAGTCTTCCTTGAATATTACCTTGGGGTGCCTCGGGCATCCCCAAGCTTAGGGTCTTTCCACTCCTTATTATCCTCATATCGATATCTCACCCAAAGCTTGAAAACTTCAATCACACAAAAAAGTTAACGGAACTTCCTGAGATAGGTTAGTATGATAAAGAGTAAACCATTCACTTTGGTACTGTAAAAGACAAGGTTCATAGTTGTTCTCACTCAATGCCTACTGTACCATACCATTTCTACAATTTATATTGAGAAATATAAGCCATAGAAACTAGAAAACAAGCAAACTATGCAATGAAAACAGAATCTGTCAGAAATAGAACAGTCTGTAATGATCTGAACAGCAACCATACTTCTGCTACTCCAGAAATTATTATATAAATTGGTGGACGTGAGTAATTTGTCTATTAATCTTTTTGCAAAAAGAATCAACTCAAAAGCACTCTTCTGTAAAAAAATGGCAGCTAATCTCGTGAGCGCAAAGTTTCTGTTTTTTACAGCAAGATCACATTAACTTTCACCCAAGTCTTCCCAAAGGTCTTACTTGGCACTTTATTGAAACGAAATCTATAAAACATTATTACTATAGTAGCTTAGTAATTTAAACACACAAAAACAGTAAGGGTAAACATTGGGTTGTCTCCCAACAAGTGCTTTTCTTTAATGCCTTTTAGCTAGGCATGATGATTTCAATGGTGCTCACATAAAAGATAAGAATTGAAACATAAAGAGATCATCATGAAGAATATGACTAGCACAATTGAATCTAACCAACTTCCTATGCCTAGGGATCTTGTGACACACAATTTAAGGGAACAAGAATCAACTAGCATAGGAAGGCAAAGGAAGTATATCTTCGAAACTTTAAGCACTTAGAGAGGAAACTTGATATTATTGCAACTCCTACAAGCATATATTCCTCCATCATAATAATTTTCAGTAGCCTCATGAATGAATTCACCAATATAACCATCACATAAAGCATTCTTTTCATGATCTACAAGCATATAAATTTTTCTACTCTCCACATAAGCAAAATTCTTCTCATTCGGAATAGTGGGATCACTAATTCCTAAAGTTGATACTCTTCCAAACCCACTTTAGATGATAGTATTATTAATACTCCAAAAGATATAAGTGAAGTTCATGGATAGTTATACAATTAATAGACAAACCAATATCCAAGCTCAAAAAATATATAAGTGAAGAACACGAAGCATTCTATAAAACCATACTCAAATGATTTAAGTGAAGCACAAAGAGCAATTCTATAAGATCATACTTAAAAGATATAAGTGAAGCACATGAAGTATTATATAAATCAATGAAGAGCTATCTCATACTAGCATGATTCTTAAAGAAAAATAAAAACACAAAGGACACAAATCATGTGAACAAAACAAAAACTGAGGTATATCGATATTTGTTGAAGAAGAAAGATGGGATGCCAATCGGGGAATCCCCAAGCTTAGATGCTTGAGTATCCTTTGAAATATTTACTTGGGGTGCCTTGGGCATCCCCAAGCTTGAACTATTGCCTCTCTTTATTCTTCTCACATCGGTAACTCCTCGTTCTTCGAACACTTCATTCACAAAAACTTAAACAAAAACTTTGTGAGGCCCGTTAGTGTAATAAAGAAAAATACCACTTTAAGGTACTGTAATTAACTCACTCTTTATTTATATTGGTGTTAAACCTACTGTATTCCAACTTCTATATGGTTCATACCCCTACATACTAGCCATAGATGCATCAAAATAAGCAAACAACACACGAAAAGCAGAATCTGTCAAAAATAGGACAGACTGTAGTAATCTGGAAGTTTAGTAAACTTCTGTAACTCCAAAAATTATAAAATAAATATGAAAATTTGACCAATGTGTACGGAAGTAATTTTCAAAAAGTTTCAGACCCATTTGACCTTCCAGTAAAAAATGTAAAATCACGCGCTACAGCCAAAATTTCTGTTTTTGTTCTGCACATAGTAAACAAGCAATCTAAACATCCTAAAACCAAAGCTTGGCACATTAATTTTATAATACAATGGATATATACAAGGGGATAATTATTTACAGAGAAACTTCCATGAAAAATTCTACATTGTTTCCGTGAGCATGAACACAAGTGCTCAAGGTCGACCCTCACTTCTTCAATGCATAACATTCCAATCACTTCTCTTTTTGAAAAACTTTTTTTAGGCATGAGAGGCAAGTAATTTTTTTTGGTATTTTCATTCTTTAAATATATTTTTTATGTTTCACCCACAACTAAAAAGAAACAAAAAGGAAAAAAAATCTACTTAGTGAAGAAAGAAAACAAGCACACACGAGATTATCAACCCCACACTATTGCTCCCCGGCAACGGCGCCAGAAAAGAGCTTGATAATCCTCAAGTGCAAGGAATCATCGTAGCAATTTCCAAATGTGGAAGTGATAAGTATGAAGTGTCGAACCCACAAGGAGCTAAAGGTAAGATCAATATTCTCTCAAGTACTATCTGCCACTGATACGACTCTACGTACACCGAACGTTTGCTTCCAACTAGATACGAGAAATAAAACTATGTTGTGGGTATGAAGAGGATAACTTTGCATGATATCGGAGAGATAAATTATAAAAGTAGTTGGTGTTATCATACAGTTAGAATATATTACTAAATAATATAAATATCGAGTGTGGAATAATGATGGATCGGTGTGCGGAATTATCCTAGGCAATTGTTAACAAGACCGGTAGTCGTCATTGCAATTTCATATGAGGGAGAGGCATAAGCTAACATACTTTCTCTTCTTGTATCATATGCACTTATGATTGGAACTCTAGCAAGCATCCGCAACTACTAAAGATCATTAAGGTAAAACCCAACCATAGCATTAAAGCATCAAGTCCCCTTTATCCCATACGCCACAACCCCCTTACTCGGGTTTATGCTTCTGTCACTCAAGCAACCCACTATAAGAGAATCATGAACGTATTGCAACACCCTACAGCAGGAATCCCTCACGCTTGCGCGACACAGAGGGCACAATAGGATAGCACCAAAATAAAACATACAACTCGTACCAATCTAGATCATCAATCAACCCAAAGACAAAAGATATCTACTCAAAACATCATAGGATGGAAACACATCATTGGATCATAATATGTAGCATAAAGCACCATGTTCAAGTAGGGATTACAGCGGGGTGCGGGAGAGTGGACCGCGTAAAAGAGATGAGGATGGTGATGATGATGGTGATGTTGATGAAGACGATCACCGCAGCAATGATTCCCCTCCCGATGGCACTTCGGCACCACCGAGAGAGAGGAGGAGAGGTTCTCCCCCTATGCTTCCTCCTCCATGGCCTTCCCCCTAGATGGGGAGAGGTTCTCCCTCTGATTCTTGGCCTTCATGGCGATGATGCCCCCCCGGGATCCTCCTCCATGGCCTCCGGTGATGATGGCCCCCTCCGGCAGGGTGCCAGAGAGGGCCTAGATTGATTTCTCGTGGCTACAGAGGCTTGCGGCGGCGGAACTCCCGATCTAGGTTTATTTCTGGAAGTTTCTGTATTTATAGGAATTTTTGGCGTAAGTTTCACATCAGGGGGGGGGGTTCTCCGGGCTGTCCATGAGGCAGGGGGGTGCGCCCACCCCCTGGGGCGCGCCCCCACCCTTGTGGGCAGCCCGGGACCCTTCTGGCCCAACTCTTGCACCCCCGAGGCTTCTTTTGGTCCATAAAAATTCATCAAAAATTGGCACATCAATTGGACTCCGTTTGGTATTCCTTTTCTGTAAAACTCAAAAACAAGGAGAAAACAGAAACTAGCACTGGGCTCTAGGTTAATAGGTTAGTCCCAAAAATCATATAAAATAGCATATAAATGCATATAAAACATCCTAGATGGATAATATAATAGCATGAATACTTCATAAATTATAGATACGTTGGAGACGTATCAGCTTTGAAGGTGAATTGTTTGAAGATGGTAGAGAAACGGATCATGAAGCAACCACAGAAGAATTGAAGATGTTGCAATACAATGCTCAAGATTGTGACATTCTCTTCAATGATTTTTGCCCCAAGGAGTTCAACAAGATTAGCCGCCTCGAGAATACAAAGGAAATGCGGGATACTTTGGTTGATATGCACGAAGGTACATAATTCATCAAGGAATCCAAGTTGGATGTGCTTCAAAGTAAACTTGACAAGTTCAAGATGAAGCATGGTGAAGGAGTTGATGAATTGTACTCTAGGCTTGCTCTCATCACAAATGAGATTGCCGACTTAGGAAGTGAAGATATGGCCGACAAGTTCATCATCAAGAAGATCCTTAGAGCATTGGATGGAAAATATGATACCGTGTGGACTTTGATCCAAATGATGCCCAATTACAAAGACCTCAAGCCCGCGGAGGTCATTGTAAGGATTGTTGCTCATGAGGTGTCACTCAAGGATAAGGAGGATCTCCATAATAAGTCAAGTGGTGCATACAAAGCTTCAAGTGAATCTCCTACAAATTCAAGTTACAAGCTAGTATCCAATGAATAAATAAGTCTAATGGTGAATAACGTCAACAAATTCTACAAGAATAGAGGCAAAGATAGAAGCTCAAACTCAAGTTCCTACAATGAGAAGAGATCTTCTAGTCATGATCGAATTTTCTACAATTGTGGAAGACCCATACACTATTCCAATGAGTGTACAAGAAAAGAGAAGACTCACCTAGAAGGAGTAAAAAAGATGAATCACCTCATAGAGAGAGAAGGAGTAGAGATTATCGTTATGAACAAAGATCCTCTGGAAGAAGCAAGGATTCAGAAAGGAAGGACAAGTCATCAAAGAGCTATACAAGAAGAAGACATCAATGTCATGTTGGTGAATGGGTTTTCGGCTCCGACTCCGACACCCACTTTGATAGAAGTTATCACTTTGACTCCGACTATACTCAAGATGAAGGTGTTGCCGTACTTGCTCTAGAATCATCCAACTCCCATGACATATTTGATTCACCAAGTGAAGGAATTGGAAGATGCTTCATGGCTAATGGACCCAAGGTATCACACCCCGAGTATCTTGATTTCAATAGTGATGAGGATGATTTGTCAGGTGATGATGATCTGCTTGTTGATAAAACTAGTAACATGAGCTATAATGAACTTGCTAGCAATCATGATAGTCAAGATGAAAATAATGACAATTCTAAGAAGGAGATTGAGTGTCTAACTAAAGAACTAAAAACTCTTAAGTTAGCTCATGAAACAACTCAAGAAGATCATATAGAGCTTCTAAGAACTCATGAGAAGATACGCTTCAAGAAGCTAAATTTAGGGTAAGAGCATGAGTTTATAAAAGCACTAAATGATGATCTTCGAAAGAAGAGTTCCTCTTATATTGCCAAAAATCTCCTCTTGTCTACTTATATGCCACAACTTAAATCATCTCAAGCTAGTAACAAGAGTAAGAAATGTTCTTCTAGTAGTAACAATAACAATGTTAAATCCAATATTGTTGCTTATAGTAGTTCTCTTGATTCCACTAATGATTATCTTATCCAAGTTACACTTGAGCAAGAAAATAGTTTATTGAAGGGAATTATAGAGAAAGGTGTTTACAAGAGTCTTGCTAGGAGTAAGCAATTTGAGGAAATTGTGTACGTAAGCAAGGAAGACAGCAGAAGAATCAAGGTATTGGTTTCAAAGGAAAGTTCAATGACAATGGAGTTGAGTGGGAGGAAGATAAATACCACAAGATGAAGTTTGTTCCTCAACAAGAGAAGTATGACCCCACTTCTTTTGAGGGAACACAAACTCAAGATGATCTTCCACCACAAGACCACAAGATAAAAGGCAAAAACTTCAAGGAGAGATTGATTCATTTGAATAAGCACCTCAAGCCTTGGTCAAGTGGGTTCCCAATACTTCATCAAGCTCTACTTCATCAAGTTCAACCACAACTCCAAGGATTCCCATCAAGCTGATGTGGCTCCCAAAGAAGAAGAACTAGAGAGTTCTTGAGGGTGACTTCTCCAGCAAACTTCACTCTCATAATCTTTGGCGAGAACTTGTGCAACCAACTTCAACATCTTACACTAGTCCATGGAGTCACAAACCCTCTTGTTGGTAAGACAAGGAACAAGGTATTCAATGCATTCATGGACATGTTAATATGTGAATTTCACTATATGTTTATGGATATCCATGTATGTTCCTTGCAGGACTGATACGTCTCCAACGTATCTATAATTTTTTATTGTTCCATGCTATTAAAGTATCATTCTAGGATGATTTATACTCATTTACTAGAAACTTCATATCATTTTTTGGGACTAACCTATTGATATAGTGTCCTGTGCGAGTTGCTATTTTCTGCTTGTTTTTACTTTGCAGAATATCAATACCAAACGAAGTCCAAATGCCACAAAACTTTTTGGAGATTTTTTCTGGATAGAAAACACCCAGGGAGCCAAGGAAGTGCACCAGAGGAGGGCCGTGGGGCCCAGTAGGCACCAGGACGCGCCAGAGGCTCCAAGCGCACCCTCGTGGGTAGTGGAGCCCACGGGAGGCTTCTCCACCGACCTTTGCCTCTATAAATATGCTAAAATACCAAAAACCCTTGGAGAATAGACGAAACACAATTCGAGCTACCGCAAGTTCCAGAACCACGAGATCCAATCTAGAGGCCTTTTTTTGGCACTCTGCCAGAGGGGTCAACGATCACGGATGGGTTCTTCATCATCACCCTTGCCCCTCCGATGATGCATGAGTAGTTTTCCATAGACCTACGGGTCCATAGGTATTAGCTAAATGGTTCTTCTCTCTTTTTGATCTTCAATACAATGTTCCCCTAGATTTCTTGAAGATCTATTTGATGTAATGACTTTTTGCGGTGAGTTTGTTGGGATCTGATAAGTTGTAAGTTTATGGTCAGATCTATCCATGAATATTATTTGAGTCTTTGTTGAACTCTTTTATGCATGATCTTTATAGCCTCGTATTTCTTCTCCGAAACTTTGGTTTGGTTTGGCCAATTAGATTGTTTTTTCTTGCAATGGGAAGAAGTGCTTTGTGATGGGTTCGATCTTGCAGTGCTCAATCTCAGTGACAGAAGGAGACATAACTTGCACGTATTGTTTCCATTAAGGATAAAACATGGGGTCTATTCCTACATGAATAGATCTTGTCTACATCATGTCATCGTTCTACATTACTCCATTTTTCCATGAACTTAATACAGTAGATGCATGCGGCATAGCGATCGATATGTGGAGTAATAGTAGTAGATGCAGGCAGAGTTGGTCTACTAATCTTGGACGTGATGCCTATATACATGATCATTGCTTTGGATGTCAAAATTATTTGTTGTTCTGTCAATTGCCCAACAGTAATTTGTCTACCCATCGTATGCTATTTTCTCGAGAGAAGCCTCTAGTGAAATCTATGGCCCCCGGGTCTATTTCCTATCGTATTATTTTCAGATCTATTAATCCAAAAATACCTTGCTGCACTTTTTCTTTACTTATTTTATTTTGTGTTTTTGCTAAATCTATTTATCCAATATCATACAATTTAATCTATCTCAATACCGAGGAGGGATTGACAATCCCTCTTACACGCTGGGTTGCAAATATTTGTTGTTTGTGTGCATGGAAAAGAGGGAAACATACCAAATAATAATGATTTTATTAGTACTCTGATTGCTCCTCCCACCGCTAGTGCGGAGTCTTATGATATTAATGTTTCTTTGTTGAATCTTGTTATGAAAGAGCAATTTTCTGGTAATCCTAATGAGGATGTCACGTCCCATCTAAACACTTTTGTAGAATTATGTGATATGCAAAAGAAAAATATGTGGACAATGATATTGTAAAATTACAATCATTCCCTTTTTCTTTGCGAGATCGTGCAAAAATTTGGTTTTCATCTTTGCCACGAAATAGTATTGATTCTTGGGATAAGTGCAAAGATGCTTTATTACTAAGTATTTTCCTCCCGCAAAAATTATTTCCCTTGGAAATCAAATCATCAATTTTAATCAACTTGAGCATGAACATGTTGCACAATCTTGGGATAGAATGAAATTAATGCTAAGAAATTGTCCTACTCATGGTTTAAATCGTCCTATGGATGATTATACAAAAAAATGTGATATTGAACTTTGTTTCTACAAATCTTTTAGATTCCCCTGCGGGTGGTACTTTTATGGAAATTACTTTGGGTGAACCTACTAAATTGCTTGACAATATTATGGCTAATTATTCACAATGGCATACTGAAAGAGCTCCTACTAGTAAAAAAAGTTAATTTTGTTGAAGAAATTAGTACCTTGAGTGAAAAAGTTGATGATCTTATGAAATTGGTTGCTAGTAAAAATGCTCATATTGATCTTAATGATGTGCCTTTGTCCACTTTGATTGAGAAAAATAGCGATCTTTTAGATGTGAATTTTGTCTCGCGAAATAATTTTAATAACAATGCTTATAGAGGTAATTTTAATTCTAGGCCTTTTCCTGGAAATTCCTCTAATAATTATGGAAATTCCTATGGTAATTATTGTAATAATAATAGGGCGCCCTTTGATCTTGAGAGTAATATTAAATAATTTATCAATGTGCAAAAAGTTTTCAACAGTACGATAGAAGAAAAAATGAATAATTTTGATGATATGTCTAGAAGCATTGACAGAATTACTCATGATGTAGAAAATCTCAAGATTAAAAAATTTCCACCCAAATTTGATATTGATGAATCAATTAAAGCTTTATATGTTTCCTTGGATGAAAGTAGGAAAATAATTGCTATGCTCAGAGCTAAAAGAGAATTTTTAGAAAGAGCATTTTCGCCCGATTGCTCCCAACATAATGATGAAGATCTTAAAATGATTGGTGTTTATTCTATGGATTACTTGTTTAGTAATATTAAACTTGATGATAAGGGACTTAAGAAGAGGGAACTTTAGCTAGAAGGCATCCACATAAATTGGAGGGTGAAAATCTTGTTGAAAAATTTGATAAAAGTGGGTTTGGAGAGGTAAAAACTTTAACTAGTGAAGTGCCGCTCTTTTGGATTACAAAGACTTCAATTATGATAATTTCTCTATGATTGAATGTATTTCTTTGTTGCAGTCCATGATAAATGCACCCAATGCTTATGAACAAAATAAAGCTTTTATTGAACATATTGTAGAAGCAATGATGAAAGCTTTAGAAGAAAAACCTAGAATTAGATATTTCAATTCCTAGAAAATTATATGATGAATGGAACTCACCGTTAAAGTCAAGATTAAAAATTATGAGAGACATGATTTACGTGATTTGGGTGCTAGTGTTTCCACAATTCCGAAATCTCTATGTGCTTGGTTTTACCAATATTGAAGAGTGTTCTCTTAATTTGCACTTGTCGGATTCTACTATTAAAAAGACTTTGGAAAGAATTAATGATGATCTTATTCTTGCAAATAGGAACTATGTGCCCATAGATTTTATTGTTCTTGATATTGATTGCAATCAGTCTTGTCCTATAATACTTGGTAGGCCATTTTTATGAACTATATGTGTCGTGATTGATATGAAAGAATGGAATATTAAATTTTAATTTCCATTAAGAAAGGGTATGGAACACTTTCCTAGAACTAGAATTAAGACACCATATGAATCCATCATGAGGGAAACCTATGAAGCAAAAACTAATGATGGCAATACTTGAATCTATGCATTATGCCTAGCTAGGGGCATAAAACGATATCGCTTGTTGTGAGGCAACCCAATGAATAAAATAATTTTGTTCTCTTTCTATTTCTGTTTTTGTGTGTTGACACAATTATGCTACTGTTATGATTGTGTTTTTATGTTTTAATTAGTGTTTGTGCCAAGTAAAGCCTTTAGGATCATGTTGAGTGATAGTTGATTTGATCTTGTTGGAAAACATAAACTTTTGCGCCTAGTAGCAGAATTGTTAAAAATCACAGATGTGTGATAAAATTCTGAGCTTTTTCCAGAAGAGTGATATAGAAATTGCCTACATTGTCCTAACTTGTCATAATTTTTGTAGTTACAGAAGTATGGTCAAAGTTTAGATTACTACAAACTATTCTGGTTTTGACAGATTCTGTTTTCGTTGCATTGTGTGCTTATTTTGATGAATCTATGGATTGTATCGGGGGTATAAGCCATGTTAATGTTAGAATATAGTAGGTATAATGCAATAATAAAATATGAATGTGTTTGCAATAGTACTTAAAGTGGTGATTTTCTTTATTGAACTAACACATCCAATGAAGGTTTTTGTTAAGTTTTGTGTGATTGAAGTTTTCAAGTTTTGGGTGAGATCACCATGGATGAAGGAATAAGGAGTGAAAAGAGCATAAGCTTGGGGATGCCCATGGCACCCCAAGGTAATATTCAAGGAGAACGAAGCAACTAAGCTTGGGGATGCCATCCCCTCTTTCTTCTATGATGATCGATAATTTTACTTGGAGCTATATTTTTATTTGTTACATATCATGAGTTTTTCTTGGAGCGTCTTGTATTATATGGGTCTTTTCTTGTTTCCTTTATAGTTTTTCACAATCATCCTTGCTGGACATACCTATTTGAGAGATCCATAATGATGCCATGATTTGTTAGAATTGCTCTATGTGCTTCACTTAAAATTTTGAGATATGGAATTGCTCTAGTGCTTCACTTATATCTTTTTGAGCACGGTGGTTGTTTAAATTTTGAAGAAATGCTCTCATGCTTCACTTAGATTATTTTGAGAGTTATTAGAATTTTCAAGAAATATCATCTCATGCTTCACTTATATTATTTTGAGAGATGAAGATTTTAAATAAATATTTATGCTCTTGTTCTTCACTTAAATTTTTTGAGAGCTTGTTATAAGCAATGGTAATATATGAAACTAGTCCCAAAGTGATAGATATTCAAGAGGAATAATAAAAACTATCATGAAGATCATTGGATATTAAAACTTGATTCCTTACAATAGTTTTGCGATATGGAGATAGTAATATGTGAGTCATGTTGGTGAGTAACTATGCTTTAGTAAGAATATTGGTGTTAAGGTTTGTGATTCCATATGCAAGCATGAAATTCATTAGTTATGCAATGAAGTTACATCCTACTTGTGGTGCATTATTCGGTGTAAGTTATGTTTAATGCTTGTTTATGATCATTTTTGTTTCTTGGTTGGTTGCTTCTCAATCTATTTGCTAGCCTTCCCTTGTAATAAGCGGGAATACTGCTTGTGCATCCAAAATCCTAAACCAAGTTGTGCCAAATGAGTCCACCATACCTACCTATATGCGGTATTTCCATGTCATTCCAGGTAAATTTGTATGTGCCAACTCTAAATTTCAAAATGAATTTCCTTTTTGTGTGCCCGTACTGCTCATGAAGCGGCAGGGGGTGGCCAATATTTTTCCATGCTAGATGTGTTATTCTCAAGATGAGTGTTTATTCACTTGTCATTGCATGAGAGTGTGGCCGGTAATAGGGATGCCTAGTCCTGAATTGAAAAAGAAATCTACTTTATGTTGTCAATATTAAATTCCTTGGAAAGTGTTGGTATGGAAGGCACCAGTGGATACGGCTAGCCATGATTGTGAAAGAATGATGGAAAAAGGAATAAACTTTATTTTATGTTTGGGAACCACCTATGATGTAGCTAGCATGGAAAGTATTGGTAATTCTTGGTTGTTTTCGTTGACGGGAAAAGCATGTCTCTCAAAACAATTTTATCTCTAAATTTAAGCTTTGAGCTATGGCACCTCTATAAATCTCCGCTTCCCTCTGCGATGGGCCTATCTATTTAGTTTTATGCAATTTTTAGTTTTATTGAGTCTCCATCTTCTCTTATAAAGCACCAACTAGGGAGCACTATTATCATACTTGTGCATTTGATGTAGCTAATATTTGAGTGTGTTTCATGAATGGATCAATGATTGAGCATAATGGGCTAGCGATACCTTTCTTTAGTGTTGATATTTTGAAAGACATGGTTGCTTGTTGTTATGCTTGAGTATTGAGGTCTTCATGTCAAATTATAGACTATTACTTTGAATCATCCAAAGTCCAAATGTCCATGCTACAAAAGAGAAGAATATGTGATAATTATGATGGGTAGCATTCCACATCAAAATTCTGTTTTTATCATTTACCTACTGGAGGACGAGCAGGAATTAAGCTTGGGGATGCTGATACGTCTCCAACATATCTATAAATTTTGATTGTTCCATGCTATTGAAGTATCATTCTTGGATGTTTTATACTCATTTACTAGCAACTTCATATCATTTTTTGGGACTAACCTATTGACATGTTTTCTGCTTGTTTTTTACTTTGTAGAATATTAATACCAAACTAAGTGCAAATGCCATGAAATATTTTGGAGATTATTTTTGGACAGAAGACACCCACGGAGCCAAGGAAGTGCACCAGAGGAGACCCATGGGGCCCACAAGGCACCAGGGCGCCCTAAAGGCCCCAGGCGCGCCCTGGTGGGTAGTGGAGCCCATGAGAGGCCTCTCCACCGACCTTCACCTCTATAAATACTCTAAAATCCCAAAGACCCTACGAGAGTCGACAAAACAAAATTCCAGCTACCGGAGGGGTCAACGATCACGGAGGGGTTCTTCGTCATCACCCTTGCCCCTCCGATGATGCGTGAGTAGTTTACCACAGACCTACAGGTCCGCAGGTAGTAACTAGATGGCTTCTTCTCTCTTTTGTTCTTCAATACAATGTTCTCCTCGATGTTCTTGGAGATCTATTTGATGTAATGAATTTTTGTGATGTGTTTGTTGGGATCCGATGAATTGTGAGTTTATGATCAGATCTATCCATGAATATTATTTGAGTCTTTGTTGAACTCTTTTATGCATGATATTTATAGCCTCGTATTTCTTCTCTGAAACTTTGGTTTGGTTTGTCCAACTAGATTGTTTTTTCTTGCAATGGGAAGAGGTGCTTTTTGATGGATTCGATCTTGCGGTGCTCCATCTC
Source organism: Triticum dicoccoides (assembly GCF_002162155.2). Lineage (NCBI taxonomy): Eukaryota > Viridiplantae > Streptophyta > Magnoliopsida > Poales > Poaceae > Triticum > Triticum dicoccoides. Next base: position 55,132,662 of record NC_041387.1, on the reverse strand, counting down.
AGTGACAGAAGGAGACATGGCACACATGTATTGTTGCCATTAAGGGTAAAAATATGGGGTCTATTCCTACATGAATAGATCTTGTCTACATCATGTCATCATTCTTATTCCATTACTCCATTTTCCATGAACTTAATACACTAGATGCATGGTGGATAGCTGTCGATGTGTGGATTAATAGTTGTTGGGAAACGTTGCATGGAAAACAAAAAATTTCTACGCACACATCCATGGAGATGCATAACCATGAAAGGGGGAGTGAGTCTACATACCCTTGTAGACCGTAAGCGGAAACGTTTAGTAACACAGTTGATGTAGTCGAACTTCTTCACGCTCCAACCAATCAAGTACCGAACACACGACACCTCCGAGTTATGCACACGTTCAGCTCAGTGACGTTCTCGCCTTCTTGATCTAGCAAGACAGGCGAAGTAGTAGACGAGTTCCGGCAGCACGACGGCATGATAACGGTGATGGTGAAGTTATCTCTGGAGGGCTTTGCCTAAGCACTACTAAAATATGACCAAGGGACAAACTAGAGGGAGAGGGGCGCTGCACACGGCTAGGGAATCGTGGTGTTGTGTGCTAGGTGCCCCCTCCCACATATATATAGGTGGGAGGGAGGGAGGAGCAGCCATAGGAGGTGCCCAAGTAGGAGGAATCCTACTTGGGGTCCCTCCCAAGCCGAGCCCCCTTTCCTTATTTGGAGTGCGGGGAAAGGTAGGGGAGGGTGGTGCCCCCCTTTCCTTTCTCCCATGAGAGGGAAAGGCATGAGGGGCTAGCCCTCCCCCTTTTCCTTCCATAGGTCTGGCCAAACAAGGGAGGGGGTGCACCGGCCCCCTTGTGGGCTGGTCTGTCCCCTCCTTTGGCTCATAAGGCCATAACTTGTCGGGGGAGGGGGGGGGGTGCCCGGAACCCCTTCCGGTGACCCGATCCCTTCCTGGTACGTCCCGAAACACTTCCAGTGTCCAAAATACCATCATCCTATATATAAATCTTTACCTCTAGACCATTTCGAGACTCCTCATCATGTCCTTGATCTTATCCGGGACTCCGAACAACAGTCGTTCACCAAAACATATAACTCATATAAACACTATATCGTCAACGAACATTAAGTGTGCGGACCCTACGGGTTTGAGAACTATGTAGACATGACCGAGACACCTCTCCGGTCAATAACCAATAGCGGAACATGGATGCCCATATTGGCTCCTACATATTCTACAAAGATGCTAGAAGATGGTGCGAGGGGCCAAGTGGAGGGAGTCTATGAAGGAATGCACAAGTGCGAGATCGATATTTAGAGAGAGGGGGCGAGAACGTGCTGTTGCACGCAGTGTCGGAGCCATGAAAAATAAATGAGCTAGGGGGCCAAGCATTGATAATCCTTTATGAGGAGGGTCAATTCATGAACTTAAACCATTTTTAGCAGCAATTGTCTAATGATCACATTCATATTAGCCTCGATATATAGTGATGTTAGGGGGGGGGGGTGCAGGGCCCTTACTGCCCCTGTCTTCGCCATTGTGCACGCGTCTGAGAGATGAAGCGGAAGGCATGGATGATGAGAGGGGGACGTTGGATATATAATTAATGTGGGTGTATTGGATATATATGTTAATCCTATATAGAGAGGTATAAATTGATCGATGTGGACGTGGGAAAGAGGGTGAGACCTCACTGGATATATCAATTGATCGGTTTGTGTGGAAAACTATGAAAGACCTAGCTATACACACACATACATAGAGGAACATCGATTGTTGCGCATGCACGCATGAGAGATAAAGAATGCCCGATATGATGGAGAGGGGGATGTGTGTGGGTGTGTGCCTTCATGGGAGACCAACCTGAAGAAAAAGATTACATGTGTGCAATGGATAATGCCAACTGGTAGTGTGTGTGCATGCATGCACGAAACAAAGTTAGTGGTACGATTATAAGGAGAAGACGACTGTGTGGGCGTAAAAGACTAGGTGATGTCATAATCAATGTAAAGTTGAATTCAAATATTTGAATAAGAGATCCTGATGTTTGAAACCCATGCATGCATGAATATAACGGAGATCTGCGCGGTGTGGTTTGGAAACAAGCATGTTGTAATGTATACACATTGAACAAGGTCAGACTAATTTGAATTTGAGATACCGATGGCAGACATCATTTGGCCACGTCGCATCCGTGCATGGACACACTATTCTAGTTGGAGATGATGGGCGGCTTTCGCATCACATATCTATATCTATACCCCTATATATATGACTCAAAGCTTACATGCTATAATGTGGTATTTATTCATAATTTGGTTGCCAAATCTCATGCGTGCAATGCACATATACCTTACTCTAGTCTAAATGGTGTTTGTGTGTGTGTGTGTGTGTGTGTGTGTTGCGCGTGTTGAGGTGCAAATTGTCTTTTTTTGGGTACACGTTAAGCTTGTTCTTCCGAAATTTCAAGCTGCGCCTTGTTATGCCGAATATTCAAGCTAGCATCTCTATCTATCATGCTGCGAAACTCCGCCTCTTCAACCCGCGCCTTGTTAGCCCGAAATATTTAAGATATATCTTTGTCTCGTCGTGCTCTGAAAACTCCCTCCATCTCAACCCGCGCCTTGCTATTCCGAAATTACAACACGCACAAAAACTCCCACCTCCTGTGAAATCCCGACATGCGAAATGCCCATGGTACCCCTGAACCGAAAGAAGCGCCTCAAATCGGTGGGGCTACTTTCGTAACTTACCCCACATTTCGGACAAGCGCATCCCTAAGCCATGGTTCCCCACTGCCATCCCATCCACCCACCCATTCATACACCGAGGCTGCGAAAACCGCGACGAAACCCCACACCCTGCTCCGTCCGCTACCCAGCTGGAGCCTCTTCCCCGACGACGTCGTCCACAGCAACACCTTGATGTCCCTCATCCACCATACCGGATGAGGATCCGTCGTCGATCTCGTCGTCCCGCCGGTTCAGCCACCCCGTCCTCCACCTCCAAGGAGCTGCCCCGATGTTACCCTCGTCTTTCACGCCACCTCCATTCCCACACCGCCGTCTTCACCTGCACCACCGGAAGAGCATCATCATCACCGTTTCCTCGGATGAAGCTGCGGCCTAATCGGCGCCACCAAAGAGGTTGTACACTAATTGCCACATTTTCTTCTTGATTCGATCTCACGATGTTGCCGGCGCTCGGTCCCAAGCCGACATGGCGCGGCTCCATCCACGGCGGCATCGCCGACCACTTCCTCCACGGCGTCGCTCCCTCGGCGGCGATGTCCACATCAGTAGGAGCTGCTGATGCCTTAGCTCTCGCTCGCGCTGCTGCTCTGCTCTTGCTCTCGGTCCCCTGCCTGGTTTGCTCTTGCTATTGCTCTTGCTCTTGCTGCTGCTCTCGCTCTTGCTCTTGCTTGCGATGCTGCTCCGATTTAGCTACACTTCAATCGACTGAATCGACTTTTGGGTCAGTCGA
>NC_041387.1:55083404-55128768 GCF_002162155.2 Triticum dicoccoides | reverse complement strand
GGGTGAAGGAAGAACCAGCCGCAGCAGGGAGGGGGGCTTGCTGGAGAGGTACCCCACTATCTATCTTATGGTTCAGGGTGGGGGCGGTGGTCACCAGCAGTGGTGGGGCGTTGGCGGGGCGGTGGCGTGGGGATCGCCGGAGAAAAATCTCGGCACAGGGGGGCCTAGAGGGATGGCCGGGGCGGCGGTGGGGAGTGTTTTCGGGGCGGGCGGGGCGGCACACCGCCAGCCGCGGGCGGCGGGGGGCTGCTGTTTGGCCGGTGGTGGCTGGCGGCTCAGAGGGGTGGAGGTTGAAGATGAACCGCAGGCCCTTGATTTCATATCCAACAACTGCAAAATTGACTGACCAGAGATGAAAAAGTCAGTCGACCGACGTGTAGCCTCACCTTACTAGTGCGTTCAGTTTCGACAGCAAAATTCTGTTACGACAACAAAATTCAGTTTTGACAGTTAAGTTCAGTTTCGACAGTTAAGTTCAGTTTTGGCAGTTAAATTCAGTTTCGACAGTTAAGTTCAGAGATGAGCGGCTGATGTATTTTACATCTAGAACTTTGTGGTTATGTATTTTACGTCATGTATTGGAGATGCTATTAGAATTCCACTCAGGTTAATGTTGTTCATTGTCTCTCTTGTCCTGCTTCAGCCTCGGCGTCGTACAACTCACCGGAGTTGCTCCAACAACGAAACCCTCCATCACAGCGGAGCAGTACCTCGGGCTCCATCTCCAGACGCCTAAGATCTTCTTCCCCTCCTCCGATAGCCAAGTCAGCCGGAGCATCCTCACCGGCCAACCCAATCATGCTGAGATCGACATGGCTTCGCCAAAGAGGTTGTACACTTGTTGCATCTCTTTTTTACTCTACATGTTATATATATTGTCCACTGAGCACTCGTAGTAACGGGAAATACGATTATTTTATCCTACTATATGACAAGCACTGAGGTACCAGACAACTTAGCTATCCGTGATGGACTCTCTTGAACGCCATCATTATTTATCTCTACTCGTTTGAGCTGTGCATTTGTCGATGGGCCTGGTAGTTGAGCTAGTATGGCAGTGGCTTGGGTCCAAAGTAATAGAAGTAGCACAAAAACATTTTTTTAGTGTAGGATTTTCCTTGCTCAAGCCTGCCTACTAGAATCGGCAGTGCTTGAAAGGAAAAGTGAGTGAAAAACATAGGAATTAGAAAGTTTCCTATGGTACTACTTTTCATGAATTTGGTGCAAAGGAATGGAGCAAAGGAAAACTGTAGGATTTGTTCCTTTAGTGTCTCCTTGAAAGAAAAACCGTAGGAATTCTAATTTCCACTTCTCCTCCTTTTCATATTCCTATTCATCAAGCACAAGACTAAGAGAGTGCAGCATAATAGCATTATAACCGTACATTTTCTTGTGGTTTGACTTAATCTCACCATCCTTTTTTGCATCCTATGATCTTCCAATTATTGTGAATCAAACACCCAGATTGGCAGAAATTCTGTGTTTTTAAATTCTTTATTTTGCACCTGCATTCCTATCCTATTCCTGTCTATTTCTTATCCCTGCATTGTTAGAATCCTCAAATTCAAACAAGCCCTTACTCAATTACTTCTGTTACAGATATGTGTTAAAGAAAACCTTGTGTGGTTTGTCCTGCTCCTGTGGCGCTATGTTCCACCCTAGCTCAGCTGCTCCAACGACGGAAGGGTTTACCACAGCAGGGATCCGCTCTCCAGACTGTCTTTCGCCGCCTCAGATCTTCTTCCCCGCCGCCGGGAGCCACGACAATTGCATTACCATCGTCAACTGAGTAGATGACCTTGAGGACTACACGGGTCCGCAAGAGAGGTCACACTCTTCCATGCCTCCTTACGTTATGCGTCGCTTAATATGATGATAGGCTACATTATCATCGTGTTCACCTATTAGACTCTGAGTCAGGTCCAAACTAATGCTGAAACTTGAGTTTTTAAATGGTTGTGGGGTACATATTGGGGCAGCAATCAGTACTATCTGTCTACTATCTGGTTAATCTCCGGTGTCTACTATGAGTTTCATGTTGGGTGCAAACAAACATTAAAGGAGCGATTATCTGTATTTTTTAACTAAAGCTATTATCTGCCTGCTATCATTGGTTTTGGGTCTATCCACAGTTTGCTACCATCAATCTGGATTTGTGCATGCACTCCTTACATAATCTCACTATGTTTTATTCCTGTGCATGCCAGTTATTGTACACAATGGAACTAATCATGTAGAGCAAAAGAGACGAGCCTTGCGTGGCAATAAATTTCATGCAGGCGTCATTCCATGGTGGGCGCAAAGGCAGACCCCCTCCACCCATTTCGGATCGTAATCAAGAGAAAGATAACTATTCTGAGGGGGATTCAGAAGGAGAAGACCACTCCTAGTTACCCCATGAGGTCTTCGCTCTAACTTGGCATGCTGATGTTGGTAATATCATGCATATGGTGCCTTGCATTGCTTACTATATACATTAAAGATGTCATCTGCTTAGTTTAGACATGCTTTGTGTCAATGCCATCTGTTTAGTTTCTTTATCGTATATGTGAATCATGCAATGCCATCTTGTCTAGCCAAGCATCATATATGTGAATTTTGCAATGCCACCCTAGATAGCCAGTCATCTTATATGTGAATTATATCATGCCATCATTTTTTTATTACATATTAAATTTGTCAACAATTTTAGTACATTCAATTACTCTTCCTGTGCATCAGCCATTCGGCATGGTCATGGAAAAATCTGGAGTGGAAACAAGGTCTTCAGAGCAGACAATGCTATCTGACGAAGCGCATGTGTTGCTAGTTACCGATAGCTCCTCAGAGGAGGATTCAGAGACAGATGACCAGTCATATTTCCCCCCGAGGTGCATGCCCTAACTTGGCAGGGTTATGTTGCTCATATCGTGCCTATGGTATCTTGCATTGCTATGCCATTTGCTTAGTTTAGACATGCTTTGTGTGAATGCCACCTGTTTAGTGTCTAATTACCATATATGTGAATTATGCAATGCCATCTTGTTACAAGACATTATATATGTGAATTATGCAATGTTATCTTGTTGCAAGGCATTATGTATGTGAATTATGCAGTGCCATGCTGTTTAGGCAAGTGTCATATATGTGAATTATATCATGCCGTCCTTTTTTTGTATTTCTCATTACTTTTGTCGACAATGTTTGTATATTCAACTGCTCTTCCTGTGCATCAGCCATTTGAATTGGTGATGGAGAAATCTGGAGTGAAAACAAGGTCTTCAGAGCAGACAATGCTACCTGCTGAAGCAGATATCTTGCTGGTTACAGATAGCTCCTCAGAGGAGGATTCAGAGGCAGATGACCAGTCCTATTATCCCCCTGAGGTGTATGCTCAAACTTGGCAGGGTTATATTACTCATATAATGCATATGTTGTAATGCTTAGTTTTTACATCATATACACAATGTTGAATGCCATCTCCTTAGTTGACACATAATATATGCGATTGCCCTCTGCTCACTTCCTTAGTATATAAATCATATATTTGAATTATGTCAAGCCATGATGTTTACATAGACATCATGTATCTGAATTATGGCATGCTAACCCATTTTCTAAAGACATAATATAGTTATATCATCTCATCCTCTTTACATAGTCATCATATTTTAAATTATGTCATTCTATCCGTGAATTATATCATGCCATCATGTTTCCATCGATGGCATGTTTGTGATTTATGGCATGCCAACCACTTTAATAGACACATTGTATAGTTATATCATGTCATCCTGTTTACATAGTCATCATATTTTGAAGTATGTCATTCTATCCTGTTTAGTTAGCCATAATACATGTGAAATTGTGTCATGCTATCCCGTTTGATTAGCCAACATATATGTGAAATTATGTCCTGCTATTCTGTTTGCTTAGACAACATAAATGTGAATTATTTCATGCACTGTTTTCTTCCCTACTATCCATTGCACCTGTCTATCTTACAATGTCCGTACATTCAATTACTTTTCTTTTTTATCAGCCATTTCAATTGGAGGAAGTGATGGCAATATCCGTGGGAGTAAAAACACAGTCTTTAGAAAAGATCATGCTACCTGTCGATGTAGATAGAACCACGGTTGTATTTGCCCAAGAACCGGCCCCACCACACATAACCCACACTCATGCAGATTGTACCCCTACCCAGTTGGACAGAGAACCAGCTACACCCCTTCTAACCCCAACCCCAGTAGATAGACACCCAGTTCCCGTTGACACAACACCGTCTCCACCATAGAGCACCCAAACACGAGCAATTAGTAAGGCAACTGCAGTGCCCAAATCACGAGGACCACCACTCCAAAACCTAAGTCAACGCTTAAAGCAGAAGAAGAATTGTTCTCAGGTCAGGTTCCGTAGCTATGGTTCATACTACTTTGCTCTTGCATCACTGTATTTACTGATACCAACTAATTTAAAATTTGAAGGATGCAATTGAAACTCCAATGGCGCAACAGGTATGTTTTAAACCTGTTTCTTCAACGTGTTTGGCTGTTTGCTGTTGTAACTTGCTCTATGTTGATTTCAGTTTCAATTGAATAAAGAGTTATGTTCTCATGCCATGCACATTACAAGTGTTGTTATTGCTGTGTAATTTCCCACACTTATATTCTGTCTATGCTGCTTTGTCTTAAATAGATATGATTTGAACTGTATCTATCTTGATTTGGCAACATAAACTAGAATGATATAGACCATACAGTGACCGTACTACATAGATATATGTTTGTTTCATGCTATTATCCTGTCCACCTTACTACTGAACTGGTTTACCAAAATGAGTTTCATTTACTACATTGTAAACCTGAGATGTGTTTGTTTGTTTCTCTTTTAGAACACGGATAAAATATTGGAAAAGAGTACCTTGTTATGCAATGGTAAAGGAAGTAATGTAGATAAGGTTCAAGATCGTGAGACATCCCTGTTGGTCTCCAAGAAAGCTGATAAAAACTATATTGAAGACACTGAGACAACCCCAAAGTCCTGTCTTGATGTAGTGTTCGAGTTACTGGCTACCACTGCTGGCACCAGCTCTTCGAACTCGTTGCCTGAATTAGTTCGGCTTCTTGAGTCTCAACTTCTAGTTGAAAGACATCGATCAAATGTTATGCGACAGGAAGCTGAAGGACTGAGGAAGTCCCTGCAGAATTCAGATGCATACTTTCTGGTGCAACGGCAAGTGCTAGAGGACTTAAGCGTCAAACAAGAGAAAGTTAATAAGCTTGCTAAGCATCTTGCCAACATTATAGGTACCCAGGATATTTTTTCTTGAGCTCTTCTAAAGTGGTTTCAGTTCTAGACTTGTTTTGCTGCGGCGTTTATATGTTGCTGTGTTCCCTCTATTTGCACTGGTGGCGAACTTTGATGCCCAGTGGATGTAATATGTGTAATAGCCGTGATAGCCTAGTGTAAGTTGCTTGCTTATTTATTTCCTTGTTGTCTTGTTTATTTGTTTGCTTGTAGTCAGTGCAGTTCTTTTTCCGCGGTTTGCTAGTGGCTGCAATAACCTATTTTTTAAAACTAGGCCACAATAACAATGTGCTAATATTTACTGTAGTGACACTAGGCCTCCTACGGGCTGTAGAAACAGTGGGCCTTCTACGGGCTGTAGAAACAGTGGGCCTTCTACGGGCCGTAGAAATAGTGGGCCTTCTACGGGCCGTAGAAACAATGGGCCTTCTACGTGCCGTATCATCAATGGGCCTTATACGGGCCGTATGATCGATTGGCCAAACAATGGCCAAACAGACCGCATTCTAGCCGTAAACGAGCTAGAGTTGGAATCGTCCGTTCATGGGCCGACCATAACGGGCCATCGTTAATAGGCCGTATTTGATAACGCTATGAAAACGGCCCAACGTATTAACAGACCACAAACGGGCCGACTGTAACCATGGGCTGAATTTGGCCCACAAGCAGAAAATGACAGTAACGGGCCGTAAGTAAACGAATGCTGGAAATGAGCCCAAGAATAAATGGGCTCTGAGAAGGCTGAAAGATAACATGGGCTGGAAACGGCCCAACGGAATAACGGGCCGTTAATGGGTATAAAGTGATACACTATTCTTTACGGGCCAGTTTCACCATGGGCCGTTAATGGGTGTAAAGTGATACACTGTTCGTTACGGGCCAATTTCACCACGGGCCGTTAATAGGACAAGAGTTACATAAGGCCTCATATGGGCCGAAAGACGTCATGGGCCATACATGGGCCAGAAGTGAAAACGGGCTGGAATCATATTGGATGGCCCAGATGACGCTACTGGGCCTAATTCGAATAGGGCGTAACATGCCTTGAGTTAGCTGGTTGTAAATGGGCTATATGTGAACAGGCCGTTAACAGGCTTTCTATGGGTCGGCCCGCCACCTTTTGACCAAGTCAAACAGGTCGGCCTTTTCACAAGAATGGGCCTCTGTTGGGTCGTGCCATGTGTCGACGTATCATAGGCGCCTTCTATCCAATGAGTGGATAACATCTGTCCCAGCGATGAGCTGACACGTGTTTCCTCCAGCCAATGATGATTTTACACGTGGAAAATCCCCATTGGTCGGGGCTGTTAACGGGTTATCGGATCCAAAACCCGACCCGATAGCTTAACGACGTTCCATTATGGTGGATGCCACGTGTCGGTCACCCTTGACGAAAGCAATTCTATGACGCGTGATTTATCGTCATGGAAGTGGACACTTCCGTGATGATAATTTTGGTAATGTCATGGAACATTCTACGACAGCACATGTATGACTATCTTGATTCTGTCATAAAATCATCATGGATGTACATGCATGACAGAAAACGTGACCTACTCTGTGTAGTGACCAGACCTCAGACAGTCTGATCTCTGTGCATCAGTGTCATCCCTGGATCAGTAATGCTGACACGCACAGTACTTGAAGGATTTATAACAGAGTAGCAATTACACACTTATTACATCGAATGTCTCCAAAGAGAGCTTATTACAATAAATATGGCTTAAGGCCATCTATTAACGATAACAGCGGAAGGCTTGGAAGATAAGTGAGTCCATCAACTCCAATGGCATCACTGAGTATAGGAACACGACCTATAGGCACCTTACTCGTCGTCTGAAAAGTCTGCAACATGAACGTTGCAGCCCGAAAATGGGTCAGCACATGGAATATGCTGGCAATGTAACACATAGAGAGTAATGAAAGAATAAGCTATACTACATGCATATTTCGCTGGTGGAAAGCTCTATGGTTACTGTTTTGCATAAAGCCAATTTTCCCCTACTGCAAAGGAATAAATTTAATTTAACTATCATGGTAGTTGTTAAACATTGAGAATGGTCGACATCATCCTCAATCCCAATTAAAGTAATCATCATTAAAACCCAACAATCATTAATTTAGAGTAACATGATGAGATTCACAGGATATCCAAGTACTAGATACTCAAAACGTCCATAACCGGGGACACGGCTAATCATGATTAGTTTGTACACTCTGCAGAGGTTTGCGCACTTTTCCCCACAAGACTCGATCACCTCCGTTGGATTTCTCGCACTACATGGTGTTTGAGAAACGGATGACCGAGACATAGTCTTTCAGAAGCGCTAGCACCTTACGATGGATAGACCAGTACACCTACTTTCCCCTACATCTGCTAGTCTACCCTATAAGAGTTCGCACGACTTAATCAACTACGCCAGAGCCCATAATGGCTTGTGGCTGCACACGTAAGTTTCTAGCATGAACAATCTCATGATCCCTTTGAGCCTGGGTGGCGGTCCCAAAAGAAACAGGCAAGTCCTGGAAACCCAGGTGCCTCAATCCACCCAGATGTGTATTTAAGTTGCCACCTTAGATAAACCATTAAATTAACAAAACTCACATTTGTCATGGATATCACTCACCCAATCCACGTCTACTAGCATAGGATGGCATAATAAGCAAATGTAGAAGTAACTCCCAAAGGTTTGATAGTAAAACAGGTAATAGGTACTACCTCAGCTACTTCCCATCCCACAGTTTAATTAGATCCTAATCATGCAATGTTTGAGGATTGATCTAATGCAATAAAACTGGGTAGTAAAATAGGTATGATCAAAGTGTTACTTGCCTTGCTGATGATCCGCGAAACCTAGAGATTCGAAGTAACAGGCAGCGCACTCGAGGTATTCTACCACACACAAACAAACAAGCATACAATAAGTACTCATCTAATGCACAGGTAAAACTCAAATAAGAGATCTAACCAGAAAGTCCAACTTAAGAACTCCGGTTTGCAAAAAGAATCAAATCGAACGAAGATACGAAAGTCGAACGGCGAAGAAAAACAACTTCGTTCTACTAATCTGGATCTAAGTCAATTTTTACAGTAGCAAAGACTTGTTCAAGTTAATTAAACGGATAGATAGTTTCGAGATGAAACTCCAGGCGCTTGAATCGCCTGATTCTGATAAACGAGCGAAAAGTTATACTAAAACTAAAATCGGATCAGAAATCGCGATCAGAAAATAACCACGGAAAATCCGAGAAAAAGAAAAACGTCGAACGGGTTAACGAACGAACGTTCGTTCTCCAGATCTAAATGATGAACACGTTCGTTAAAACGAACGAACGAGCGAACGCTCGCTAATTAAACTAAACCGAATAAAACCGATCTAATAACAAAATCGAAACTAAAAAAACCGAAAATAAAACCGACGGAAAACCGATCGGTTTTCTAAAAAAAACTGCGTGGGAAACGAGGCGGCGGCGAACCTCGGGCGGCAGGTCGCGGCGGCGGCGGCATCCGGCGGCGGCGGCGACGGCTAGGGTTAGGGTTAGGCGCGGTTGGGCTGGCGGCGGGGATGTTGGGCTGGGGCGGCTCGGGCGGCGGCTATTTAAAGGCTGCCCCCGGGCGGTGTCCCGCTCGGGTACGGCCCGAAGTCGGTTCGTTTTTTTAAATAATTACGCTCAGAAAAGAAATAAAAAGAAATACTAAACAGACTCCAAAAATCCCGAAATAAATTTTCCCGGAGTTCTAAAATCAAGCCCGACAAAGTGAACATTTATTTGGGGCCTAAATGCAATTTTGAAAAACGCATATTTTTCCTAAATTCAAATAAAATATCGAAAAACTCTGAAATAAAATCTTATTTGATTTTATTATTAAATCCTCAATATTTCTTTATTTTGGGAAAGTCATTTTATTACCTCTCTCATATTTTTGTAATAGAAATAATTGATGATAAAATAAATAAAATCAAATGATCCTAGTCCCAAAATTTGAGAAAACTCAAATATGAAAATAACGAAATCCCCAACTCTCTCCGTGGGTCCTTGAGTTGCGTAGAATTTCTAGGATCAAAACCAAAAGCAAATAAAATATGATATGCATTGATGATCTAATGTGTAACATTCCAAATTGAAAATTTTGGGATGTTACAAACCTATCCCCTTAAGATGAATCTTGCCCTCGAGATTCGGGTTGGCTAGAAAATAGGTGAGGGTGGTCCTTGAGAAAATCTTCCTCTCGTTCCCAAGTGGCTTCGTCCTCCAAGTGGTGGCTCCACTGAACCTTACAGAACTTGATAACCTTGTTGCGGGTGACTCTGCTGGCAAACTCGAGAATCTTAACTGGTTTCTCCTCATAGGTCAAATTGTTATCCAACTGAATTGTTTCCAACGGCACTTTGTCTCTCAACGGTATGTCAGCCATCTCCGCGTGACACTTCTTCAACCGAGAAACGTGAAATACATCATGAACTCCTAACAATTCTTCGGGTAATTCCAACTTGTAGGCCACTTCTCCCATACGCTCCAAAACTCGGTATGGTCCTACAAATCGGGGCACTAACTTTCCTTTGACTCCAAAATGCTTAATTCCCTGAAGTGGTGATACTCGAAGGTAAACTTGGTCTCCGACTTCATAGACTGTCTCCTTGCGTTTAGAATCTACGTAGCTCTTCTGCCTGGACTGGGCTACCTTGAGCCTATCGCGAATCAACTTCACCTTCTGTTCAGACTCCTTAATCAAATCAGGTCCAAACAACTGGCGGTCTCCAACATCGTCCCACGACAACGGTGTCCTGCACCTCCTTCCGTACAAGGCTTTGAAAGGGGCCGTTTTCAAACTGGTTTGATAGCTGTTGTTGTAAGAAAACTCTGCATATGACAAATTGTCATCCCAACTTGATCCATAATCTAGCGCACAAGCTCTCAGCATATCCTCCAAAATTTGATTGACTCTCCCGATCTGTCCATCTGTCTGTGGATGAAAAGTTGTACTGAACTCTAGCCTGGTACCCAAAGTCTCATGCAACTGCTTCCAGAACTTTGAGGTAAACTGGGTTCCTCTATCTGATACGATACTCCTCGGAACTCCATGCAAACAGACGATCCTGGTCATGTATATCTTGGCCAACTTAGCACTGGTGTAAGTGGTCTTTACTGGGATGAAATGTGCTACCTTTGTCAACCAATCAACTTCAACCCAAATTGAGCCATAGCCGGAACGAGTCCTTGGTAATCCCGTGATAAAATCCATGCCTAACTTATCCCACTTCCAGTCGGGTATCGGCAATGGCTGTAGCAATCCTGCTGGCTTTTGATGCTCTGCTTTTACTCTTTGACATACATCGCAAACTGCTACGTACTCTGCAATGTCTTTCTTCATTCCGGTCCACCAGAATGTATCCTTCAAATCCAAATACATCTTGGCATTTCCTGGGTGAATCGAATACGGTGAATCATGTGCTTCTTGCAGAATCAACTTCCTGATCTCCGGGTCATTGGGAACATATACACGGTCTTCAAACCATAGGGTATCGTGTTCATCCTCACGAAAACCTTTAGCCTTTCCTTCGCTCATTTTCTCTTTTATAGAGGCAATCTCCTTGTCATTCTTCTGAGCTTCTCTAATTCTATCCATCAAAGTTGACTGAATCTCCAATGCTGTTACATAGCCCCTCGGAACAATTTCTAAACATAGTTCACGAAGATCCTTGGCTAACTCCTTTGGCAACTCTCCCGTCATTAGTGTATTGACATGGCTCTTACGGCTTAATGCGTCAGCTACCACATTAGCCTTTCCAGGATGGTAATGCAATCTCATATCATAATCCTTGATGAGCTCCAACCATCTCCTTTGTCTGAGGTTTAACTCCTTCTGCGTGAAAATGTACTTCAAACTCTTGTGATCCGTGTACACCTCACAATGGTTTCCAATAAGGAAATGTCTCCATGTTTTCAATGCATGCACTACGGCTGCCAACTCCAAATCATGCGTGGCATAATTCAATTCGTGGGGTTTCAGTTGTCGTGAAGCATACGAAACAACTCTTCCCTCCTGCATAAGCACTGCTCCAAGTCCTCAACGTGAAGCGTCGCAATATACCTCATAATCCTTGGTCTGGTCTGGCAAAATCAACACTGGTGAGGTGACCAAACGCTTCTTCAATTCCTGGAAACTAGCCTCACACTCTTCAGTCCATATAAACTTAGTATCCTTCTTCAGCAATTCTGTCATAGGCTTCACAATCTTCGAGAAGTTCTCGATAAATCTCCGGTAGTATCCCATGAATCCAAGAAAACTCCGGATCTCTCAAACTGTTGTTGGTGCTTCCCAATTGGTCACAATGATAACCTTAGTGGGGTCAACCGCTATTCCTTCTCCAGATATAACGTGTCCAAGAAATCCCACTTCCTTCAACCAAAACTCACATTTACTAAACTTGGCATATAACTGATGCTCCCTGAGCTTCTCAAGTACTAATGGCAAATGTTCTTTATGCTCCTCTTCATTCTTTGAATAAACCAAAATATCATCAATGAACACTACGACGAACTTATCCAGGAACTCCATAAATACTTTGTTCATCATGTTCATGAAATAGGCAGGTGCGTTAGTCAAACCAAATGACATAACGGTGTACTCGTATAGCCCATACCTGGTGGTAAAAGCCGTCTTAGGTATATCCTGCTCTCGAATCTTCAACTGATGATATCCTGATCGCAAATCAATCTTGGAAAGCACCTTTGCTCCTTGCAAGCGGTCAAACAGATCATTGATCATCGGCAGTGGGTACTTATTCTTGATGGTTACGGCATTCAATCCTCGATAATCAACAACCATCCTCAAGGATCCATCCTTCTTCTCTACTAGAAGTACTGGTGATCCCCAAGGCGAAGAACTTGGGCGAATATAACCTTTATCAGGTAACTCCTTAATCTGACTCTTAATCTCCTCCAAATCCTTTGCTGGCATCCTATATGGTCTCTTGGATATCGGCCCTGTGCCTACCAAAAGTTCAATCAAAAACTCGATGTCTCTATCTAGTGGCATGCCTGGCAACTCTTCCGGGAATACATCAGGAAAATCCTTCACCACTGGTACTTCCTCCTGCACAACTCCTGATAAGGAATTTACGTGCATCCTCCTCAGCTCATGCCTGGATACATACTTTATCCTTTTCCCTTCTGGGGTAGTAAGCAGAATCGACTTACTAGCGCAATCAATGTTTCCTCCATACATTGATAGCCAATCCATACCCAGAATTACATCCAAACCTTGAGATTCCAAAACGATTAAATCTGAGGGGAAAACATGCTTGCCTATTCCCAGCGAAACTTGAAAACATCCTCGACTGGCCATATACTCTGCTCCTGGTGAGGTTACTAACATGGGGTTTTTTAGAACTCTAGTGGGCAGGCTATACTTATCCACAAATCCCCTCGATATGTATGAATGTGATGCACCAGTATCAAAATGAACGAGTGAAGTAAATGACTTAACCAAAAACTTACCTATTACTGCATCAGGCTGAGCTTCAACCTCCTCCACGTTAACGTGGTTCACCTGTCCCCTGTTGAAAGGGTTCGGCTTCTTTCTAGAGCTTCCATTGCCATTCTGGCCTTCAGGACATTCATTGGCATAATGTCCAGTCTTTGAACACTTATAACAGGTGATTTGGCTTAGGTCTCTCTTGGATGGGGTTGCTAAGGTGGTACGGTTCTGGCCGTTGCTTCCTCCATTCCCATTACCATTTTTGGGGCCATTATGGTTGTGCGAGCTACCTCCTCCATGGGTATGCTGAAAATGAACTCCCGGTTTAGGGGTAAGACGGGGCTTCTGTTGAGCTCCAGAATTGTACTTCCCCTGTCCATACTTCCGCTTGCGGTTTTCAATCTGCTGCTGCTTCCCTTCAATCATAAGAGCACGATCTACCAACTCCTGGTGGTTGTTGAAATTTCCTACCATCAACTGCATGCTCAACTCATCATTTAGCCCTTCCAGAAACATCTCCTGCTTAGCTGCATCCGTAGCAACGTCATCTGGAGCATAACGTGCTAGTTTACTAAAGTCATCCACATACTGGCCGACTGTTCGTCCTCCTTGGCGCAAGTTGCGAAACTCACGCTTCTTCATGGCCATAGCTCCTGCTGAAACATGGGCAGTACGGAACGCCTGCTGAAACTGATCCCATGTGAAAGTGTCTACAGGGTAAGTGGCTGTAAAATTCTCCCACCATGCTACTGCGGGTCCATCAAGCTGGTGTGCGGCAAATCGCACCTTCTCCGCATCTGTGCAACCTGCAGTGGTCAACTCCCTCCCTGTCTTGCGGAGCCAATCATCTGCTACTATCGGCTCGGTGCTACTGGAGAACACCGGCAGATTCAGCCTAAGAAAACGGGTTAAGTGATCAACAGGTGGTGGCAGTGGTGGATTGTTGTTGTTGTTGTTCCCCTGATTCTGATTCTGGACTAGTATCTGCATCAATGCATTCTGCTGCTGGATCAACTGGGTGAGCTCCGATGGAAATCCATTGTCACGTCTCGGAGGCATCTGAGGGTTTTAGAAAAGATGAGAATTAAGAATAGAATGAGGTCTAAAGAGAAAACACTACCCAAATGCTCATGAGGCAAATACACACAAAATCACTTCATTCAATCAAACAAGGGCATACAATTGGTCTAGAACTATCGCAAAAAGGTGTGTGAACTATACTAGATACATGGTGGAACACTACTACTGTTATGATAGTCGACTAGAAAAACTGCTCCGTTGAAGACTCCATGATATCCGCTCCAGCTTCATCAACATAATCATCATCACTATCATCTGGGTCCGAGTCGGCGTCGTCAATGATGATGTAGTTCTCTGGGCATGTGAAATCTTCATCTTCTCCTTCTGTCGCAGGAAATCCCATAAAGACTTTCAGCTTCTTCTTCAGATCATCACTCTTCTCAACTAGTGTTGCTATTTCCTCCTCGTACCCATCACGTGTAGACTTGAGTTATTCCTCCAGTTCCGTGATTTTGACCATGGCCTTCTTCAGATCCATCATCCCTGCGCACATTTGGTTCTCCTGGCGTTGAATGCGCTGGTTCAACTCCTGGATGAAAGCTGCAATTGAGCGGTCCTTCCGGGTGCTGATCATCTCCCATTGCTCATCTCGGCGCCCACAAATCTGGTAGATAGTATCCTTAAGTTCCTTGTGATAAACTTCTCCAATACGTCCCATGGTAATGTGGGCTGCCATGCTCTTTCCTAGGCTCCAGGTGGTGCATCAAAGGAAAACTCTATGGTCTCAGTGACGGGCATGAACGTCCTTCCTAGAATTTGAACTTGAATCATCCAGCGCTCCTCTTCAGGTAAAGTGGCGTTGTAGGTTTCGGTGAAGCTTGGTACTCCGATCTTCAAGTACTTGGTGACTTCCTTTAGGTGTCGTCCAAAGGGTGTATCTTCATCCGGTTGCATGAACTTGTTCCTTGCATCCGCCATCCTAAAGAATAGAAAAGATGAGGAGTCAGAAATGGGAAGAGAGTAGCATTCTAGGGCTTTTGCTTAGTGGTCGTGTCCTACAGTCAGCGTGTGCTCTGATACCATCTTTGTAGCGACCAGACCTCAGACAGTCTGATCTCTGTGCATCAGTGTCATCCCTGGATCAGTAATGCTGACACGCACAATACTTGAAGGATTTATAATAGAGTAGCAATCACACACTTATTACATCGAATGTCTCCAAAGAGAGCTTATTACAATAAATATGGAATAAGGCCATCTAATAACGATAACAACGGAAGGCTTGGAAGATAAGTGAGTCCATCAACTCCAACGGCATCACTGAGTATAGGACTACGACCTAAAGGCACCTTACTCGTCGTCTGAAAAGTCTGCAACATGAACGTTGCAGCCCGAAAATGGGTCAGCACATGGAATATGCTGGCAATGTAACACATAGAGAGTAATGAAAGAATAAGCTATACTACATGCATATTTGGCTGGTGGAAAGCTCTATGGTTACTGTTTTGCGTAAAGCCAATTTTTCCCTACTGCAAAGGAATAAATTTAATTTAACTATCATGGTAGTTGTTAAACATTGAGAATGGTTGACAGCATCCTCAATCCCAATTAAAGTAATCATTATTAAAACCCAACAATCATTAATTTAGAGTAACATGATGAGATTCACAGGATATCCAAGTACTAGATACACAAAATGTCCATAACCGGGGACACGGCTAATCATGATTAGTTTGTACACTCTGCAGAGGTTTGCGCACTTTTCCCCACAAGACTCGATCGTCTCTGTTGGATTTCTCACACTACATGGTGTTTGAGAAACGGATGACCGAGACATAGTCTTTCAGAAGCGCTAGCACCTTACGATGGATAGACCGATACACCTACTTTCCCCTACATCTGCTAGTCTACCCTATAAGAGTTCACATGACTTAATCAACTATGCCGGAGCCCATAATGGCTTGTGGCTGCACACGTAAGTTTCTAGCATGAACAATCTCATGATCCCTTTGAGCCTGGGTGGCAGTCCAAAAAGAAACAGCCAAGTCCTGGAAACCCAGGTGCCTCAATCCACCCAGATGTGTATTTAAGTTGCCACCTTAGATAAACCATTAAATTAACAAAACTCACATCTCTCATGGATATCACTCACCCAATCCACGTCTACTAGCATAGCATGGCATAATAAGCAAACGTAGAAGTAACTCCCAAAGGTTTGATAGTAAAATAGGTAATAGGTACTACCTCAGCTACTTCCCATCCCACAGTTTAATTAGATCCTAATCATGCAATGTTTGAGGATTGATCTAATGCAATAAAACTGGGTAGTAAAAGAGGTATGATCAAAGTGTTACTTGCCTTGCTGATGATCCGCGAAACCTAGAGATTCGAAGTAACATGCGGCGCAGTCCGGGTATTCTATTGCAGACAAACAAACAAGCATACAATAAGTACTCATCTAATGCACAGGTAAAAATCAAATAAGAGATCTAACCACAAAGTCCAACTTAAGAACTCCGGTTTGCAAAAAGAATCAAATCGAACGAAGATACGAAAGTCGAACGGCGAAGAAAAACAACTTCATTCTACTAATCTGGATCTAAGTCAATTTTTACAGTAGCAAAAACTTGTTCAAGTTGATTAAACGGATAGAGAGTTTCGAGACGAAACTCCAGGCGCTTGAATCGCCTGATTCTGATAAACGAGCGAAAAGTTACACTAAAACTAAAATCGGATCAGAAATCACGATCAGAAAATAACCGCGGAAAATCCGAGAAAAAGAAAAATGACGAACGGGTTAACGTACGAACGTTCGTTCTCCAGATCTAAACGATGAACATGTTCGTTAAAACGAATGAACGAGCGAACGCTCGCTAATTAAACTAAACCGAATAAAACCGATCTAATAACAAAACCAAAACTAAAAAAACCGAAAATAAAACCGACGGAATACCCATCGGTTTTCTAAAAAAACTGCGCGGAAAACGAGGTGGCGGCGAACTTCGGGCGGCGGGTCACGGCGGCGGCGGCGTCCGGCGGCGGCGGTGGCGTCGGCGGCTGGCGGCGGTGTCGGCTAGGGTTAGGGTTAGGCGCGGGTGGGCTGGCGGCGGGGCTGTTGGGCTGGGGCGGCTCGGGCGGCGGCTATTTAAAGGCTGCCCCCGGGCGTTGTCCTGCTCGGGTACGGCCCGAAGTCGGTTCGTTTTTTTAAAATAATTACGCTTAGAAAAGAAATAAAAAGAAATACTAAACGGACTCCAAAAATCCCAAAATAAATTTTCCCGGACTTCCAAAATCAAGCCCGACAAAGTGAACATTTATTTGGGGCCTATATGCAATTTTGAAAAACGCATATTTTCCTAAACTCAAATAAAATATCAAAAAACTCCGAAATAAAATCTTATTTGATTTTATTATTAAATCCTCAATATTTCTTTATTTTGGGAAAGTCATTTTATTCCCTCTCTCATATTTTTGTAATAGAAATAATTGATGATAAAATAAATAAAATCAAATGATCCTAGTCCCAAAATTTGAGAAAACTCAAATATGAAAATAATGAAATCCCCAACTCTCTCCGTGGGTCCTTGAGTTGCGTAGAATTTCTAGGATCAAAACCAAAAGCAAATAAAATATGATATGCATTGATGCTCTAATGTATAACATTCCAAATTGAAAAATTTGGGATGTTACACTGTGACAAACACGTGTCATCACGGAAGTGTATTTTTTTGTAGTGGTGTCATCTGTGGATCGGTAATGCTGACATGCACAGTACTCAAGGATTTATAACAGAGTTTCAATCACACACTTATTACATCGAAATGTCTCAAAATAGAACTTATTACAGTAATATTGCTTAAGGCCATCTAAATAAGATAACTGCGAAAGGCTTGGAAGATAAAGTGAGTCCATCAACTCCAACGGCATAGCTGAATGAATGACAATGACCTATGGCACCTTACTCGTCGTCTGAAAAGTCTGCAACATGATATGTTGTAGACCGAAACAGGTCAGCACATGGAATATGCTGGCAATGTAACACAAGGAGTAATGAACAGAATAAAGGCTAACACTACATGCATATATGGCTTGTGGAAAGCTCTATGGTTACAGTTTTGCATAATGCCAATTTTCCCCTACAACAAAGGAATATATTTTATTTAACTAACATGGTGGTTGTTAAACATTGAGAAGGTTCCTCCAACTCAATCCCAATTAAACAATATCAATTAACCCAACAAATTAATTTTAGATTGATGAGATCAACATGATAATCCAAGAACCAGATACTCAAGATGTCCATAGCCGGGGACACGACTAACCATGATTAGTTTATACACTCTGCAGTGGTTTGCGCACTTTTCCCCACAAGACTCAATCTCCTCCATTGGATTTCTCGCACTACCAGGTGTTTGAGAAACGGATGACTGAGACACAGTCTTTCAGAAACACTAACTCTTTACTCTGGATGGACAGTTACACCTACTTTCCCCTACATCTGCTAGACCACCACTGAAAGAGGTCATGCAACATACTCAACTATGCTAGAGCCCATAATAGCTTGTGGCTACACACGGAAGTTTCTAGCATGAATAATCTTATGATCCCTTTGAGCCTGGGTGGCGAACCGTAGGATGATCACACGGGTACTCCGAGATATCCTAGGACAACATTGGATTCTCCAGGTGCCCGCAACCAATCCACCCAGATGTGTATTTAAGTAGCCACCTTAAATTAACCATTAATTAACAATTCTCACTTCTGTCATGGATACACTCACCCAATCCACGTCTACGAGCATAACATAGCAATCCTGAGCATGACGTAGAAGTAACTCCCAATGGTTTGATAATAAAAGGGTAATAGGTTCTACCTCATCATCTACTTCCCAATACCCACATGTTAGTAAAATCCTAACCAGGCAATGTTTGAGGATTGGAACTAATGCATAAAAACTGGGTAGTTAAGAGATATGATCAAAGTGTTACTTGCCTTGCTGACGATCTGCAAAACCTAGAGACTCGTAGTAGCATGCTTCGCACTCCGGGAATTCTATCACAAACAAACAATAACATACATAAGCACGCAAGCAAAAAGCACAGCTAAAACTCAATTAAGAAGAACTAAACTGAAATTCCTACTCAAGAGCTTCAACTTGCAAAAGGAAACAACTCAAACAGAGCAACGAAACTCGAGAAACGAACGAAACAAGATTCATTTACTAATCTGGACAAAAGTCAAATTTTATAGTACCAAAATCATGTTCCAGTTGGTTAAACAGAAAGAGGGCTTCGAGACGAAGATTTAGGTGCTGGTTTCATCAAATTTGGATAAACGAGCAAAAGGTTATACTAGATCGAAGATCAGGGCAGAAATCGCGATCGAAATAATCGTATATAAACCCTGGAAAATAAAATGAAACGAACAGACTAACAAACAAACATTCGCTATCTGAACCTAAATGGTGAACGGCGTTCGTTAAAACGAACGAACGAACGAACGTCCGCTAAACAACTAAACCGAAAAAAACCGAACCGGTCTATTAAAAAACAGATCTAGGTTTTTTCTAAAAAAACCGACTATTTTGACTTAACCAAAAAAATGAAACAACAACGCCGACAACAGCTACCTCTGGTGAGGTTCCGGCGGGGCGGCGGCGTCGGCGGGGCTCCGGCTGAGACGGTGAGGGGCGACGGCGGAGGTGCAGGGCAACAGCAGTGCAGGCAGCGGCGCTTCAAGCGGCGGCGGCTTGCAGCGACGGGGCGACGCAGGCGGCGGCGACTTCGGTGCAGGGCGGCGGTGGCTGGCGGAGAGGGCGGCGGGGCGGCGCGGCTTATATTCGGGGTCGGGGGGAGTCCGACTTGGGGGAGGGGGCAACCCTGGGCGGCGGCGGTGACAACCCGGACTCCGGCGGGAGTCCGGCTCGGGCACGCTCGCGCGAAGGCGGCGGCGCCGTGGGTCGGCTCAGGTCGGTCCGCAAGAACTTTTTTTAAAAATAATTCCGCTGAAACAGAAAAATCCTAATAAAATATAAAAAAATTCTAAAAATGGCAAAAAAAAATCACTGTCTAAATAAAATATTTAGAACAAAGTGAACATTTTTCTGGCCTAAAAATTGCAATTTTGAAAACAAGCAATTTTTCTAATTTCAAATAAAATAGCAATAAAAATCCAAATAAAATAAATTATTTGATTTTAACATTTTTCCTCCAATATTTCTTTATTTCGGAGAAGTCATTTTATCCTCTCTCTTTTATTTTGATATTGGAAATATTCAGAAGAAAACAATTTAAAACCAAACTGATCCTCTTTTCAAATTTGAGAAAACTCAAATATGAAAACAATTGAAATCCCCAACTCTCTCCGTGGGTCCTTGAGTTGCTTAGAATTTCTAGGATCCAGCCAAAATGCAATTAAAATATGATATGCATATGATGACCTAAGTATAACATTCCAAATTGGAAATTTGGGACGTTACAAACCTACCCCCCTTAAGATGAATCTCACCCTCGAGATTCGGGTTTGCTAGAGAATAGGTGTGGGTGGTCCTTCCGTAGGTCTTCCTCTCGTTCCCAGGTGGCTTCAGCCTCGGTATGGTGGCTCCACTGAACTTTGCAAAACTTGATAACCTTACTGTGTGTGACTCGGCTGGCAAACTCAAGAATGTTCACTGGTTTCTCTTCGTAGGTCAAATCACTATCCAGCTGAATTGCTTCTAGTGGCACTGTATCTCTCAGAGGAATATTGGCCATCTTTGCGTGGCACTTCTTCAACTGGGAAACGTGAAACACATCATGAACTCCTGACAATCCTTCTGGCAATTCCAGCTTGTAGGCAACTTCTCCCATATGTTCCAAAACTTTGTATGGTCCCACAAAACGTGGTGCTAACTTTCCCTTAACTCCAAGACGCTTTACTCCTCGAAGTGGTGACACACGAAGGTATACTCTGTCTTCGACTTTGTAAACTGTCTCCTTGCGTTTAGAATCCGCATAACTCTTCTGCATGGACTCGGCTACCTTGAGTCTATCGCAAATCAGTTTAACCTTCTCTTTAGACTCCTTAATCAAATCTGGTCCAAAAAACTGACAGTCTCCAACTTCATCCCACAACAACGGTGTCCTGCACCTCCTTCTGTAAAAAGCTTCGAAAGGGGCCATCTTCAAACTGTCTTGATAACTGTTGTTATAACACTACTAGGAAAAAGGTTTTTAACGATGGGATATGTGGTCGTTAAAAGATAGATTGTGTTCGCTAAAATTCATTAACGACCACAAAATGGTGGTCGGTATAGGCTCCGTTGTTAAAAGTAATAACGACCACCTTTTACCGTCGTTATTTTGTAACGATGGGACAACGTGTCGTCGTTAACTCCGAGAAAATAACGGCCACAATTTTGGTATTAACAACCACTTTTGTCATCGCTAAAAGCATTTTACCATCCATTTCACAATTTTGATTTTGTTTAATGACCCATCTCAATTGGTACAACCAACGACTTCATGTTGGATGCAACTTTTGATGATTGGCGAGCACACCAATCATGCACAAAAAAATTCGAACAGTTAAAATGTTATAACATGTTTTCATTAACCAAAACCATAAATATTGAACAAGATCCTCACATACACTGCTGTAGTTGAAACGCCATTTAGAAAATATGAACCAACAACACTTTGTAGACAACGATTGTATTTGTTCATATGTAACTCAAAAAGAAACACAACAGGAAAATACAAATATATTATTTTCTTTGTTATCTTCAGCCACGCCACACCATCATATGTCTTTGTATTCAAGTGCATATCATTCTTCACCAAAAACTGATGCCTTGTGATGCTTCTATTACGATGGACTGTAAGAAAATATAATGATTTATAAGTCAATAGATATAAACGAATTCGCACAAAGGACAATAGCATATATGAAGAAGTTTGCACGTGCATTAATTTTAGACCAGATAAAAGTGTATACTATGCCTCATAGCCTAGACGCATCTTAATGCAAATTCTTTTCGTTACTCCTTATGTGACAAAGACACAGTATTCTAAAGAAAGATTAAACGGTGTGTCTCTTGTCTAATTTGCCCAAGACTTGAGTTATAATATTTCTCGGCAAAGAGTTTTTAGCTTTCTTGGTTGCTGGCATATACCCAACAAATAACACTGAACATTATTCTCCTCTACTAAAAAAGAACACTATTGTGCTGGATAATAAGTGATATACATCGTAACCTGGACATCACATCTAGTGAAGGAACAAGTCAATGCGCTGATTCTAAACCTGAAACAGACACGAATAGAAAGTCAGGACATACATTGATATGTATACATCAAACTCTTATTGCTTAGATATATCATCAAACAACAAATTCATAAGAAGGAATGAATCTCCCATTCACAATAGAAATTTCTTCACACAGGCTATGGGTAACAAGCGGGCGAATATATTCCATTATATCTACCAAAATCAAAAAAGATGGCTTGGATGATAAGCATGTAGATCTAATAACACTGGTACAGATTCTAATATAAAGTTGAAATAAACGATGTTAACTCTGTTTTGCATTGGCCAACACAAATGGAAATAATCTAAAATTTTAGCACAAGAAAAAATGAAAGGAAAAAAAAGGCAAACCTCATGTGTGTAATTTGGAAGTGACAATGGATTGTGTGCCCAGCAACAACCCATCCACGCATTGGAGCCCACTTCAAGGTTTTACAGACTGGTAGGAAGTACGGCCGTGCTGCCTTCCGTAAAAAAAATCCGGCCGTGCCGCCGCGACCAGAACAACAGGTGATGCGCCCATGGCTCCGGCAACCACATGGGCCCAGGCGTCTCCTTCGCCCAACCGGTCCTCAACTTACCGCTGTAGCTCCTCCTGAGGCGAGTCCCGGCAGCGGACGATGTGGATTTCCCGCTGTATCTCATCCCACGGTGGTGCTCGGCGGCGGACGGTGCGTGCCTTGTTGGTAGCTCCTCCCACGACGAGTGCCTGCGACGGCCAACATCGCTTGCCTGCTGCACGTCCGCCCGTGCCAGTGCTCGGCGGCGAAGGTCGTGGCTCCCATCGGCAGCTTCCTCGCCCACGTAACCACCTGTGCAGAAACAAAGAGACCACAATCGGGTCAAAGGGAAAACAGAGGAGATGGCCAGAGGAAAAGAAGCATAGGGGATAAGATCTGTTTTTCCGTTGGAGGGTTATCCGATGAATAATATAATTTGTGCCAATAAAATATTTTGTTATATATAGGAGGACTAAATTAGGCATCGGAGATATGAGATCGGAACGATAACAACCACAGATAGTGTTTCCTTTTCCTTTTTGAGGGGTGACGTGGTGATTGCTAAGGGTAGTTGGTAGTTCGGCCGTGTGATTTGCGCCCCATGGAGTCTGGCTCTGAGTCTAACGACCAAGACTATTTTGGCATGGTCGTTAATGACAGATTTTCTAGTAGTGTAAGAGAACTCTGCATACGGAAAGTTGTCGTCCCAACTAGATCTATAATCTAGCGCACAAGCTCTTAACATGTCCTCCAGAATCTGATTGACTCTCTCGATCTGTCCATTTGTCCGTGGATGAAAGGCTGTACTGAATTCTAGCCTGGTACCCAAAGTCTCATGCAACTGATTCCAGAACTTTGAGGTAAACTGGGTTCCTCTGTCTGATACAATGGTCCTCGGAACTCCATGCAGACATATGATCCTGGTCATGTATATCTTTGCCAACTTAGCGCTTGTATAGGTGGTCTTCACTGGGATGAAATGAGCTAATTTCGTCAATCGATCGACAACAACCCATATAGAGTCATAGCCTGAACGAGTCCTGGGTAATCCAGTGACAAAATCCATGCCAAGTTTATCCCACTTCCATTCGGGTATCGGCAAAGACAATCCAGCTGGCTTCTGATGCTCCACCTTAACTCTCTGACATACATCACATACTGCTACATAGTCGGCAATATCTTTCTTCATTCCTGTCCGCCAGAAACATTCCTTCAAATCCAGATACATCTTAGTATTTCCTGGGTGAATCGAATACGGCGAATCATGGGCCTCCTGCAGAATCAACTTCCTGATCTCGGGGTCATTAGGCACATATACGCAATCCTCAAACCATAAAGTATCGTGCTCATCCTCACGAAATCCTTTAGTCTTTCCTTTGCTCATCCTTTCCTTTGTCTCGGCAATCTCCTTGTTAGTCTTCTGGGCTTCTCTAATCTTACCCATCAAAGTGTAATGAATTTCCAATGTTGCTACATAACCTCTCAAAACTATCTCCAAACATAGCTCGCGAAGATCCTCTGCTAACTCCTTGGGTAATCCTCCGGTTATGAGCGTATTGACATAACTCTTGCGACTCAATGCATCGGTGATGACCCACAAGTATAGGGGATCTATCATAGTCCTTTCGATAAGTAAGAGTGTCGAACCCAACAAGGAGCAGAAGGAAATGACAAGCGGTTTTCAGTAAGGTCTTCTCTGCAAGCACTGAAATTGTAGGTAACAGATAGTTTTGTGATAAGATAATTTGTAACGGGTAACAAGTAATGAAAGTAAATAAGGTGCAGCAATGTGGCCCAATCCTTTTTGTAGCAAAGGACAAGCTTGGACAATTTCTTATAATGAGAAAAGCGCTCCCGAGAACACATGGGAATTATCGTCAAGCTAGTTTTCATCACGCTCATATGATTCGCGTTCGGTACTTTGATAGTTTGATATGTGGGTGGACCGGTGCTTGGGTACTGCCCTTACTTGGACAAGCATCCCACTTATTATTAACCCCTATTGCAAGCATCCACAACTACAAAAGAAGTATTAAGGTAAACCTAACCATAGCATGAAACGTATGGATCCAAATCAGCCCCTTACGAAGCAACGCATAAACTAGGGTTTAAGCTTCTGTCACTCTAGCAACCCATCATCTACTTATTACTTCCCAATGCCTTCCTCTAGGCCCAAATAATGGTGAAGTGTCATGTAGTCGACGTTCACATAACACCACTAGAGAAGAGACAACATACATCTTATCAAAATATCGAACGAATACCAAATTCACATGACTACTAATAGCAAGACTTAACCCATGTCCTCAGGAACAAACGTAACTACTCACAAAGCATATTCATGTTCATAATCAGAGGGGTATTAATATGCATTAAGGATCTGAACATATGATCTTCCACCGAATAAACCAACTAGCATCAACTACAAGGGGTAATCAACACTACTAGCAACCCACAGGTACCAATTTGTGGTTTTGATACAAGATTGGATACAAGAGATGACCTAGGGTTTTGAGAGGGGATGGTGCTAGTGAAGATGTTGATGGATATTGAACCCCTCCCGATGAGACGATCGTCGGTGATGATGATGGTGATGATTTCCCCCTCCCGGAGGGAAGTTTCCCCGGTAGAACAGCTCCGCCGGAGCCCTAGATTGGTTCCGCCAAGGTTCCGCCTCGTGGAGGCGGAGTTTCGTCCCGTAAGCTTGCTTATGATTTTTTCTAGGATAAGAGACTTCATATAGCAGAAGATGGGCACCGGAGGGCCACCAGCGGGCCCAGGAGACAGGGGGCACGCCCAGTAGGGAGGACGCGCCCCCACCCTCCTGGCCAGGGTGTGGGCCCCCTCCAGTACTTTATTTGCCCAATAATTCTTATTAAATCCAAAAATTACTTTTGTGGAATTGCGGGACTTTTGGAGCTGTGCAAAATAGATTTCCAATATTTTCTCCTTTTCCAGCCAGAATCCCAGCTGTCGGCATTCCCCATCTTCATGATAAACCTTGTAAAATAAGAGAGAATAACCATAAGTATTGTGACATAATGTGTAATAACTGCCCATAATGCAATAAATATTGATATTAAAGCATGATGCAAAATGGACGTATCAACTCCCCCAAGCTTAGACCTCGCTTGTCCTCAAGCGGAAGCCGAAATCGAAAAATATGTCCACATGTTTAGAGATAGAGGCATCGATAAAAATAAAATACGGACATGAGGGCATCATGATCATTCTTATAACAACAACATATATAGATTTTGTCATATGATTTCTTATTCTCAAGTAACAATCTATTCACAATGTCAAGTATGATACAAAAACTTCATTGAAAACTAACAAACTATAATCTCAGTCATTGAAGCAATTGCAATTTATCATAACATCAGAAAGAGTCAAGAATAGCGCTTTTCAGCAAGTCCACATACTCAACTATCATATAGTCTTCTACAATTGCTAACACTCACGCAATATTTATGGTTATGGAGTTTTAATCGGACACTGAGGAAGATAGGGGCTTATAATGTTGCCTCCCAATGTATTCACATTTGGGTGATGTCAACTATAATAGTTCATGCTAACGAACATCCAATTGGATATATGTATCAGGATCTTTCCAACACGAGGTGCTTGCCAAAGGATAAAATGAAAAAGGGAAAGGTGAAGATCACCTTGACTCTTGCATAAAGTAAAAGACATAAAGTAAAAGATAGGCCCTTCGCAGAGGGAAGCAGAGGTTGTCATGCGCTTTTATGGTTGGATGCACAAAATCTTAATGCAAAAGAACGTCACTTTATATTGCCACTTGTATATGGACCTTTATTATGCAGTCTGTCGCTTTTATTGCTTCCATAGCAAGATCGTATAAAGCTTATTTTCTCTGCACTAATAAGTTATGCATATTTAGAGAGCAATTTTTATTGCCTGCACCGATGACAACTTACTTGAAGGATCTTACTCAATCCATAGGTAAGTATGGTGGAATCTCATGGCAAAACTGGGTTTAAGGATATTTGGAAGCACAAGTAGTATCTATACTTGGTGCAAGGAATTTTTGGCTAGCATGAGGGGGAAAGGCAAGCTCAACATATTGAACGATCCACGATAATATACTTTAACTAAGATGTGAGAAAAGATAAACCATTACATTGTCTTCCTTGTCCAACATCAACTCTTTAGCATGTCATACTTTAATGAGTGCTCACAATCATAAAAGATGTCCAAGATAGTATATTTATATGTGAAAACCTCTCTTTCTTTATTACTTCCTATTAATTGCAACGATGACCAAAGCTATGTTTGCCAACTCTCAACAACTTTTAAGCCTCATACTTTCTATCTGTGACGTCATTACTATCCATAAGATCAATATGAAATCTTTTATTGTTTTTATTCCTTCTATTTTCCCAAGAGCATAGCAAGATAGTAAAGCCCTTGACTCAACACTAATCTTTATTATAGATAGCTCATGGACTCGATTACATAAAAGGATCACAAGGCAAAAATCAAAACTAATTCATACCAAAACTTCAATCTACTAGATCAAGATATTACTAAAAGGATCGAACTAAGTAAAACGGTAAAGATAGGAGTGTGATAGTGATACGATACCGGGGCACCTCCCCCAAGCTTGGCAGTTGCCAAGGGGAGTGCCCATACCCATGTGATTATGTCCTCGGAGGTGGTGAAGTAGGAATTGTCGGTGATGTAGGCTTGTCGTCCATCTTCCAAGGCATTGGTTCACCATCATAAAAGGACGATCGAGTTTCCAGGATCCTCAAATCTGCAGCCAAACTCATCCTATTGAATCTATATTCATACTCATAGTTTTGGTTTTGTAGGTCATAGATCTGAGCTTGGAGGTGCTCGATTTTCTCTTAAAGCTTCAAGATGGTCTCCCCAATGATCTTGGCATCCATCTTATGGTTGTTGGTGAACTCTGTGATCATCATCTGGTTGGTGTTGAGTCCATGCTCCACCATCCCTTGACACTGGAAAACTTGTTGCTCCATGGCCTCGAGCTTTGTCTCCAAGCTTCCAGTACGCCTTGGTCCCTCCACATCGCGGATGTGCAGCACCCCCTCATGCATCTCAATGGTTTGAGGGTGTTGCAGCACCTCCGCGAGATAGGGGTTGATAACCCTCTCGAAAACGTTGTCCTTGGCAGCGCTTGGAGACGTCATAGTGCTCTAGATTTGTCAGAAAAACAACTCGAAACAAAGACAGAAGATTTTTGCATGATACGGTGGTCAAAACCTTCGGGAGATTATATAATGAATTTTTACCGACCAAAATACGTAATGTGCAAGAAAACGGAGTCCAGGAGGCACACGAGGTGCCCACGAGACAGGGGGCGCGTCCAGTAAGGGTGGGCGCGCCCTCCACCCTCGTGGAGGCCTCGTGGCCTTCCCAGATTACTTCTTTCTTTCCAAAATTCTTAAATATTCCAAAACTGAGAGAAATTGCCATTAGAATTGTTTTGGAGTCGGTTTACTTACCGTACCACGTACCTATTCCTTTTCTGAGTCTGAAACATTCTGGAAAGTGTTCCTTATGTATTCCTCTGGGGTTACGGTCTCAATAATATTAGTTTCAACATTGATAGGATTACCTGAGATATAATGTTTGATTCTTTGACCGTTTACCACCCTCGGACTTGTGCCTTCGAAGTTGTTGATTTTTATGGCACCAGAATGATAGACCTCGTCGATAACGTAAGGACCTTCCCATTTAGAGAGAAGTTTTCCTGCAAAAAATCTTAAACGAGAGTTGAATAGCAACACATAATCACCTACGTTGAACTCACGCTTTTGTATTCTTTTGTCATGCCATCTTTTAACTTTTTCTTTAAACAGTTTGGCATTTTCATAGGCTTGGGTTCTCCATTCATCAAGTGAGCTAATATCAAATAACCTCTTCTCACCGGCAAGTTTGAAGTCATAGTTGAGCTCTTTAATAGCCCAATATGCTTTATGTTCAAGTTCAAGAGGTAAGTGACATGCTTTTCCATAAACCATCTTATACGGAGACGTACCCATAGGATTTTTATATGCAGTTCTATAGGCCCATAATGCATCATCAAGTTTCTTGGACCAATTCTTTCTAGACCTATTAACAGTCTTTTGCAAAATTAATTTGAGCTCTCTATTGCTCAACTCTACTTGACCACTAGACTGTGGGTGATAAGGAGATGCAATTCTATGATTAACATCATACTTAGCAAGCATTTTACGGAAAGCACCATGAATAAAATGTGAACCACCATCAGTCATGAGATATCTAGGGCTCCAAGCCTCGGAAAAATAACTTCTTTAAGCATCTTAATAGAGGTGTTATGATCAACACTACTAGTTGGAATAGCTTCTACCCACTTAGTAACGTAATCAACAACAACTAAACTATGTGTATATCCATTAGAGGCAGGAAAAGTTCCCATATAATCAAAGCCCCAAACATCAAATGGTTCAATAACAAGAGAATAATTCATAGGCATTTCTTGACGTCTACTAATATTACCAATTCTTTGACATTCATCACAAGACAAGACAAACTTACGAGCATCTTTGAAGAGAGTAGGCCAATAAAAACCGGATTGCAATACCTTATGTGCAGTTCTATCTCCAGCATGGTGTCCTCCATATGGTTCGGAGTGACACTTGCGTAGGATCTGTTCCTGTTCATGCTTAGGTACACAACATCTAATAACACCATCTACTCCTTCTTTATAAAGGTGTGGGTCATCCTAGAAGTAATGTCTTAAATCATAAAAGAACTTTTTCTTTTGCTGGTATGTGAAACTAGGTGGTATAAATTTAGCAACAATGTAATTAGCATAATCAGCATACCATGGAGCAGTACGAGAAGCAATAATGACCGCTAATTGTTCATCAGGAAAGCTATCATCAATAGGTAGTAGGTCATCAAGAACATTCTCTAGCCTAGACAAGTTGTTTGCAACGGGGTTCGCTGCTCCCTTTATATCAACAATATGCAAATCAAATTCTTGAAGCAAGAGAAACCATCTAATAAGTCTAGGTTTAGCATCTTTCTTTTCCATAATATATTTAATAGCAGCATTATCCATGTGAATAGTAACTTTAGAATCAACAATGTAAGGTCTGAACTTATCACAAGCAAATACAACTGCCAAGAATTATTTTTCTGTAGTAGCATAATTTCTCTGGGCAGTATCAAGAGTCTTACTAGCATATTGAATAACATTTAATTTCTTATCAACTCTCTGCCCTAGAACAACACCTACAACATAATCACTAGCATCATACATAATCTCAAAGGGTAAATTCCAATCAGGTGGCTGAACAATAGGGGCAGTGATCAAAGCTTTCTTAAGTATTTCAAATGCTTCTATGCAATCATCATCAAAGACAAAAGGATTATCTTTTTGCAATAAATTAGTCAGAGGCCTAGAGATTTTAGAAAAGTCCTTAATGAACCTCCTATAAAAATCGGCATGACCAAGCAAACTTCTTATACCTTTAATGTCCTTGGGACATGGCATCTTTTCAATAGCATCAACTTTAGCTTTGTCAACTTCAATACCTCTTTCAGAATTTTATGCCCCAAGACAATGCCTTCATTAACCATAAAGTGGCACTTTTCCCAATTCAGGACGAGACTAGTGTCTTCACATCTCTGTAAAACTCGATCAAGGTTGCTCAAGCAATCATCAAAAGAGGATCCGTAAATGGAGAAGTCATCCATGAATACCTCACAAATCTTTGCATAAAAGTCAGAGAATATAGCCATCATGCATCTTTGAAAGGTAGTAGGTGCATTACATAAACCAAAAGGCATACATCTATAAGCAAAAGTACCAAAAGGGCAAGTAAAAGTAGTTTTTGATTGATCTTCCGCTGACACGGGTATTTGAGAGAAACCAGAATAACCATCTAGAAAGCAGAAATGTGTATGTTTTGATAGTCTTTCTAGCATTTGATCAATAAAAGGTAAAGGCTAATGATCTTTCTTAGTAGCTTTATTTAATTTACGGAAATCAATTACCATCCTATAACCTATAATAATTCTTTGCGGAATCAATTCATCTTTATCATTAGGGACAACAGTAATACCTCCCTTTTTAGGGACACAATGGATAGGGCTTACCCACACTATCAGCAACGGGATAAATTATACCTGCCTTAAGGAGCTTTAGTATCTCCTTTGTTACCACTTCTTTCATCTTAGGATTTAATCGTCGTTGATGATCTCTAACTAGTTTGGAACCTTTGTCCAATTTAATTTTATGTTGGCATAGAGTGGGACTAATGCCCTTAAGATCATCCAGAGTATATCCAATAGCAGCACGGTGCTTCTTCAGAGTTTTCAATAATCTTTCCTCTTCCTGCTCTGAAAGGTTAGCACTAATAATAATAGGATATACCTTCTTTTCATCAAGATAAGCATATTTAAGATTATCAGGTAATGGTCTTAGCTCAAACACGGGATCACCCTTGGGTGGAGGAGGATCCCCTAGGATTTCAACAGGCAAATTGTGTTTCAAAATAGGACCCTGTTGAAGGAATACTCTATCTATTTCCCTTCTTTCATTCATAAAGATATCATTTTCATGGTCTAGCAAATATTGTTCTAACGGATCAGTAGGAGGCACGGCAATAGAAGCAAGACCAATAATTTCATCCTTACTAGACAAATCTTTATCACGGGGTTGTCTACGAAATTTAGCAAAATTAAACTCATGAGTCATATCATCCAAACCAATCATGAAAACATCCTTTTCACAATCGATCCTAGCATTAATAGTATTCAAGATGGGTCTACCAAATATAATGGGACAAAAGTCATCTTGTGGGGAACCCCGAACAAGGAAATCAGTAGGGTATTTAACTTTCCCACACAAGACTTCAACATCCCTAACAATCCCAACTGGTGAAATGGTATCTCCATTGGCAAGCTTAATTGTAACATCAATACCTTCTAACTCAACGGGTGCAATATCGTGCATAATTTCTTGGTATAAGGAAATAGGTATTGCACTAGCACTAGCACCCATATCACATAAGCCATGATAACAATGATCTCCTATTTTAACAGAAATAACAGGCATGGCTACAACAGGTCTATGTATTTTAGCATCTGGTTTAACAATATTAGCAGTTTCACCACAGGAGTAAATAACATGCCCATCTATATTATCATCCAAGAGATCTTTAACCATAGCAATACCAGGTTCAACTTTAAATTTCTCAGGAGGTGTATATGTTCTAGTATTACTCTTACAAACAACAGTTGAAGCTTTAGCATGATCCTTCATTCTAACAGGAAAAGGTGGTTTCTCAACATAAGTAGTAGGAACAATAGGATCATTATAAGTGATAGTCTTTTCTTCAACTGTAATAGGTGCAACTACTTTAACTTCAACGGGAGGATAATATTTAAACCACTTCTCCTTAGGGAGATCAACGTGAGCAGCAAAAGATTCATAGAAGGAAGCAACTATTTCAGAGTCAAGTCCATATTTAGCGCTAA
The DNA here is from genome assembly GCF_002162155.2 of Triticum dicoccoides. Classification (NCBI taxonomy): domain Eukaryota; kingdom Viridiplantae; phylum Streptophyta; class Magnoliopsida; order Poales; family Poaceae; genus Triticum; species Triticum dicoccoides. Next base: position 55,096,686 of record NC_041387.1, on the reverse strand, counting down.
ATCAACGAAAAGCATTGGTATCCATAAAAGATTTAACACAATCAAACTTAGGTGTTATACCTGACTCCTTACCATCATCGGAACCCCAATCTTCAGAGTTGCGTTTAATTCTTTCCAATAAGTCCCACTTGAATTCAGTAGTCTTCAACATATAAGAACCAACACAAGTAGTATCGAGCATGGTGCGATCATTGAGAGAAAGCCGAGCATAAATTTTTTGAATAATCATTTGTCTTGAGAGCTCAAGATTGGGGCATGAATATAACATTGACTTAAGCCTCCCCCAAGCTTGAGCGATGCTTTCTCCTTCGCGAGGCCAGAAATTATATACGTAATTACGATCACCGTGAACAAGATGCATAGGATAGAACTTCTGGTGAAATTCCAACTTCAATCATTTATAGTTCCAAGATCCCGTATCATCACATAACCTATACCATGTCAATGCGTCTCCCTTCAAAGATAAAGGGAAAACCTTCCTCTTGACAACATCATCGGGAATACCTGCAAGCTTAAATAATCCACAAACTTCATCCACAAAGATAAGGTGTAAATCGGGATGCAATGTTCCATCTCCTGCAAAGGGATTAGCTAGCAGTTTCTCTATCATACCCAAAGGAATTTCAAAGTAAACATTTTCAGTAGGTTTAGTAGGTTGAGGAGCAACTCTTTGCTCTTCTGGTCGGGGTGAAGATACCCCAAACAAGCCCCTCAAAGGATTAGTTTCCATAGTAACATGTGACAGAAAATTTCAGCACACTATATAAATGTTTCCTTACCAAGTTCCACTCACCAAAGGCGCTTCACTCCCCTGCAACGGCGCCAGAAAAGAGTCTTGATGACCCATAAGTATATGGGATCTATCGTAGTCCTTTCGATAAGTAAGAGTGTCGAACCCAACAAGGAGCAGAAGGAAATGACAAGCGGTTTTCAGTAAGGTATTCTCTGCAAAGCACTGAAATTGTAGGTAACAGATAGTTTTGTGATAGGATAATTTGTAACGGGTAACAAGTAATGAAAGTAAATAAGGTGCAGCAAGGTGGCCCAATCCTTTTTGTAGCAAAGGACAAGCCTGGACAATTTCTTATAATGAGAAAAGCGCTCCCGAGGATACATGGGAATTATCGTCAAGCTAGTTTTCATCACGCTCATATGATTCGCGTTTGGTACTTTGATAGTTTGATATGGGGTGGACCGGTGCTTGGGTACTTCCCTTACTTGGACAAGCATCCCACTTATGATTAACCCCGATTGCAAGCATCCGCAACTACAAAAGAAGTACTAAGGTAAACCTAACCATATCATGAAACATATGGATCCAAATCAGCCCCTTACGAAGCAACGCATAAACTAGGGTTTAAGCTTCTGTCACTCTAGCAACCCATCATCTACTTATTACTTCCCAATGCCTTCCTCTAGGCCCAAATAATGGTAAAGTGTCATGTAGTCGATGTTCACATAATACCACTAGAGGAGAGACAACTTACATCTTATCAAAATATCGAATGAATACCAAATTCACATGACTACTGATAGCAAGACTTAACCCATGTCCTCAGGAACAAACGTAACTACTGACAAAGCATATTCATGTTCATAATCAAAGGGGTATTTATATGCATTAAGGATCTGAACATATGATCTTCCACCGAATAAACCAACTAGCATCAACTACAAGGGGTAATCAATACTACTAGCAACCCACAAGTACCAATTTGTGGTTTTGATACAAGATTGGATACAAGAGATGAACTAGGGTTTTGAGAGGGGATGGTGCTGGTGGAGATGTGGATGGAGATTGACCCCCTCCCGATGAGAGGATCGTCGATGATGATGATGGTCATGATTTCCCCCTCCCGGAGGGAAGTTTCCCCCGCAGAACAGCTCCGTCGGAGCCCTAGATTGGTTCCGCCAAGGTTCCGCCTCATGGCGGCGGAGTTTCATCCCGTAAGCTTGCTTATGATTTTTTTCCAGGATAAGAGACTTCATATAGCAGAAGATGGGCACCGGAGGGCCACCAGGGGGCCTAGGAGACAGGGGCACGCCCCCACCATCCTGGTCAGGGTGTGGGCCCCCTCCGGTACTTTCTTTGCCCAATAATTATTATTAAATCCAAAAATAACTTTCGTGGAATTGCAAGACTTTTGGAGCTGTGCAGAATAGGTTTCTAATATTTGCTCCTTTTCCAGCCAGAATCCCAGCTGACGGCATCCCCCCTCTTCATGATAAACCTTGTAAAATAAGAGAGAATAGCCATAAGTATTGTGACATAATGTGTAATAACAGCCCATAATGCAATAAATATTGATATAAAAGCATGATGCAAAATGGACGTATCAATCGGCTACTACATTAGCCTTTCCATGATGATAGTGCAACTTCATATCATAATCCTTAATGAGCTCCAGCCATCTCCTTTGCCTGAGGTTCAACTCCTTCTGCGTGAAGATATATTTCAAACTCCTGTGATCCATGTACACCTCACAATGGTTTCCTATGAGAAAGTGCCTCCATGTCTTCAACGCATGCACTATGGCTGCTAACTCCAAATCATGTGTAACATAATTTTGCTCATGAGGTTTAAGCTGTTGTGAGACATATGAAACAACTCTTCCCTCCTGCATAAGCACTGCTCCAAGTCCTCGACGAGAGGTGTCGCAATACACTTGATACTCCTTCTGTTGATCTGGAAGAATCAGCACTGGGGCTATAACCAAACGTTTCTTCAACTCCTGAAAACTGGCTTCACACTCCTCAGTCCATTTGAACTTGGTGTCCTTCTTCAACAACTCCGTCATGGGCTTTGCAATCCTGGAGAAATTCTCAATGAACCTCCGATAATATCCTGCGAGTCCGAGAAAACTCCTGATCTCTCCAACTGATGTGGGTGCTACCCATTTAGTCAAAGAAACAACTTGGTGGGGTCTACTGCTATTCCTTCTCTGGATATAACATGTCTGAGAAATCCAACTTCCTTCAACCAAAACTCACACCTGCTGAACTTGGCGTATAACTGGTGTTCCCTGAGCTTCTCGAGAACCAAACGCAAATGCTCTGCATGCTCCTCCTCGTTCTTCGAGTGGACCAAAATGTCATCAATGAACACCACGACGAACTTAGCCAAAAAATCCATAAATATTTTGTTCACCATGTTCATGAAATAGACAGGCGCGTTAGCCAGACCAAATGACATAACGGTATACTCGTATAGCATGTACCTTGTGGTAAAAGCTGTCTTAGGTATATCCCGCTCTTGAATCTTCAGTTGATGGTATCCTGATCGCAAATCGATTTTGGAAAATACCTTAGCTCCTTGCAACTGGTCAAACAAATCATTGATCATCGGCAGTGGGTACTTGTTCTTGACTGTTGGGCTATGAAGATACAAGATAGAACACTTCGTCCCGTGTCCGGGTGGGACTCTCCTTTGCGTGGAAGGAAAGCTTGGCGATTCGGATATGAAGATTCTTTTCTCTGTAACCGACTCTGTGTAACCCTAGCCCCCTCCGGTGTCTATATAAACTGGAGGGTTTAGTCCGTGGACAATGATAACCCACAAGTGTAGGGGATCACAATAGCTTTCGATGGTAGAGTATTCAACCCAAATTTATTGATTCGACACAAGGGGAGCAAAAGAATATTCTTAAGAATTAGCATTTGAGTTGTCAATTCAACCACACCTGGATAACTTAGTATCTGCAGCAAGGTAATTAGTAGCAAAGTAATATGATAGTAATGGTAACAGCGGTAAAAGGAAAGATAGCAGTATTGTATTGATTGTAACAGTAGCAACGGTAAAGTAAATAAGCGGAGCATAGTATATGAAAAGCTCGTAGGCATTGGATCAGTGATGGATAATTATGTCGGATGCGATTCCTCATGTAATAGCTATGACATAGGGTGACACAGAACTAGCTCCAATTCATCAATGTAATGTAGGCATGTATTTCGAATATAGTCATACATGCTTATGGAAAAGAACTTGCATGACATCTTTTATCCTACCCTCCCGTGGCAGCGGGGTCCTAGTGGAAACTAAGGGATATTAAGGCCTCCTTTTAATAGAGTACCGAACCAAAGCATTAACACATAGTGAATACATGAACTCCTCAAACTACGGTCATCACCGAGAAGTATCCCGATTATTGTCACTTCGGGGTTGTCGGATCATAACACATAATAGGTGACTATAGACTTGCAAGATAGGATCAAGAACTCACATATATTCATGAAAACATAATAGGTTCAGATCTGAAATCATGGCACTCGGGCCCTAGTGACAAGCATTAAGCATAGCAAAGTCATAACAACATCAATCTCAGAACATAGTGGATACTAGGGATCAAACCGTAAAAAACTAACTTGATTACATGGTAAATCTCATCCAACCCATCACCGTCCAGCAAGCCTACGATGGAATTACTCACGCATGGTGATGAGCATCATGAAATTAGTGATGGAGGATGGTTGATGATGACGATGGTGATGAATCCCCCTCTCCGGAGCCCCGAACGGACTCCAGATCAGCCCTCCCGAGAGGTTTTAGGGCTTGGCGGCGGCTCTGTATCGTAAAACGCAATGAAACTTCCTCTCTAATTTTTCTCTCCACGAAACGGAATATATAGAGTTGGAGTTGAGGTTGGCGGAGCTGCAGGGGGCCCACGAGATAGGGGGCGCGCCCAGGGGGGAGGGCGCGCCCCCCACCCTTGTGGACAGGGTGTGGGCCCCCTGGCCTTCATCTTTTGCAGTATTTTTTATATTTTCCGAAACTTATCTCCGTGGATTTTCAGGTCATTCTGAGAACTTTTGTTTTCGCACAAAAATAACACCATGGCAGTTCTGCTAAAGACAACGTCAGTCCGGGTTAGTTTCATTCAAATCATGCAAATTAGAGTCCAACACAAGGGCAAAAGTGTTCGGGAAAGTAGATACGTTGGAGACGTATCAACTCCCCCAAGCTTAAACCTTTGTTTGTCTTCAAGAAATTCAGTTGATAAACTGAAAGTGATAAAGAAAAACTTTTACAAACTCTATTTTCTCTTGTTGTTGTAAATATGTGAAGCCAACATTCAAGTTCCAGCAAGTATTATGAACTAACCATACTCACAATAACACTTAGGTCTCACAATTACTCATATCAATGGCATAATCAGCTAGCGAGCCATAATAATAAAACCTGGATGACAACACTTTCTCAAAACAATCATAATATGATATAACAAGATGGTATCTCGCTAGCCCTTTCTGAGACCGCAAAACATAAATGCAGAGCACCTTTAAAGATCAAGGACTGACTAAACATTGTAATTCATGGTAAAAGAGATCCAGTCAAGTCATTCCCAATATAAACCAATAGTAATACATGCAAATAATAGTGTGCTCTCCAACAGATGCTTTTTAATAAGAGGGTGATGACACAACATAAAAGTAAATAGATAGGCCCTTCGCGGAGGGAAGCAGGGATTTGTAGAGGTGCTAGAGCTAGATTTTAAAATAGATATTGAATAACATTTTGAGAGGCATACTTTCACTGTTACGCAGCAACTATGAGATGGCTATCTTCCATACTACATGCATTATAGGCAGTTCCCAAACAGAATGGTAAAATTTTATACTCCCCCACCACCAACAAGCATCAATCCATGGCTTGCTCGAAACAACGAGTGCCTCCAACTAACAACAGCCTTAGGGGAGTTTTGTTTAATTATATTGATTTGCTTTGATATTTTTGGATCATGGGACTGGGCATCCCGATTACCGGCCATTTTCTCGTGAATGAGGAGCGGAGTCCACTCCTCTTGAGAATAACCCACCTAGCATGGAAGATACAGGCAGCCCTAGTTGAAACATGAGCTGCTCGAGCATACAAAACAAAATTTCATTTGAAGGTTTCGAGTTTGGCACATACAAATTTACTTGGAACGACAGGTAGATACCGCATATAGGAAGGTATGGTGGACTCATATGGAACAACTTTGGGGTTTATGGAGTTTGGATGCACAAGCAGTATTCCCGCTTAGTACAGGTGAAGGCTAGCAAAAGACTGGGAAGCGACCAACTGAGAGAGCGACAACAGTCATAAACATGCATTAAAATTAATTCACACCGAGTACAAGCATGAGTAGGATATAATCCACCATGAACATAAATATCGTGAAGGCTATGTTGATTTGTTTCAACTACATGTGTGAACATGTGCCAAGTCGAGTCACTCAATTTATTCAAAGGAGGATACCATCCCATCATACCACATCACAATCATTTTAATAGCATGTTGGCACTAAAGGTAGAGCATTATAACTCATAGCTAATCAAGCATGGCACAAGCAACTATAATCACTAAATGTCATTGCAAATATGTTTACTTCATAACAAGCTGAATCAGGAACGATGAACTCATCATATTTACAGAAACAAGAGAGGTCGAGTTCATACCAGCTTCTCTCATCTCAATCAGTCCATCATATATCGTCATTATTTCCTTTCACTTGCACGACCGAACGATGTGTATAATAATAATAGTGCACGTGCATTGGACTAAGCTGGAATCTGCAAGCATTCAACTCAAGAGAGGAGACAAAGTAATATGGGCTCTAAGTTAAATAAACAATCATGCATATGAGAGCCCCTAAACATTTTCAATATGGTCTTCTACTCTCGACCCCCGAAGGAAGGAAAATAAAATAAAACTATTTACATGGGAAAGCTCCCAACAAGTAAAATAAGAACGAGAAATCTTTTTGGGTTTTCATTTTAATTACTACTACAAGCATGGAAATTAAACTAACTATTTTTTTTGGTTTTTCTTAAGGTTTATCAAGCACACAAGAAGAAGGCTAGAAAAAGGAAATTAAACTAGCATGGATAATACAATGAAAGAGTATGAGCACCGACAGCTAGAATAGTGTGTGAACTTGGATGTAAAGTCGGTGAGAAATACGTACTCCCCCAAGCTTAGGCTTTTGGCCCAAGTTGGTCTAATGACAAGGACCACTGGCTGGCCATCTCCTTTGGATCCCACTGGTAAGATGATGCACGATAAGGGTCCAGTGAAATTTCCGGCTCAGGCTCAGGCTCAGGCTCTGGAGTGGATGCTTGGCCTCGATGAGCGTACACCGCTTCCAGCGTGACAAGATATTTATCTGCAGTCAAATCAAACAACAGAGGTGTAGGCAGAATAATAGTCTCATTGTGTTTCTTATTAAATGTCAAGTTATACAGTAGCATCTTATCATCATTATGAACAATAAACTCATGTGCTACCATGCTCCTGTAATCTAAAATGTAAGGAGGCAAAATCGTCTCCTCTTTCTCATGGTGCCTAACAGGTATCTCAAAATGTATAGCAAGACGTGCAGCATAGATACCTCCAAAGATGGGGCCTTTTGTACGATTCAGGCTTAACTGTTTAGCAATAACGGCACCCATACTAAAAATATTATCACCAAACAAGGCATGGAGAAGAATAATAATATCAGGAACATTGAAGTTTTCACTATTTCCACGACCAATTAAGCATCGACTAGCAAATATGGCAAAGTAGCGTAAAACATGAAAGTGTATGCTAGAGATTCTCGCATCGGAACCCTTCTTTGGATCCCCTATGGTAATGGTGTTAACAAAACCATCCACATCTTCATGATGTGGTTCATCTAACTTGCCCTCAAAGGGTATTCTACACACCGCGCGAAAATTACGTAAAGACATATCCCTGAATTCATCATATAAATGAAATGATACTAAAGGCGGTGACTTCTAGGATAATAATAAACTTTTGCACGAAAGTATTAGTGAGTAAGAGATACTGATCGATCCGGTCGTGGAGGAAGTCGGTGAGGCCAGCATTTTCAATCAAAGAATAAAAGTCTTCATATATTCCGGCTTCTCTCAAGAAATCATCACAGGGCCGTTCACACGGCCGTACTTCTGCTATGCGAGGAAGATTATACTTGGCCTTTTCCTTCTCTTTAACTTGTTTATCTTGAGATCCTTGGCTAGAAGAGCCCCTCAAAAATATCTTTAACATTTTTTGAAAATTTCTGAAACTGTAGTAACTTCAAAATAAAAGTAAATCAAACCGAACAAGATTGATAGCAACTACTCCTACAAGTGCCTAGAGCCTATATCATGCATTAGAATTACTTGGGACCTCATAAATTTAACATGCAAGCTCAAGAACAGGGTCACCTATGCAGCAAAAATTTGCAATGGATAAAGCACTAGAACAAAAACTAATTGGACCAATGGAGGAGTCACACACCAAGCAACAATCTCCCAAAGCAGTTTTGTAAATGGGGCTTTGAGCAAGGAGATCGAAAATTGCAGCAAAATGAGCTAGAACTCGTGCTTGAGCTGGATGGGGATTTTTTTGGGAAGAAGATGGAGTGTGTGGGTGCAGGAATAACTGGAGGGGGGCCACCATGGGCCCACGAGACTGGGGGGTGCGCCCAGGGGGTGTGGGCGCACCCTCCACCCTCGTGGCCAGGTGCTTGCCCCTCCTGCAGTGTTTTCAGTGCCTAAAATCCTCAAATATTCTATAAAAAATCATACTAAATTTGCAGGGCATTTGGAGCACTTTTATTTTCATGATAATTTTTTATTGCACGGATAATTCAGAAAACAGACAGATGATACTAGTTTTTCTTTATTTATTCTAAATAGCAGAAAGTAAAAAGAGGGTACAGAAGGTTGTGCCTTCTAGTTTCATCCATCTCATGATCATCAAAAGGAATCCACTAACAAGGTTGATCAAGTCTTGTTAACAAACTCACTCCGAATCACATAAAACCAGAGAAATTTTTGAAGTGTCACTAGGTTACCTCAACGGGGATATGAAAATCCCCAATAATAAGGATATCATACTTTTTCTTTGCAGTAGGAAGAAGAAATTCAAAACCTCCAAATATAATTGATGGAATTTTCCCAATAGAATTTATGCTAGGAACTTGAGGTTGTTTCCTCGGAAAATGTACCATGTGCTCATTTCTATTAACATGAAAGGTGACATTGCCTTTGTTGCAATCAATAACAGCACCTGCAGTATTTAAAAAGGGTCTACCAAGGATAATCGACATACTGTCGTCCTCAGCAATATCAAGAATGACAAAGTCTGTTAAGATAGTAACGTCCCGACAACAACAGGCACGTCCTCACAAATACCGACAGGTATAGCAGTTGATTTGTCAGCCATTTGCAAAGATATCTCAGTAGGTGTCAAGTTACTTAATTCAAGTCTACGGTACAAGGAAAGAGGCAGAACACTAACACCGGCTCCTAAATCACATAAGGCAGTTTTAATATAATTTCTTTTGATGGAGCATGGTATAGTGGGTACTCCGGGATCACCAAGTTTCTTAGGTATTCCACCCTTAAAGGTATAGTTGGCAAGCATGGTGGAGATTTCAGCTTCTGGTATTTTCCTCTTATTAGTGATGATATCTTTCATGTATTTAGCATAAGGATTTGTTTTAAGCATATCAGTTAAGCGCATGCGTAAGAAAATAGGTCTAATCATTTCAGCAAAGCGCTCAAAATCCTCATCATCCTTTGTCTTGGATGGTTTAGGAGGAAAAGGCATGGGTTTCTAAACCCATGGTTCTCTTTCCCTACCATGTTTCCTAGCAACAACATCTCTCTTATCATAGCATTGATTTCTTGATTGTGGGTTATCAAGATCAACAGTAGGTTCAACTTGTATTTCATTATTATTACTAGGTTGAGCATCTACATGAACATCATGATTAGCATTATTATCAAGTTCATGTTCATCTTCGGATCGTGTTTCAGCATTAGAGATAGAAGCGTCATTAGGATTCTTAGGTTTCTCTATATTAGGTTCACTAGAAGAACAAGGAGCATCTAGATTAGTATTCTGAGAATCGCACTCGATTCTCTTAGGGTGGCCTTCAGGATACAAAGGTTCCTGAGTCATTCTACCAGTTCTAGTAGCCACTCTAACAGCAAAGACATGTTTATTATTTAATTCATCGAGAAAATCATTTTGATCTTTAATTACTTGCTCAGCTTGAGTGGTAACCATAGAAGCATATTTGCTAATGAGTTTAAGTTCACCCTTAACTCTAGACATATAATCACTCAAGTGTCCTATCATATAAGCATTATTTTTCAACTGTCTACTAACATGTTTTAAATCAGACTGGACTGAACGAAGAAAGATCTTTCCACACAAGACGTAATCATTGAAATTTGCTTGTTTATCCATAAAATCATCAAATTCATCTAAGCACTGGCTAGCAAGTCTACTAGATGGAATTTCAACTTTATCATATCTATAGAGAGAATTTACCTTTACTACGTGTGTCGGGTTATCAAGACAATGTGTTTCTTCAGGTGGTATATTAAGACCATGTATCTCTTCAACAGGAGGTAAATTCTTAACGTCTTCAGCTTTAATACCTTTTCTTTCATTGATTTCTTTGCCTCTTGCATATCTCCAGGACTGAGAAATAGAACACCTCTCTTCTTCGGAGTAGGTTTAGTTATAGGCTCAGGAGTTGGCTTAATTGGTTCAGGAATTGGCTCAGGAAGAGTCCAATTATTTTCATTTGTCAACATATTGTTCAATAATAATTCAGCTTAGTCGACTGTTCTTTCCCTGAAAACACAACCAGCACAACTATCCAAGTGGTCCTTGGAAGCATCAGTTAGTCCATTGTAAATGATATCAAGTATTTCATTTTTCTTAAGAGGATGATCAGGCGAAGCATTAAGTAACCGGAGAAGCCTCCCCCAAGCTTGTGGGAGACTCTCTTCTTTGATTTGCACAAAATTATATATTTCCCTCAAGGCAGCTTGTTTCTTATGAGCAGGGAAATATTTAGCAGAGAAGTAATAAATCATATCCTGGGGACTACGCACACAACCAGGATCAAGAGAATTAAACCAAGTTTTAGCATCACCCTTTAATGAGAACGGAAATATCTTAAGGATATAATAATAGCGAGACTTCTCATCATTAGTACATAGGGTGGCTATATCATTTAACTTGGTAAGATATGCAACAACAGTTTCAGATTCATAGCCATAAAAAGGATCAGATTCAACCAAAGTAATTATTTCAGGATCAACAAAGAATTCATAATCCTTATCAGTAACACAGATAGGTGAAGTAGCAAAAGCGGGGTCAGGTTTCATTCTAGCATTAAGGGATTGCTGCTTCCATTTAGCTAATAATTTCCTAAGATCATATCTATCTTTGCAAGCAAAAATAGCTTTAGCAACGTCCTCATTCATAACATAACCCTCAGGAACAACAGGTAATTCATCATCAGGGGGAGAACTTTCATCATCACTATCATCAATAATAGCATCCTCAATAATTTCATTCTCTCTAACCCTAGCAAGTTGTTCATCAAGATATTCACCTAATGGCACAGTAGTATCAATCATAGAAGTAGTTTCATCATAAGTATCATGCATAGCAGAAGTGGCATCATCAATAACATGCGACATATCAAAATTCATAGCAGTAGCAGGTTTAGGTGTCGCAAGCTTACTCATAACAGAAGGAGAATCTAGTGCAGAGCTAGATGGCAGTTCCTTACCTTCCCTTGTAGTTGAGGGATAAATTTTAGTTCTTTGATCTTTCAAGTTCTTCATAGTGATCAGCAAATATAAATCCCAAGTGACTCAAAGAATAGAGCAATGCTCCCCGGCAACGACACCAGAAATTAGTCTTGATAACCCACAAGTGTAGGGGATCGCAACAGCTTTCGAGGGTAGAGTATTCAACCCAAATTTATTTATTCAACACAAGGGGAGCCAAAGAATATTCTTAAGTATTAGCAGTTGAGTTGTTAATTCAACCACACCTGGATAACTTAGTATCTGCAGCAAGGTATTTAGTAGCAAAGTAATATGATAGTAATGGTAACAGCGGTAAAAGTAAAGATACCAGTATTGTAGTGATTGTAACAGTAGCAACAGTAAAGTAAATAAGCGGAGCACAGTATATGAAAAGGTCGTAGGCATTGGATCAGTGATGGATAATGTAACGCCCCGGATGTAACTTTCCATAATTGTAACTCCAATTCTTGCCTTTTCCGGAGATGCGATATGATATTTCCTTCGTGGTTGGGTTTTTGTCTTTTGTTTTGCATTTTGTTCATGTCATGCATCTCATCTCATAGCATCATGTGCATTGCATCTGCATGTTTTCATAAAGCTTGCATCCGCTCGTAGTTGCCGCGTTTCCCCCTTGCCTTTGTTATCCCTTTCGAGACCAACCGTTCATTTGTTGTCCGGCCGTTTGAGCCTATCTGCACAACCACCACCTCCCCTCGCGCGCGTATGAAACTTCCTCGAACCCGAACCGCATGGTCATCACCAATGGATCCGGATCATCTCCAAACGTCCCTCTAAAACATTATCGGTTCTTTGTTGGACTCACCTAGTCTATTTTTCTCAACCGCCCGATTTCGATCGGAGGGTCCGAATCTACCCTAAACTTCCCCTCTTTCCTTATATAAGAGACTCCTAGTTTAAATCTAGACAAACCCTAAAATTAAGGACCTGTGTCCCATCAATCCTCCTCCCCGCCGCCACTCTCTCGGGATCCATCCCGCAGCCACCCGGTCTCGATCCACCTCTGGATCCCCCTCCTTGTTTTCGTCCAACCTCCAACTAGCGCTCTCCACTGCTCCTCCCCGATTTGCTAGCTTCGATCCCGAGCTCCTTCTCCACCCGTTGCCCCTCGCTAGAGCAACACTAGCAGGACCCCACGGCCTCCTTTGCCCTCTCCTCGAGCTGCCACAAGAAGCACCACCACCAGGCTGGCCCTGTCACGCCATCTCTCCCTTCCCTTCCTTCCTATGGTTCCTTCCTTCTCCTCTCACGTTTCGCCCCTCCCTGTGTTTTCCTTGCAGAAGCACCACGCCATGGCCGCGCCCCATCGAAGCTTGCAGCTCCTCCGCCAGCCCGCCGCCGCTTTGATCCGGCAGGGAACGGGCACACCGGTGAACTTCTGCGACCGGATCCAGGTCCGCCTCCCTCTGCCCGTCCCTCTCCTTCTCTTATATCCTTTCTCCCTCACCGCTAATTCTCTGAATGTGTTCCCCTTCCATGTCCTTGCATCACCATAGCCGCTAGTCAAGTTCGCGTCCCGGCCCCGATCTGGACCAGATCCCCTCTGCTCTGCCGCCGGGCTGCCGAATCTGCCCCGTTCCGGCCGGTTCCTGCCGACCCTGGCGCCAGGACCTTCGATGATGCCGCCTCGTGCGTTGCTTTGAACCTACAGCTGCATATGTTCTTCAGTAACGAGAAG
>NC_041387.1:55068635-55082891 GCF_002162155.2 Triticum dicoccoides | reverse complement strand
CAGATTCAGCCCATAGTTGTTTTCTTCTGTGCCCTGAAAATTTTGCTAATTATCTAGGAACTGCTGTTTTACAGAAAAGTCCCTCATGTTCATGCATTTAATAACTCATCAACCATGCATCTTGTGTAAATGATTTATATATGTAAAATGCTTAGAATTTTATCTAGTTTCATAATATGCAACTTTCAACCATGTTTGAAATGCTTAAAATGTTGTTTGTTTAAATTTCCTCAAATGTCATGCTAAAATGATTTATTTCATAACTAAATAACCGTAACTCGGTTTTAAATAAACTTTATATGTAAATGGGGTGGAAAAATGCATAGTTTAGCATGGTGCACTTTATTTTCCTGTTTAACAATAATAAAATATGTTTTAGGGCAGAACAATACCAGATTCGAAATATGCATCTGGGGATTTTCCGGAATTGTTGTTTTTTGTTTCCAGCCTCATTTAAATTGCCTAGATAGGTAGTTTTATTATGCTTCACCCCTTGCCATGTTTAACAACATTTAATATTGTTGAGTACCTAAACGGGAGTGAACGAAATAATCAAATGTGGCGTTTCGTCAATATGCAACTTGTTACATATTGAGCTCCACTTAACTTGTAGTGTTATTTGTGCGCTTTGCCATGCCATGCCTCTTTAAACCGGACATGCATCATACTTGGTTGTGCATCATGCCATGTTTATTCTTGTGTGTTTACCATGTTGTTTGTTACTTTCTGGTGTTGCTTCCTCTTGATAGTTCCTATTTCGTTGCGATCGTGAGGATTCATTCAACTACGCTTGGTTCGACTTCATCCATTCGTCTTCTTCATGAACTCGTTCTTCTTCCTAGCGGGATTTCAGGCAAGATGACGATCACCTTGGATCTCACTACTATCATTGCTATGCTAGTTGCTTCGTTCTATCGCTATGCTGCACTACCTATCACTTGTTCTTCAAGCCTACCATTTTGCCATGTCAGCCTCTAAACTTTTCACCCTTCCCAGCAAACCGTTGCCTGGCTATGTTACCACTTTCCTCAGCCCCTCTTATAGCGTTGTTAGTTGCAGGTGAAGTTGAAGATTGCTCCATGGTGGACATGATTATGTTGGGATATCACAATATCTCTTATATTATTAATGCATCTATATACTTGGTAAAGGGTGGAAGACTCGGCCTTATGCCTGGTGTCTTGTTCCACTCTTGCCGCCCTAGTTTCCGTCATATCGGTATTATGTTCCCGGATTTTGCGTCCCTAACGCGGTTGGGTCATTTATGGGACCCCCTTGATAGTTCGCCTTGAATAAATCTCCTCCAGCAAGGCCCAAACTTGGTTTTACCATTTGCCTACCTAAGCCTTTTTCCCTTCGGTTTTCGGAGCTCGAGGGTCATCTTTATTTACCCCCCCGGGCCAGTTCTCCTTCGAGTGCTGGTCCAAACCGAGCGATGTCCGGCGCCTCCTGGGCAACCAGGGTCTATGCCAATCCGACGTCTTGCTCATCCGGTGTGCCCTGAGAATGAGATATGTGCGACTCCTATCGGGATTTGTCGGCACATCGGGCGGCTTTGCTGGTCTTGTTTTACCATTGTCGAAATGTCTTGTAACCGGCATTCCGAGTCTGATCGGGTCTTCCTAGGAGAAGGAATATCCTTCGTTGACCATGAGAGCTTGTGATGGGCTAAGTTGGGACACCCCTGCAGGGTTTAAACTTTCGAAAGCCGTGCCCGCGGTTATGTGGCAGATGGGAATTTGTTAATGTCCGGTTGTAGACAACTTGACACTTGACTCAATTAAAATGCATCAACCGTGTGTGTAGCCGGGATGGTCTCTTTTCGGCGGAGTCTGGGAAGTGAACACGGTTTTGGGTTATGTTTGACGTAAGTAGGAGTTCAGGATCACCTCTTGATCATTGCTAGCTTCACGACCGTTCCGTTGCTTCTCTTCTTGCTCTTATTTGCGTATGTCAGCCACCATATCATGCTTAGTCACTGCTGCAACCTCACCATTTACCCCTTCCTTACCCATTAAGCTTTGCTAGTCTTGATACCCATGGTTAAGGGATTGCTGAGTCCTCGTGGCTCACAAATTACTACAACAACCGTTGCAGGTACAGGTTATGCAATGATCATGACGCGAGAGCGATGTTACTTGTTTTGGAGTTCTTCTTCTGCTTCTTCTTCGATCAGGGGATAGGTTCCAGGTCGGCAGCCTGGGCTAGCAGGGTGGATGTCGTTTGAGTCTCTGTTTGTGTTTCATCCGTAGTCGGATGTAGCTCTTATGTATGATTATGTTTTATTCGTATGGCATTGTATGCCTCTTGTATGTATCCCAAACTATTATGTAATGGTACGATGTAATGATATCCACCTTGCAAAAGCGTCTTCAAGATGCGCTTCTATCCTTGGTGGGACCTTCGAGTTCCTTTAGGATAGGGTCGCATCTTGGGCGTGACAAGTTGGTATCAGAGCCTCGACCGACCATAGGAGCCCCCTTGATATTATTGGCCGTTGTTGAGTCTAGAAGAAAACTATTTTGAGTCTTAGGATTGTATATATCGGAGAGTAGGATTCATTTTACTCCTCAGCCCCCTTCGTTGCTCTAGTGAGAATTCTCGACGTAGATGTTTTGTCTTTCCTCTCCTAAATTTTTCACAATTTTTTTAGGATCACGCGGGTATCTTGGGATTGTTCCGATATTCTTATGACGAGAACATTGTTCTTGGTGCCTCCTGACATTTAGGGGTAGTGGCAGTGTCCCAGGGAGTTGAGCTCCGAGGTGTTGTTGTCATAATTTTATCGTTGCAATTCTGGAATACCTGAGTTTTGCCGACATCGAAAATCTCTTTTATGCAGTTGTTGGTGAGATAACCTGGATGCCACCCAGTACTGGGGCGGGAGTTCGGGAGTATTGCCATAACTCGTATAACGGATGCTTTTCGAAGGTTGAGGTACACGATTTCCGAAGGTTTCTTGGTTATGTGTTGACGGATGGATACAACTTGGATGTAGGGATTGTTAGTTTGGGTGAGATATATTGCTTCCCCTGTATCCCCAACACCAGATTGCATAACCAGAAAGTTTCGGGAGTTTATAGGTGGGAATTCAAGTAGCTCCCAGAATATCTTTTCGACAGATGCATGATATGGGATTGGGTAAATCTCTATCATATGTATTTGTTCCGGCTTATTCTGCAAGCCAAATCCTTTGTTTTGTTTTATTTGTGGTATTCGAGTTGCTTTGAAGTCAAATGTTGAATCCATACCTTTCCTAAACGGTGTTCTCATATTTCTATGGGAGTACTAATCCTTTTGATCATCGAGATTTTCATGTCAATTCTTTCCAACCGGCGTGCTTCTCTTCAAGTGGATCCGATCATTTCAACATCTGTGAGATCAATTGTAAGTTTTCTCAATGGTATCCATTTCGTCCGTCCCCAAGTTGCCTTTGTTTTCCCGCCCTCCCACCCTTTTTCTTCAAGGACTCAGATTTCTTAATCAAGTATCCTTTTACTCATGTGAAGTCTCTCCATTCTTTTCCGTGAATGCTCTTATCCGGTGATTCTCAAGAAGATACTAACGGAGCTACAAGCTTATTATTCTTCGTCTCTTTTCTTCTCCAGTGGTTTAATTTCAAGTTTCGGTGTTGATCATATCTCTTCCTTTTGTTTCACATATCTTCCCATGTGAATTTCTTATCCAAGGCTCGTCTTTTCATTCAAGATCCGTTCAAGCTATTTGGAGATTATTATCTCATTCAAGTCAGTTAATTCAACCGGTGCAACCTCTCTTCAAAATCGTTCAACGGTGTTTTCTTTTGAGTGGGTCCTAACCCACAGGTCTTTCCCAGGATCTTACCTGACTCTTCTAATTTTCCGGGAGCCATTCCCAAATTCCTTTCTAAGTTTTACGTAAGAATGAATTTTCATCAGTCATATTCTTTCTTTAAGATCGCTTTCAAAATATTTTCATTGTTGGTTCAACCTTTCTAATTTTCTCCCGGAGTATCTCAACAATTCATGGTGGTGTTTCCCATCGTCATTCTCAACATTTGAAGACCAAAGAAGAGTTTTCCTCCAAATCTTTTCCGTTCTCTCAAAGATTCATGATTCTAGCTTGATGCCATCCTCATAATTGTTTTTGATTGTGACAATTCTTTTCACCCATCTGAAGCATTTCATGAACGGTTTCCATTTCTTTCCTCCAAAGGCCATCATGTCATAATTCTTCATTTTCAGCATGTAGCTATCATTCTCCAAATCTTACCGGTGAATTGTTCAAATATCCTCTAATCAGTTCATGTTCTCTTCGTTCTCATGTATCTAAATCCCTTCAAGTATCTTCATTCGTTTTCAAATTCTTTTCGGTGAATTGTGCCCTTGCTACTCTCTTTTCCAAAAAAATACGGTGGTTCGTTCAAGATTTCACTTCCTTTGTTATCATATCAATTCATTCGTTGTTTCCAAATCCCACCGGTGGTTCCATCAATACCTTCTCAAGTTTGCACTATCTCTATCCTCAAACCCTCAAGAAGAATAAGTAGTATGCCAAATCCGTTGCTTGTCATCAATTTAAATTGGTGAAGGATACGCATAACGTAATTCTTATTATTGTTTCATCCAAGTGATCTAGTTTCTTCTTTCTAGAGTTATTCATCATGTCACATTTCTCGGTTCGAGATGCTTCATCTTTTCTTTTTCGGAGTTTCAAGTTTTCCGCATTATCATCACGGAGCTCCATCTAAATCATTGCAAGGATTCACCTTGTGTTTTCAACTTCTCTTTCTTTTTATCATCCTTTTATTACCGGAGTTCTCCATGGAGGATCTAAATGGTGGTTCGTCAAGGATTCCTTTCATTCTTCAAGTGTTCTTCAAGGTTTCGCTCGAAGTTATGACCCGCCAAGCTTTACTCAAATATAAACATGGCGCGCAACACATGTTTTGTTTTGAGGAGTTCAAGCATTCTTCATCTTGCATTCCAAAGTGCAATTCTTTCTACCTTATCTTTTGAGGTGGTGTTATGTCACTCTTGACAATTTCCTTCATGTTTCATGATTCATATGTTGTCAAGAATGAGGTATTTTAAATCCATAAATCTCTTTGTTGGAGTTATCTTGGTATAGATTTCACCTAAAGCCTTCCCTAAGGAATGTTGCTATTTGTGGTGCTTATAAATGATCCAAGCTTTCTCCATATCCTTCTTGGTGAAAGAGGTTTTTCATCTCTTCGTTGATCTCAAGCAAGTAATTGTTTTTCGTTAGTGGCAGAATTTCACCTCAAGTGTTGAGATGTTTCCATAAGCCCACTACAAGCTTATTCTTTTCGTTGTTGGTTTTCCAACAACTCCGTTGTAACCTTGTTGGAAGGGTGCTTTCCAAGCTCTTTTGTGGCAGAAGTTGGCATTTTCTCCTCCATCTATTATTCCAATGATCTATCTTCTATTCTTTCTTCCGGAGGCATTGTAATGTTGCTCTTTTCACTCATCATGTCGAATTGTGAAGGTCATGTTCTTTTCATGCTTATCCATTTAACCAGCGTGTCGTGTCCTCCATTCAAGTTCTTTTCATCTTATCAAGTCTTGCATCTCTTTTCAACCGGAGGGCCGCCCAAGTTCTGGCATTCGTGTTCTTTGGCTATCTCATGATATTGGTGTGGCTCCATATTCTGTTGGTTCGTTAAGCCCTTGTTTCATGTCTTTGCAACCTTCAAGGTTCTCGAATGTTCCTTGTTCCTCTTTGCTAACGGAGTGTTTGCAATCTTGTTCATCTCCATTGTATTCTTTCTTTCAATTTTTTTTCAACCTCTTAAGGTTCGTGGTTTCACTCGTTTGTCAAAGAAGCAACTTAGTTTTACCTCTTATGTTCCTCTTCCTTTTTCCTCCGGTGCCATCCAGATCTCGGAACGAGATCCTCTCGTAGTGGTGGAGTGTTGTAACGCCCCGGATGTAACTTTCCATAATTGTAACTCCAAATCTTGCCTTTTCCAGAGATGAGACATGATATTTCCTTTGTGGTTGGGTTTTTGTCTTTTGTTTTGCATTTTGTTCATGTCATGCATCTCATCTCATAGCATCATGCGCATTGCATCTGCATGTTTTCATAAAGCTTGCATCCGCTCGTAGTTGCCGCGTTTTCCCCTTGCCTTTGTTATCCCTTTCGAGACCAACCGTTCATTTGTTGTCTGACCGTTTGAGCCTATCTGCACAACCACCACCTCCCCTCGCGCGCGTCCGAAACTTCCCTGAACCCGAACCGCATGGTCATCACTGATGGATCCGGATCATCTCCAAACGTCCCTCTAAAACATTATCGGTTCTTTGTTGGACTCACCTAGTCTATTTTTCTCAACCGCCCGATTTCGATCGGAGGGTCCGAATCTACCCTAAACTCCCCTTCTTTCCTTATATAAGAGACTCCTAGTCTAAATCTAGACAAACCCTAAAATTAAGGATCCGTGTCCCATCAATCCTCCTCCCCGCCGCCACTCTCTCGGGATCTATCCTGCAGCCACCCGGTCTCGATCCACCTCTGGATCCCCCTCGTCGTTTTCCTCCACCCTCCAACCAGCACTCTCCACTGCTCCTCCCCAATTTTCTAGCTTCGATCCCGAGCTCCTTCGCCACCCGTTGCCCCTCACCGGAGCAACACCAGCAGGACCCTGCGGCCTCCTCTGCCCTCTCCTCAGCTGCCGCAAGCAGCACCACCACCAGGCCGGCCCCGTCGCGCCACCTCTCCCTTCCCTTCCTTCCTATGGTTCCTTCCTTCTCCTCTCACGTTTCGCCCCTCTCTGTGTTTTCCTCGCAGAAGCACCACGCCATGGCCGCACCCCATCGAAGCTTGCAGCTCCTCCGCCAGCCCGCCGCCGCTTTGATCCGGCAGGGAACGGGCACACCGGCGACCTCCTGCGACCGGATCCGGGTCCGCCTCCCTCTGCCAATCCCTCTCCTTCTCTTATCTCCTTTCTCCCTCACCGCTAATTCTCTGAATGTGTTCCCCTGCCATGTCCTTGCAGCACCATAGCCGCCGGTCAAGTTCACGTCTTGGCCCCGATCTGGACTGGATTCCCTCTGCTCCGCCACCTGGCTGCCGAATCCGTCCCGTTCCGGTCGGATCCCGCCGACCCCGGTGCCAGGACCTTCGGTGATGCTGCCTCGTGCGTCGCCTTGAACCTGCAGCTGCCTCTGTTCTTCAGTAACGAGAAGGAGCAGCTCGCTCACCTCGTGTTGACCACGGCCGGGCCACATCTCGCGCTGCTAGCAAGGCCTAGCGCCCATTCCAGCCTCCCCCTCCACCGGACCGGGCCATGGCCCGTGGTGAGAAACCCCCCCAGTGCCTGCCCTGTTCCAGATTCAGCCCATAGTTGTTTTCTTCTGTGCCCTACGAATTTTGCTAATTATCCAGGAACTGCTGATTTACAGAAAAGTCCCTCATGTTCATGCATTTAATAACTCATCAACCGTGCATCTTGTGTAAATGGTTTATATGTGTAAAATGCTTAGAATTTTAACTAGTTTCATAATATGCAACTTTCAACCATGTTTGAAATGTTTAAAATGTAGTTTGTTTAAATTTTCTCAAATGCCATGCTAAAATGATTTATTTCATAACTAAATAACCGTAGCTCGGTTTTAAATAAACTTTATATGTAAATGGGGTGGAAAAATGCCTAGTATAGCATGGTCCACTTTATTTTCCTTTTTAACAATAATAAAATATGTTTTAGGGCAGAACAGTACCAGATTCGAAATATGCATCTGGGGATTTTCCGGAATTGTTGTTTTTATTTCCGGCCTCATTTAAATTGCCTAGATAGGTAGTTTTATTATGCTTCACCCCTTGCCATGTTTAACAACATTTAATATTGTTGAGTACCTAAACGGGAGTGAACGAAATAATCAAATGTGGCGTTTCGTCAATATGCAACTTGTTACATATTGAGCTCCACTTAACTTGTAGTGTTGTTTGTGCGCTTTGCCATGCCATGCCTCTTTAAACCGGACATGCATCATACTTGGTTGTGCATCATGCCATGTTTATGCTTGTGTGTTTACCAGGTTGTTTGTTTATTTCCGGTGTTGCTTCCTCTTGATAGTTCCTATTTCGTTGCGATCGTGAGGATTCGTTTAACTACGCTTGGTTCGACTTCATCCGTTCGTCTTCTTCATGACCTCGTTCTTCTTCCTAGTAGGATTTCAGGCAAGATGACCGTCACCTTGGATCTCACTACTATCATTGCTATGCTAGTTGCTTCGTTCTATCGCTATGCTGTGCTACCTATCACTTGTTCTTCAAGCCTCCCAATTTGCCATGTCAGCCTCTAACATTTTCACCCTTCCCAGCAAACCGTAGCCTGGCTATGTTACCGCTTTGCTCAGCCCCTCTAATAGTGTTGTTAGTTGCAGGTGAAGTTGAAGATTGCTCCATGGTGGGCATGATTATGTTGGGATATCACAATATCTCTTATATTATTAATGCATCTATATACTTGGTAAAGGGTGGAAGACTCGGCCTTATGCCTGGTGTTTTGTTCCACTCTTGCCGCCCTAGTTTCCGTCATATCGGTATTATGTTCCCGGATTTTGCGTCCCTAACGCGGTTGGGTGATTTATGGGACCCCCTTGACAGTTCGCCCTGAATAAAACTCCTCCAGCAAGGCCCAAACATGGTTTTACCATTTTCCTACATAAGCCTTTTTCCCTTGGGTTTCCGGAGCCCGAGGGTCATCTTTATTTACCACCCCGGGCCAGTTCGCCTTCAAGTGCTGGTCCAAACCGAGCGATGTCCGGCGCCCCCTGGGCAACCAGGGTCTATGCCAACCCGACGTCTTGCTCATCCGGTGTGTCCTGAGAACGAGATACGTGCGACTCCTATCGGGATTTGTCGGCACATCGGGCGGCTTTGCTGGTCTTGTTTTACCATTGTCGAAATGTCTTGTAACCGGGATTCCGAGTCTGATCGGGTCTTCTTGGGAGAAGGAATATCCTTCGTTGACCGTGAGAGCTTGTGATGGGCTAAGTTGGGACACCCCTGCAGGGTTTAAACTTTCGAAAGCCGTGCCCGCGGTTATTTGGCAGATGGGAATTTATTAATGTCCGGTTGTAGATAACTTGACACTTGACTCAATTAAAATGCATCAACCGTGTGTTTAGCCGTGATGGTCTCTTTTTGGCGGAGTTCGGGAAGTGAACACGGTTTTGGGTTATGTTTGACGTAAGTAGGAGTTCAGGATCACCTCTTGATCATTGCTAGCTTCACGACCGTCCCGTTGCTTCTCTTCTAGCTCTTATTTGCGTATGTCAGCCACCATATCATGCTTAGTCGGTGCTGCAACCTCACCATTTACCCCTTCCTTACCCATTAAGCTTTGCTAGTCTTGATACCCATGGTTATGGGTTTGCTGAGTCCTCGTGGCTCACAGATTACTACAACAACAGTTGCAGGTACAGGCTATGCGATGATCATGACGCGATAGCGATGTTACTTGTTTTGGAGTTCTTCTTCTGCTTCTTCTTCGATCAGGGGATAGGTTCCAGGTCGGTAGCCTGGGCTAGCAGGGTGGATGTCGTTTGAGTTTCTGTTTGTGTTTCATCCGTAGTCGGATGTAGCTCTTATGTATGATGATGTTTTATTTGTATGGCATTGTATGCCTCTTGTATGTATCCCCAACTATTATGTAATGGTACAATGTAATGATATCCACCTTGCAAAGCGTCTTCAAGATGCGCTTCTATCCTTGGTGGGACCTTGGAGTTCCTTTAGGATAGGGACGCATCTTGGGCGTGACAGATAATTATGTCGGATGCGATTCCTCATGTAATAGCTATAACATTGGGTGACACAGAACTAGCTACAATTCATCAATGTAATGTAGGCATGTATTCTGAATATATTCATACGTGCTTATGGAAAAGAACTTGCATGGCATCTTTTGTCCTACCCTCCCGTGGCAGCGGGGTCCTAGTGGAAACTAAGGGATATTAAGGCCTCCTTTTAATAGAGTACGGGACCAAAGCATTAACACATAGTGAATACATGAACTCCTCAAACTAAGGTCATCACCGAGAAGTATCCCGATTATTGTCACTTCGGGGTTGTCAGATCATAACACATAATAGGTGACTATAGACTTGCAAGATAGGATCAAGAACTCACATATATTCATGAAAACATAATAGGTTCAGATCTGAAATCATGGCACTCGGGCCCTAGTGTCACGCCCAATATGCGACCCTATCCAAAAGGAACTTGAAGGTCCCACCAAGGATAGACCCGCATATTGAAACGCTTTTGCAAGGTGGATATCATTACATCAACATTACATGATAGATGGGGATACATACATAAGGCATACAATGCCACACGAATACAACATCACAATACATAAGAGCATCATCCAACTACGGATGAAACACAAACAGAAACTCAAACGACATCCACCCTGCTAGCCCAGGCTGCCGACCTGGAACCTATCCCCTGATCGAAGAAGAAGCAGAAGAAGAACTCAATGCAAGCAAGCATCACTCTCGCGTCATGACCATCGCACAACCTGTACCTGCAACTGTTGTTGTAGTAATCTGTGAGCCACGAGGACTCAGCAATCCCATTACCATGGGTATCAAGACTAGCAAATCTTAATAGGAAAGGAAGGGGTAAAGTGGTGAGGCTGCAGCAGCGACTAAGCATATATGGTGGCTAACATACGCAAATAAGAGCGAGAAGAGAGCAAACGGAGCGGTCGTGAAGCTAGCAATGATCAAGAAGTGATCCTGAACTCCTACTTACGTCAAGCATAACCCAAAGACCGTGTTCACTTCCCGGACTCCGCCGAGAAGAGACCATCACGGCTACACACGCGGTTGATGCGTTTTAATTCGGATCTGGTGTCAAGTTATCTACAACCGGACATTAACAAATTCCCATCTGCCTATAACCGCAGGCATGACTTTTGAAAGATTTATACCCTGCAGGGGTGTCCCAACTTAGCCCATGACAAGCTCTCGCGATCAACGAAGGAATAGACCTTCTCCCAGGAAGACCTGATCAGACTCGGAATCCCGGTTTACAAGACATTTCGACAATGGTAAAACAAGACCAGCAAAGCCGCCCGATGCGCCGACAAATCCCGATAGGAGCTGCACATATCTCGTTCTCAGGGCAACACCGGATGAGACTAGCTACGAGTAAAACCAACCCTCAAGTTTCCCCGAGGTGGCCCCGCAGGCAGCTCAGTTCGGACCAACACTTAGACAAGCACTGGCCCGGGGGGGGGGGCTAAAATAAAGATGACCCTTGGGTTGGCCGACCCAAGGGAAAGGGTAGGTGGTGGTGAGGCAAATGGTAAAACCAAGGTTGGGCCTTGCTGGAGGAGTTTTATTCAAAGCGAACTGTCAAGGGTGTCCCATAAATCACCCGACCGCGTAAGGAACGCAAAATCCGGGAACGTAACATCGGTATGATGGAAACTAGGGCGGCAAGAGTGGAACAAAACACCAGGCAAAAGGCTGAGTCTTCCACCCTTTACCAAGTATATATATGCATTAATAATATAAGAGTTATTGTGATATCCCAACCAAAATCCTGTCCACCATGGAGAAATCTTCAACTTCACCTGCAACTAGCAACGCTATAAGAGGGGCTGAGCAAAGCGGTAACATAGCCAAGCAACGGTTTGCATAGGAAAGGTGTCAAAGGTTAGAGGTTCATGGCAATATGGGATGGCTCGTTAAACAGATGACAGGTAGCGCAGCAAAGCGATAGAACGAAGCAACTAGCATAGCAATGATAGTAGTGAGATCCAGGGTAGCGGTCATCTTTCCTGAAATCCCGCTAGGAAGAAGAATGAGTCCATGAAGAATACGAACGGATGAAGCCGAACCAAGCGTAGAAGAACGAATCCTCACGATCGCAACGAAACAGGAACTATCAAAAAGAAGCACACAACATAGTAAACACACCACACATGAACAAAGAATGATGCACAACCAAGCACGATGCATGACAAGGCTACATGAAGCTACTCATGGCAAGAGATTATGCAAACAAGAACAACACATCAAGGCAAGTTTAAATGAGGCCGGGAACAACATATAACACTTCCGGTAAGTCCTCATATGCAAATTTCGAAATTGGTCCAGATCTGAATAAACATTATGTTCAAGTTGTTAAACCGCAAGTTAAGATGCACAAGGACGATCTACACGAGTTTCTAGTCAAGTTACATATAAACTTTATTTAGTTCGGAGCTACGACCTAGAAGATATGAGCAAAACAAGTTAAACATGGCATTGATGCAAAATGCACCCAAACATCAAGCAAACACCTCAAAACATGGATGCAACATGATAATATGAAACTACATGCAAAATCAAGCAAGTTTCATATAAAGCACACTCAAAACGGAGCAACGGTTCAACACATGCACTCTATACAAGTTTAAAGGACAAGTTGTCCAAAATAGAAACTAGGCATATTGCAAGCATCAAAAAAACATGCTACAACATCTCAACATGAAAAATAGAGACATGGACATGATGTACAGGTAAAGCATTACAAAACATGAACACTGAGCTATCTCCAGAAATCAATAGAACATGCTCAAACACACATGGTAAGATTGCAATTAATAACAGTTTCAGACTTTGCAAAAAATAACATCAGGTTGCAATGTTTAGAGCTATCAAACAACATGTTACAGGAACTTATCATGGAAAACAAAGGCATGGTATGAATCTACTAAATGCATAGATCAAAAGTCCCTTACTGACCATAAGCCAAAAAGGAACAAAAAATATGATGGCACCCACGTAAACATAGCAAGTTATAATACAGATTCAAACACGGCAGAAACAGAATTATGAAGGCATGTTAATGAGCTTGTGCAACTCACTACAGAGCAAAACATGGCATGGCAAGGCACCCAACAGTAAGAAGACATGTTTGAGAAGCTAAGCATGGCAAGATCAAGTCCATAGGGTGCATGGAATACTAGGAACAATCATGGAAACAACTGAACTTAATGTTAACAGGCTGACAGCAACATTATGAAGCAACTTTGGAGCAAGATATGAACAAGCTACAGCAAGCTATAAATGCAACCAGGGACATGAATGGATATAGCATGACATGTAGAACAAAGCATATTTAGTGGTCATCTCCAGATTATGCATAGAATGATTAGTAGCTACATGTTTATATAGCATCACGAAATAACAGATTCAGCCTAGCAAAACAGCAACATCATGTACCCTACTTAACAAGCTTGAATCACTCACCACAAGTCATTGCATGACAAGATAAGCATAGCATCATCAAGAAGACATGTTTGTGAACCAAACCATGTCAATAACAAGTCCATAGCATGCAAGGATCAACTACAACAAGCTTGGCCAAATTGAATAACATGTAGACAATCTGCCAGGAAACATTTTGAAACAAAAGTAGAGCACTCAAATGACATGCTAGACTACTCCATAATTGCAAAAAAAGGGCATGAATGGAAAGACAAAAACCACATGTTCAAAACATCCTTACTGAAGTATCTCAAAATAAGCATGGATCTCTCTGTAGCAACATGTTTACATGGCATAAAAATAACAGCAGAACAGGGACTAAAATCAGCAACATCACGATGCCTAGTTTGCATGCTTGTGCTAGTCACCACATTGATCATAAAAATACATGGTACGCACTCTGTAAAGAAGACATAGCATAGATCAAAACACATGTAGACATCAACCTCATAGGATGCACACATCAATCATGGCAAAAATGACAAAAGAGCTCGTTCTGATAACAGACAGCAGAAACATCATGAAGCACTCTTACAACGATGATTCAGGCATCAAGATGAGCTCAAATGAATATGATTCAATAGAATGAAATGATGTACTCGTTGAGTCGAACAATTTTACATATTACACGCACAAAACGGAGCTACGGATGTAGAGATACGATGCAACGAACATGGCATAATTATTGCAAAAAATATCGGGGACAGCAGAAAAATGGACCTCGGGGGAAAAAGTCAACGCGGAGTGGATCGGGTCCGGCGAGGTCGAAGGAGGAGCTCCGGCGAGGGGGGACGGCCGGCTGACGACGGGGAAGGCGGGAGGCGGCTAGATCCGCGGCCGGCGGAGGGCTCCGGCCGGAACCTGGGGCCTGTGGCGTCAGGCGGCGCGCGTGGCGGCGCGGCGCCGGTCCGGGGCGGCTCCAGAGTCGCGGGAGGCGCGTGGGCCAGGGCCTGGCGGCGGCGCCCTTGGGGCATGGCGGTGG
>NC_041387.1:55060915-55068019 GCF_002162155.2 Triticum dicoccoides | reverse complement strand
GGGCGAGCGGGCGCGGGAGCGGGCCCGCGCGGGCCGCGGCGGCGGAGGGACGGCGGCGGACACGCGTCGGACGATGATTGGCTGTTGGGAGTGGGCCGGACATGTCTGGTTGCGGCCGGACGTGTCCGGTGGCGGCGGGAGGAAGAGGACTAGGGTTAGGGGCGTTTTGATCCGCGAATTTCGGAGGAGGTCTAGTTTTATAGGTAGAGGGAGCTAGGAGAGTCCAAATGAGGCACGGTTTTCGCCCACACGATCGTGATCGAACGACCGAGAGCATGGAAGAGGCTTAGATGGGTTTTTGGGCCACTTTGGAAGGGGTGTTGGGCTGCAAAGAGAAGGAGGCTTTACGGTTACCCGGTTAACCGTTGGAGTACCAAACGACCTCCAAATGGCACGAAACTTGACAGGCGGTCTACGGGTGCTATACCAAGGCCGCTTGGCAAGACTCGGTCCATTCCGAGAACATTTAACACCCACTCACGAAAAGAGAGAAGAGGGGGACGCCGGAGGACATAGGAGCGCCGGATTGCAAAACGGACAACGGGGAAAATGCTCGGATGCATGAGACGAACACGTATGCAAAATGAAATGCACATGATGACATGATAAAATGCAACACGCAAGCAAATGACATGGCAACGACGGCGAATAACTGACGGACACCTGGCGCATCAGATCCGGGGCGTTACAACACTCCTCCATTAACAAGAGATCTCGTCCCGAGATCTTAGGACCGAGACGGAAGGGAAAAGGGATGAGGTGAAACAAGAACTCAAGCAAAGAATCAAGAGCACTCGAGAATAAGAGAGGAACGACGAGAATGACGAGAATCGAAAGCTCACAGAATCAGATAGACTATGAAACCACTCCGGTTAGAACGAGATAAGAAACGAATAAGACTGAAAGAATTTAGGCAGCACACCAGCTGAAAATGGAAGGAATAGAACATGAACTTCACCCAAAGAGATGGCACTTGACGAGATGAACAATGCAATGCCTCCGGAAGAATTGAAAGAATTGAATGAAAAGAACTTAGAAGGAAGAATTGAATGGAGTTGTTGAGAAAATCAACAATGAAAGAATAAGCTTGATATGGTCTTATAGATAACATCTCAGAAATTATGAGGTGATAACCAGCCGCAAACGGAAATGATTAGATAATTTAGAAGAACGAAGAAATGCAAAACTCCACTCCAAAGAATACGGAGAAATAATTGCACTTCGAGATGCGAGAAGAAGGATACTTGAACTCCGCCGACAAGAATATTGACGAACACTTGAGGAATGAATTAAATCATGAAGAACCACCGTAAGGAACACCAGTAACAAAAAGGATAACGAGATAAAATGAAGGATGAAAGAATAAGATGAGCGTTGCGATGATTTAGATGGAGGTTCTGACGAAATAGCCGAGGAGAATTTGAACTCCAGAAAAGAAAAGATGAAAACACTTGGAACTAGAATTTATTCACCAAGAACAAACTCCGAAGGAAGGGATTACTCACTTGGATGAAATAAGAATAAGATTTATTGTATGCTTATCCTTCATCATATTAAATCGATGACAAGCAATGGATTTTTGCATACTACTTATTCTTCTTGAAAAAGGATTGAGAAGGGATAACACAAAACTTGAGAAGGTCTTCATGAACCACCGGTAGGATTGGAAACAATGAATGAATTAATATGATAAACAAAGGAAAAAGAATCTGAATGAACCACCGTAAGAATTCAAAAATGATTGATGAAAGAGAATGAATCACCGGGAAGAATTAGAAGAACAAATATGCTCGAGGGGATTTAGATGCAAGAGAACGGGAAGAACTCGAGCTGATTAACGAACATTTGAACGAAGCGCCGGGATAAATAGAGAACGATGGCTGGAATGATTGTCTCCGCTGAAAAGAAAGGGGAAAACAACTTCTGACATACTCTGGATGGTTAAGAAAAGAATATCTGACAAATGGAATAATTGAGAGGATAATAAGAAGCTAGAACCGCGGATCTTCGAGAGAACGGACAAGATTTAGAGGAAAAACTCTTCTTCGGTCTTCAAATGCCGACGAGAAACAACACCAAGATTACTATGATACTCCGGGAGAATGAAAAGCGGAGAGGTTGAGCCAACAATGAAATGATTTGAAATCGATCTTGGAAAAGCATCTGACTGATGAAATTCATTCTTACGTCACCCTTGAAAAGAATTTGGGAATAACCCCGGGGGAAATTAGAAGAGTCAGGTAAGATCCTGGCAAAAGACCTGTGGGTTAGGGCCCACTAAAGACATAACACCGTTGAAAAGGATTGTTGAACAGTTAGATGATGCACCGGAACAATTGAAATATTTGAATGAGGTGACAACCTCGAATTAATTCGAACACAGACGAATCTCCTGAGATGTCTTGAACACTCCGGAAGGATAAACTGGCGAGAGGCGAACGAGCACGGAAAACACTTGAGCCGAGGAAAATAATATAATCACTACCGAAAATTAGAATTGACTCCACCGGAGAAGAAAAGAGATGAAGAATGTCCACTGAGACGAGAATTCAC
Source organism: Triticum dicoccoides (assembly GCF_002162155.2). Taxonomy (NCBI): domain Eukaryota; kingdom Viridiplantae; phylum Streptophyta; class Magnoliopsida; order Poales; family Poaceae; genus Triticum; species Triticum dicoccoides. The sequence goes on along the minus strand of NC_041387.1, from coordinate 55,065,466 downwards.
CAGTTGAAATAATTTACAAAAGACTGAAGAGGCTCTGCAAGAATGAAATAGATGGTCGAGAGAGAGTCAGACTCCGGGAAGAAAAGGGTGGGCGGGCGGGAAAACAAAAGCAACTTGGAAGGGGAAATCGACGAATATCTTGAAGAGGAAAACACCGGTTGAAATCATTGAGGAAAGAAAGCAAAGACTTCACACGAGTAGGATGGATACTCGATTACGGACTCCGGTTCCAAGAAGAAGAAGGGTGGGCAGGTGGGAAAGAAAAAAACTGAGGATTGGACTCAAAGATGAAGAGGCTCGAGTCGACTTGACGAGAAATGCACCGGATAAAAAGAGCTGAGAACCAACGATCGGAAAACCAACTGCGTGATCCTAAAGAAAAATTTGAAGGGGAAGAGAAGTAATTCAAAACACCTACGTCAAGATTCCTGACCAGAGCGACGAAGGGGCTGAGGAGTAAAAAGAATCCTACTCTCCGATATATATAATCCTAAGACTCAAAATAGTTTTCTTCAAGACTCAACAACGGCCAAGCTACACGATCAATCAAGGGGGCTCCTAGGGTCGGTCGAGGCTCTAATACCAACTTGTCACGCCCAATATGCGACCCTATCCAAAAGGAACTCGAAGGTCCCACCAAGGATAGACCCGCATATTGAAACGCTTTTGCAAGGTGGATATCATTACATCAACATTACATGATAGATGGGGATACATACATAAGGTGTACAATGCCACACGAATACAACATCACAATACATAAGAGCATCATCCAACTACGGATGAAACACAAACAGAAACTCAAACGACATCCACCCTGCTAGCCCAGGCTGCCGACCTGGAACCTATCCCCTGATCGAAGAAGAAGCAGAAGAAGAACTCAATGCAAGCAAGCATCGCTCTCGCTTCATGATCATCGCACAACCTGTACCTGCAACTGTTGTTGTAGTAATCTGTAAGCCACGAGGACTCAGCAATCCCATTACCATGGGTATCAAGACTAGCAAAGCTTAATAGGAAAGGAAGTGGTGAAGTGGTGAGGCTGCAACAGCGACTAAGCATATATGGTGGCTAACATACGCAAATAAGAGCGAGAAGAGAGCAAACAGAACGGTCGTGAAGCTAGCAATGATCAAGAAGTGATCCTGAACTCCTACTTACGTCAAGCATAACCCGAAGACCGTGTTCACTTCCCGGACTCCGCCGAGAAGAGACCATCACGGCTACACACGCGGTTGATGCGTTTTAATTCGGATCTGGTGTCAAGTTATCTACAACCGGACATTAACAAATTCCCATCTGCCTATAACCGCAGGCACGGCTTTCGAAAGATTTATACCCTCCAGGGGTGTCTCCACTTAGCCCATGACAAGCTCTCGCGATCAACGAAGGAATAGACCTTCTCCCAGGAAGACCCGATCAGACTCGGAATCTCGGTTTACAAGACATTTCGACAATGGTAAAACAAGACCAGCAAAGCCGCCCGATGCGCCGACAAATCCCGATAGGAGCTGCACATATCTCGTTCTCAGGGCAACACCGGATGAGACTAGCTACGAGTAAAACCAACCCTCAAGTTGCCCCGAGGTGGCCCCGCAGGCAGCTCAGTTCGGACCAACACTTAGACAAGCACTGGCCCGGGGGGGGGGGGCTAAAATAAAGATGACCCTTGGGTTGGCCGACCCAAGGGAAAGGGTAGGTGGTGGTGAGGCAAATGGTAAAACCAAGGTTGGGCCTTGCTGGAGGAGTTTTATTCAAAGCGAACTGTCAAGGGGGTCCCATAAATCACCCGACCGCGTAAGGAACGCAAAATCCGGGAACATAACACCGGTATGACGGAAAATAGGGCGGCATGAGTGGAACAAAACACCAGGCAAAAGGCCGAGTCTTCCACCCTTTACCAAGTATATAGATGCATTAATAATATAAGAGATATTGTGATATCCCAACCAAAATCCTGTCCACCATGGAGAAATCTTCAACTTCACTTGCAACTAGCAATGCTATAAGAGGGGCTGAGCAAAGCGGTAACATAGCCAAGCAACGGTTTGCATAGGAAAGGTGTTAAAGGTTAGAGGTTCATGGCAATATGGGATGTCTCGTTAAACAGATGATAGGTAGCGCAGCAAAGCGATAGAACGAAGCAACTAACATAGCAATGATAGTAGTGAGATCCAGGGTAGCGGTCATCTTGCCTGAAATCCCGCTAGGAAGAAGAACGAGTCCATGAAGTAGACAAACGGATGAAGCCGAACCAAGCGTAGACGAACGAATCCTCACGATCGCAATGAAACAGGAACTATCGAAAAGAAGCACACAACATAGTAAACACAACACACATGAACAAAGCATGATGCACAACCAAGCATGATGCATGACAAGGCTACATGAAGCTACTCATGGCAAGAGATGATGCAAACAAGAACAACACATCAAGGCAAGTTTAAATGAGGCCAGGAACAACATATAACATTTCCGGTAAGTCCTCGTATGCAAATTTCGAAATTGGTCCAGATCTGAATAAACATTATGTTAAGTTATTAAACCGCAAGTTAAGATGCACAAGGATGATCTACACGAGTTTCTAGTCAAGTTACATATAAAGTTCATTTAGTTCGGAGCTACGGCCTAGAAGATATGAGCAAAACAAGTTAAACATGGCATTGATGCAAAATGCACCCAAACATCAAGCAAACACCTCAAAACATGGATGCAACATGATAATATGAAACTAAATGCAAAATCAAGCAAGTTCCATATAGAGCACACTCAAAACGGAGCAACGGTTCAACACATGCACTATATACAAGTTTAAAGGACAAGCTGTCCAAAACAGCAACTAGGCATATTGCAAGCATCAAAACAACATGCTACAGCATCTCAACATGAAAACAAAAGACATGGACATGATTTACAGGTAAAGCATTACAAAACATGAGTACTGAGCTATCTCTAGAAATCACTAGAACATGCTCAAACACACATGGTAAGATTGCAAGTAATAACAGTTTCAGACTTTGCAGAAAATAACATCAGGTTGCAATGTTTAAAGCTATCAAACAACATGTTACAGGAATTTATCATGGCAAACAAAGGCATGGCATGAATTTACTAAATGCATAGACCAAAAGTCCCTTACTGACCATAAGCCAAAAAGGAACAGAAAATATGATGGCACCCACGTAAACATAGCAAGTTATAATACAGATTCAAACATGGCAGAAACAGAATTATGAAGGCATGTTAATGAGCTTGTGCAACTCACTACAGAGCAAAACATGGCATGGCAAGGCACCCAACAGTAAGAATACATGTTTGCGAAGCTAAGCATGGCAAGATCAAGTCCATAGGGTGCGTGGAATACTAGGAACAATCATGGAAACAACTGAACTTAATGTTAACAGGCTGACAGCAACATTATGAAGCAACTTTGGAGCAAGATATGAACAAGCTACAGCAAGCTATAAATGCAACCAGGGGCATGAATGGATATAGCATGACATGTAGAACAAAACATATTTAGTGGTCATCTCCAGATTATGCATAGAATGATTAGTAGCTACATGTTTATATAGCATCACGAAATAACAGATTCAGCCTAGCAAAACAGCAACATCATGTACCCTACTTAACAAGCTTGAATCACTCACCACAAGTCATTGCATGACAAGATAAGCATAGCATCATCAATAAGACATGTTTGTGAACCAAACCAAGTCAAGAACAAGTCCATAGCATGCAAAGATCAACTACAACAAGCTTGGCCAAATTGAATAACATGTAAACAATCTGCCAGGAAACATTTTGAAGCAAAAGTAGAGCACTCAAATGACATGCTACACTAATCCATAATTGCAACAAAGGGCATTAATGGAAATACAAAAACCACATGTTCAAAACATCCTTACTGAAGTATCTCAAAATAATCATGGATCTCTCTGTAGGAACATGTTTACATGGCATCAAAATAACAGCAGAAGAGGGACTAAAATCAGCAACATCATGATGCCTAGTTTGCATGCTTGTGCTAGTCACCACATTGATCACAAAAATACATGGTAATCACCTTTGTAAAGAAGACATAGCATAGATCAAAACACATGTAGACATCAACCTCATAGGATGAACACATCAATCATGGAAAAAATAACAAAAGAGCTCGTTCTGATAACAGACAGCAGAAAACATCATGAAGCACTCTTACAACGATGATTCAGGCATCAAGATGAGCTCAAATGAATATGATGCAATGGAATGAAATGATGTACTTGTTGAGGCGAACAATTTGACATATTACACGCACAAAACAGAGCTACGGGTGCAGAGATACGATGCAACGAACATGGCATGATTATTGCAAAAAATATTGGGGACTTAGCAGAAAAATGGACCTCGGGGGAAAAAGTCAACGCGGAGTGGATCGGGTCCGGCGAGGTCGGAGGAGGAGCTCCGGCGAGGGGGGCCGGCCGGCTGATGACGGGGAAGGCGGGAGGCGGCTAGATCCGCGGCCGGCGGAGGGCTCCGGCCGGATCCCGTGGCCGGGGCGTCGAG
>NC_041387.1:54998732-55060663 GCF_002162155.2 Triticum dicoccoides | reverse complement strand
GGTCGCCGCGGGAGGAGCAGGGCGGCACGGCGAGGCGCCCGGCGGCAGCGCACGCCGGCGAGGAGGCGCGGGGACGGGCGAGGCGGCGGACGGGCCGGGCGGCGGCGCGAGGCGCGGGCGAGCGGGCGCGGGAGCGGGCCCGCGCGGGCCCCGGATGGGCTCCGCGGGCCGCGGCAGCGGAGGGACGGCGGCGGACACGCGGTGGACGATGATTGGCTGGGGGGAGTGGGCCAGACATGTCCGGTTGCGGCCGGACGTGTCCGGTGGCGGCGGGAGGAAGAGGACTAGGGTTAGGGGCGTTTTGATCCGCGAATTTCGGAGGAGGTCTAGTTTTATAGGTAGAGGGAGCTTGGATAGTCCAAATGAGGCACGGTTTTCGCCCACACGATCGTGATTGAACGGCCGAGAGCATGGAAGAGGCTTAGATGGGTTTTTGGGCCACTTTGGAAGGGATGTTGGGCTGCAAAGAGAAGGAGGCTTTACGGTTACCCGGTTAACCGTTGGAGTACCAAACGACCTCCAAATGGCACGAAACTTGACAGGCGGTCTACCGGTGCTATACCAAGGCCGCTTGGCAAGACTCGGTCTATTCCGAGAACGTTTAACACCCACTCACGAAAAGAGAGAAGAGGGGGACGCCGGAGGACATAGGAGCGTCGGATTGCAAAACGGACAACGGGGAAAATGCTCGGATGCATGAGACGAACACGTATGCGAAATGAAATGCACATGATGACATGATAAAATGCAACACGCAAGCAAATGACATGGCAACGACGGCGAATAACTGACGGACACCTGGCACATCGGATCCGGGGCGTTACACCTAGTGACAAGCATTAAGCATAGCAAAGTCATAGCAACATCAATCTCAGAACATAGTGGATACTAGGGATCAAACCCTAACAAAACTAACTTGATTACATGGTAAATCTCATCCAACTCATCACCGTCTAGCAAGCCTACGATGGAATTACTCACGCACAGCGGTGAGCATCATGAAATTGGTGATGGAGGATGGTTGATGATGACGATGGCGGTGAATCCCCCTCTCCGGAGCCCCTAATGGACTCCAGATCAGCCCTCCCGAGAGGTTTTAGGCCTTGGTGGTGGCTTCGTATCGTAAAACGCGATGAAACTTCCTCTCTAATTTTTTTCTCCGTGAAACGAAATATATAGAGTTGGAGTTGAGGTCGGCGGAGCTGCAGCGCGCCCAGAGGGCGGGCGCGCCCCCCACCCTCGTGGACAGGGTGTGGGCACCCTGGCCTTCATCTTTTGCCAGTATTTTTTATATTTTCCGAAACTTATCTCCGTGGATTTTCAGGTCATTCCGAGAACTTTTGTTTCTGCACAAAAATAACACCATGGCAGTTCTGCTGAAAATAGCGTCTGTCTGGGTTAGTTTCATTCAAATCATGCAAATTAGAGTCCAAAACAAGGGCAAAAGTGTTTGGGAAAGTAGATATGTTGGAGACGTATCAGACAACAACAATCATAACCATATGCTAGCTTCTAGGGTTCAGCCTCTACGATGTCATGGTAGATTAACTCTTGTAATACTCATATCATCAAGATCAATCAAGCAGGAAGTAGGGTATTACCTCCATCGAGAGGGCCCGAACCTGGGTTAACATTGTGTCCCCTGCCTCCTGTTACCATTGTGCCCCCTACCCGAGATCTGCCGGTTTTGACACCGACATTGGTGCTTTCATTGAGAGTTCCACTGCATCGTCATCATAAGGCTTGATGGCTCCTTCAACCATGTACAACAACGCAGTCCAGGGTCAGATTTTTCTCCCGGGGCAGATTTTCGTATTCGGCAGCTTCGCACTGCTGACCAACTCACTTGGCCATCTGGAGCAGATCGACAGCTACGCCCCTAGCCATCAGGTCAGGTTCAGAAGCTTGAACTACACCGCCGACATCCGCGAAGACTTGATCTTCGACGGATTCGGGCCCATGACAGCTACACCCTGCCACGATGATGAACATGACCTAAATCTATCATCGGACGGTGCTCAGAAGATAGCACCTGTAACCACGCCGGCCCTAGATCCATAGCAGAGCGCACCATCCAAGGACGGGAAGATCAACCCCGCCACGGAAACCGCAAACTCAACGACATTAGAGCCAAAAACAAGTCCAACCTCGAGCGAGGCCTGTGTCATCGGAACCTCGGACTCGTCTCGAACCGCGTGTATCCGCGCCCATCGAACCTGACTGGGCACCGATCTTGGAGTTCAGCTCCGCAAACATCTTCCAACACGCACCCTTAGGGGACATGTTAAACTCGTTGAAATCCCTCTCCTTGGCAGGAGATTCTTGGCCGAACTATGTCCAGCTTGAGTGAGAAGCAGACGACAAAGAACTTCGCTACCCACCCACCACCCACTTGATAGCCACTATCGATGACTTTAAGAAGCAGAAGCAACGGCTTAAAGCTGCACAGAATACGCTCAATGATAGATGGAACGAAGTGCTCGACACTGAGGAAAAATACGGCGGTAATCGCCAAACAAAGAGCTACCCCAAACGCAAACTGCTGCCCGAATTCGACGACGAGGCTATCGCACCCATACCGCCGAATAACAATACGGCCGATCAACCAGACCGACCACCTCATGCTCGAGACAGAGCGGCTAACAACACCGCACACAAACCCGCACCCCCTCCCCAAAAAGGAAGGGATATCGCAATCCAGGACCAGAAACACGATTTACGCGAAGACCTGGAGAAAAAGGCTGGCAGAACCAGGTCCATCTATGGATCCAGGGAACGTGTTACTGCACAGGATCATGGCCATCAAACCAAATATGCCGGTCAATTACCAGTTCGGAACCAACACCGAACACTACAACCGTCGGACTCACGCCACACCACAGCCAAATACAGGGGTGCTGCGCACCCCCTGTGCTTCACCGATGAGGTGATGGATCATGAATTTCTAGAAGGGTTTAAACCCGTGAATATCGAGGCATACGTGTCACATCCTAGTTAGCCATGCATTAGAGTGTTGCATCATGTTTACTCTTTCACCAGAAACCTGAAATGGGGATGACAGAACCCCCAGTCCCCTCTGAATCCAATTAGGGTTTACTAAAAACTTTTTCAATGAACCTGAAATGCCCTTCTAAAATGCCCATCATTTTTGTCTTGGTTCAGAACCTCTGCCAAAAGTGGTGCACATTTTCCTAGGCCAGCTTAGGGTTTTTGAATTAAATCATAAATATTTGAATTTGGGCATTTAAAATTATATAAAATATTTAAATGCTCAAATATCTCCAAACTAAAATGTTTCATGTTGGAAATAATCCAACTATGGACCAGGAGTAGTTTGGTGATTTTAGGAGTAGCCTAAGTATTTTATTTAATTCAACAAAGTTGCAGAAGTATTAAAAAACAGAAACAGAAAGAAATGGAAAAAGCTTACCTGGCGCCTGCTCCCGGCCCACCTGCCGGCCCAGCCCAGCGCCGCTCCAGCGAGCTGCTTGCCGGCCAGGCAGGCAGGCAGGTGCCCGACGGCGACCGCAGCACGCGCCATGCACCTGCTCGCCGCCTCGCTGCTCCCCGCGCCCGGTGACGTCGTGGACCGGCCTCCCTCGCTCCCCCGAACCCCCCAGACACCCCCTCTCTTCTCCAGCTCCTCCCCCTCGCGCTCCCCCGCCATGGCCGACGCCACCATCGCCGTGCCTTCGTCGTAGCCGTGCTCCCCGCCGCCCGTGCGTCCTCTCACCGTGTCCAGGAGCTCCGCCGCTGTCCACTCCATCGAGCAAGCCGAGCCCCGAGCGCTCGCAACGCCCGAGTCCACCGCAACGACCTCGCCCGAACCGCCGTCGCCGGAGATCCCCTTCAACGTCGTCGTCGCTCCGGTCCATCTCCGGCCACGCCAAGGGCTTCGTCGCACTCATTGTGAGCTTAGCCATCTTCCCTTCCCTTCCGTTCTTGCTCCCGAGCCGTGTAGCAACCTCCCGGAGCTCAACCGCACCCACCGCCGTGGAGCTCGTCGCCGACATGCTCCCAGTCACCCTCCAGCCACAAACTGGTGTCCATCATACTCACCGTGTCATTTAGCACCTAGCTAGCCACTCCCCGAGCCTCACCGACCCCTCTAGCGTCAAGTTCGTTGTCGGCCGAACCCCGGTGGCCGCCAAAGTCGTCGCCGGCGCCAACTCCGGCCACCCCGACCCCAACGGACTCCACCAAGAGCTGCGGCTCGTCCCCAGCTCCACTCCGGTGGTCTCCGCGACCCATTTGGTGGCCGAAACGGCCAAAACCACTTCCGCCGCCGCGTCGGGCTCGCCAGTGGCTAAACGCCGGTGCAGCCGACCCGGGTTTGACCATGGGTGGGCCCTGGTTGACTCCCCTGAGTCAATGACAGGTGGGGCCCAGCCCTGTTAATTAAACAGGTTTAGTTTTAATTAAACTTTAATTAATTAAATCACCCTGACATGCGGGACCCACTGTCAGGTTTGACCCGGACGTGTTCCGTTGACCTGCTGACGTCACACTGACGTCAGGCTGACGCAATAATTGATTTTCTGGAATTATTCTAATATAGGAAATTCCAGAATATAATTTAAACTTCAATAATTCATAACTTTTATTCTGTAACTCCAAATCAGACAAATTATATATGAAAAATGATCAGAAAAATCCAATCTATCCATCTGTACTATTTTCATGCATGATTAAACAAGTTAACCTGATGTTTAATGCAGAACAAGGAAAAGCACTTTAAAAGGCCATATTTGAGTTTGAAATTTGAATCTTTGATTCAAATTGGTTCAAACCCTTCTGGTCTTAGTTGCATTAGCCCAACACACTCATATTGCTATGTTTCATGCATGCATCATATTGTTGCACATTGTTTGGTGATGGTTGTGTATCGGTGTTCTTTGCGGCAGGATCTGCCTCCGAGGAGTATCGTGATTACCCTAACGAAGAACCGTATCAGTGCATCGAACCATCAGGCAAGCAACCAACCATTGATCATATCGATACAATCCCATGTTCTCGCTCCTGCTCTCTTTTACTGCATTAAGACAACGCGTTTCAAACTGCTGTGTGCTACGGTAGTTGAACCCACTTCCTCTGCATGACCTGTCATTGCCACAGTAACTAGATGAAACCCACTAGCATGTGTAGGAGTTGATTGAGCCATATGTATGTGTTGTTCCTACCTTGCTATGCCTGCTATGCTTAGAGTCGTGTCAGGTCTGGTTCATCTGGGTGATGGGCTAGAGTGAAATGGTTATGTCGGTAATGAGAGTGGTGTGGTGAACACGATTTGGTAAAGGTATCGATGAGAGGCCATGTAGGAGTACATGGTGGGTTGTTTCATTGAAGCCGACCTTAAGCACTGAGATCTGTATGTGTGATTTAAGATACAGCTACTACCATGCATTGGGCCCTGAAATATGACCCCGCTCGACTTCTTATTCACCCTAGCTCTCTGTCCAGGAGTTGCAAGTAGTTTCTGGTGTTTGTAGCCTACTGGAGGCCGTGGACAGCGCTGACCGTAGGGGTGGGCTGTGATGCGGTAGGTACGTGGCACGGTGTACCGAATACCCGTTAGGTATCTCGGGAACCCTGTTCACATCGTTCGAGGCCGTATGGGAAACCTCGGCCGGACTCCCTGCGGATGGAACCTGGATAGGCGATAAACCTGGACTAGAGGCTTAAGTGTTTAGGTAGGTCGTGGTCTACACCCACGACCTACCTAAACTAACTACCCCCCCTGACACTGACCAGTGGGCCCCAGCGCCACTAATTCCTAATTAGGATTAAATTAACCCTGTTAAACCCCCCTGTCACTGACGTGTGGACCCCACACGTCAGGTTTGACCCCAGCCAGCCGCAGTTGACCACTGACGTCATGCTGACGTCATGCTGGCGCAATATATATATTTCTGGATTTAATTTAAATCAGGAAATTCCAGAATATTATTTAAACTTCAAAAATTCATAACTTTTATTCTGTAACTCCAAATCAGACAAATTATATATGAAAAATGATCAGAAAAATCCAATCTATCCATCTGTACTATTTTCATGCATGACTAAACAAGTTAACTTGATGTTTAATGCAGAACAAGGAAAAGCACGTTAAAAGGCCATGTTTGAGTTTGAAATTTGAATCTTTGATTCAAATTGGTTCAAACCCTTCTGGTTTTAGTTGCATTAGCCCAACACACTCATATTGCCATGTTTCATGCATGCATCATATTGTTGCACATTGTTTGGTGATGGTTGTGTATCGGTGTCCTTTGCGACAGGTTCTGCCTCTGAGGAGTACCGTGATTACCCTAACGAAGAACCGTATCAGTGCATCGAACCATCAGGCAAGCAACCAACCATTTGATCATATCGATACAATCCCATGTTCTCGCTCCTGCTCTCTTTTACTGCATTAAGACAACGCGTTTCAAACTGCTGTGTGCTACGGTAGTTGAACCCATTTCCTCTGCATGACCTGTCATTGCCACAGTAACTAGATGAAACCCACTAGCATGTGTAGGAGTTGATTGAGCCGTATGTATGTGTTGTTCCTACCTTGCTATGCCTGCTATGCTTAGAGTCGTGTCAGGTCTGGTTCATCTGGGTGATGGGCTAGAGTGAAATGATTATGTCGGTAATGAGAGTGGTGTGGTGAACACGATTTGGTAAAGGTATCGATGAGAGGCCATGTAGGAGTACATGGTGGGTTGTTTCATTGAAGCCGACCTTAAGCACTGAGATCTGTATGTGTGATTTAAGATACAGCTACTACCATGCATTGGGCCCTGAAATATGACCCCGCTCGACTTCTTATTCACCCTAGCTCTCTGTCCAGGAGTTGCAAGTAGTTTCTGGTGTTTGTAGCCTACTGGAGGCCGTGGACAGCGTTGACCGTAGGGGTGGGCTGTGATGCGGTAGGTACGTGGCACGGTGTACCGAATACCCGTTAGGTATCTCGGGAACCCTGTTCACATCGTTCGGGGCCGTATGGGAAACCTCGGCCGGACTCCCTGCGGATGGAACCTGGATAGGCGATAAACCTGGACTAGAGGCTTAAGTGTTTAGGTAGGTCGTGGTCTACACCCACGTCGGCTTTCGCTTGAAGTCTGCCGAGCACATGTCGTGTGCAGACGCTAAGTGGTGGAAACATGTATGAAGAAGTACACCCCTGCAGGGTTATCATGATCTATTCGAATAGCCGCGTCCGCGGTAAAGGACTACTTGGTTGCCTATACAGTTCATAGACAAGTAAATTGAAACTGCTAAAAGCCTCAAGATAAGTGTGAGTGCCGAGGATGGCTCTTCCGTAGGAAGACGGAGGTGGATCCTCGGTAGTGTATTGAAGTGGTGAGTAGTGGACTCGTGTACGCAAAACCGTTTCAATTGGAGTCTCGTAGGTTAGCCTAGCCAAGGGTCAAAGCTGGCTTGCTGCAACAACTCCACCAACCCTTCTTGATAATATGCATGTATGTAGGATCTGATGTAAGTCTTGCTGAGTACCTTTGTACTCATGTTGCTATAATTTACATTTTTACAGAAGACGCTGCAACCCCTTCTGATGGGTTCTTCGTAGACGTTGACATCAATGAGTAGGCTAAGGCCCAGGTGGTGATCCTGAGCTTGTGAAGGACCACGTAGTATAGCTAGGCTTTCCAAGCCTCTTTTATCTTTCTAGTTGTCTGTACTCAGACAAGTTACTTCCGCTGTTGGTTTGTATGACTGTATGACTTGAATGCTGGGTCGTGTGACCCGTACCTTTGTGTATGTTATGTATGGCTCTCTGAGCCTTAAATAAAGTGCTTGTGTCATAGAGTCATGTTGTGATGCCTTGTTGTATTTGCACATATCGGGCATATTGTGTGTATGATTGAAATGCTTGGTATGTGTGGGATCTAACTATCTAGTTGTTTATCTTTAGTAGCCTCTCTTACCGGGAAATGTCTCCTAGTGTTACCGCTGAGCCATGGTAGCTTGCTACTGCTCTGGAACACTTAGGCTGGCCGGCATGTGTCCTTCTTCGTTCCGGTGTCTGTCCCTTTGGGGAAATGTCACGCATTGAATACCGGAGTCCTGTTAGCCCGCTACAGCCCGGTTTACCGGAGTCCTGCTAGCCCAGTGCTACAGCCCGGACCCACTTGCTGATGACCGACACGTTCGAAGCTGGGTCATGGATGCCTGTCCCTGTAAGTCTGTGCCACTTTGGGTTTACGACTAGTCATGTCAGCCCGGGCTCCTTATCATATGGATGCTAGCGACACTATCATATACGTGAGCCAAAAGGCGCAAACAGTCCCAGGCAAAGGTAAGGCGACACCCGTGGGTATACCGTGCGTGAGGCCGCAAAGTGATATGAGGTGTTACGAGCTAGATCGATGTGACATCGAGTCGGGGTCCTGACAGCGTTGGCATCAGAGCCGGACTGCCTGTAGGTTCTCCAAGCCAAACTGGTCGATGTTGAGTCTAGAAATTCTTTAGTTATATGTAGGGGAATTGTTTGTGGGTTGGCACGTAAGGCTATTTTTACTCCTTTATCTTATGACATTCTGATCTGAGTCAGTCTATTCTTCCACCGGGGGTTAAGGAATTAGGATCTATTCTCTCTATCAGGATCACGTGTTACTAATCAGTAGTACCTTATAGGGTTGATGGATACAAGCCTAGTTCAGTTCTACTACCACGTTATGTTGTTAGGATGGATTCAGAACTTTGATATGATGATGTTGAGTGTGTATGAAATCCTTTGTCAAATGTCTCAAAATCCTTCTTGAGCATTTACAACTGTTATGCTGCCGAAATTTTGCTAGAAATTCTAATGCCTTTGCATTATGATTGTGCTTTCAGATGGCCACTCGCGACCTTAATCAAGTGGTTCGCCTGACTCGATGCCTAGATGTACCGGGCCATACTGCCATGTTGGTCAGGGTAATGACTGAGGCTGGATACCGTTGGTATCCTGAGTACACGGTCGAAGAGCAATTCCGAGACTTTAATCAAAGCCAGTATCTCTGCACTGTCAGGATATTTCCATCTTATCCTGGGTCCACCGAGCCCCTTCACTGCTCCTATGGACTCGGGGTTACTATTGAGATGGCTGTGCAGGACGCCGCCTACTCTATGATGACCATCATGCGAGTCAGATCTGGTCTATTTCGGGACTCTGATTTCCGGTATATGCCAGGATCACTTCCGGGAGCACAAGGGTATCTCCAGGCTATCTATGCTGACCCCACCCAGGAGGATTCACGGACTCGCACCACTGCTGAGATGCTCGAGGATAAGGACCGTGAAAATCGGGCCTTGAGGTTAGAGCTCTTCAATACCCGTGCTGACCACTGGGCCACATTGACTCGGTTTGCACCGGCGGTGCAAGCTGGATATTCGGATATGCGCGATCTCTATCCTGTGAGATCTGCCCTGCCAGACGTGATGGGTTGGCGTGATGTAGGAGGCATCACCCCACCTCGCGGTCCCCGCAGGCCACCGTCTGTTGGTCCAAGACCTCATCCTAGCCCCTATGGTCCACAAGCTCCGCGAGATCGTCTGTTTCCGGATGATCATGTTGAGCTTCCAGGCTATGGAGGTGACTTCTACGAGGACTACTACGGATCGGTCTGAGTTAGTGGTAGTATCACTAGTTTGTGTTAGCTGTGTCGACTATCGTCCTGCGTGACTCGTGGGATGTGACCTAGTTCGTATCGCCTTCCGAAGGTGTAGGAAAATAATGTATAGGAGCTTGGAATGCCTCCGATGAGATGTAATCCTCTTTTCACCGTAATGGTATCTTGTTTGGTCTTGTACTAAACCCTGTATGGTGTGTATGACGATGGAATAAAGAAGCAGTTTCTGTATCTACCATGTCATACGGATGATCATCTTGCATTCCGAGTTACTCCTTACATTCTTTATCCTATGTCGGAATTTTATCATCCTGACTAAATCATTGTCTTGTTTACCTAGGATGGTCAACACGCGCACTAACCCTGCTCCTCAAGAGCAGGCCGAAGGCAGTGAAGTCAGGAATGCAAATCTGCCTCATCCTCCTTCCCTAGCCGAAGTTATGATGGAAGCCGAAAGAAACAAGCGGGAGACCAACCGTTTGTTGGAGCATATTGAACAGAACACGGCACACCATCAGAGGACTAACGTGGTGTCACTCAGTGATTTTATCAAGTTACATCCACCCACGTTCCACCACTCCGTTGAGCCTCTCGACGCTGATGATTGGCTTCGCAGTATTTCTCACAAACTGCGTTCCGCACTGGTAGCGGAGGCTGACAAGGTCACCTTTTCTGCATATCATCTTGAAGGCCCCGCCAGTCTATGGTGGGAGAATTATGGAGCGATGCGCCCAGCGGGCCATGTCACTACTTGGACTGAATTCAGCGAGGCTTTCCGTGAACATCACATTCTGGAGGGTCTCATGGACCGTAAACGTGAGGAATTTTGCAGTTTCACTCAGGGCCGACTCTCTGTGGATGCTTACAGCAGGGAGTTCGGTAACCTCGCACGATATGCAACTGAGGAAGTTTCTACTGATGCCAAGAAGCAAGCAAGGTTCCGTAAGGGGCTTAGTCCTGAACTTTGCCGCGACCTCCGTCTGCATGAGTGCACATCTTTTCAGAAACTTGTTAACAAGGCCATCAGTGCTGAAACTGGTCAGACTGATTATGATGCAACACGCAAGCATGGCCGTGACATGGGTTCCTCATCCGGTGCTGGTCCTCAGAAGCGCCGCGTGTGGGTGCCCAACACCGCCCTGCCACCCAGGTTCACGCCGAGGCCATCCTTCCAGGCGCCTCGCCCCGTTCAACAATCTGCACCAGCCAAGCCCTATGGTGGTCCAACCAACAACGCTCCTCCACGTACCAGTTCCGTGACTTGTTTCAAGTGTGGGGAATCTGGTCACTATATGCGTGAGTGTCCCCAGACCAACCCCAACCAATCTGCTAAAGCTGTTGGCCGTGGCAAGCCGACAGGGAAAGTGTTCCACGCCAAGCCGGCCACCGCTACACGTGGCCATGTCAATTGTATCTCTGCCGAGGAAGCTCAAGAGGATCCCAACGTCGTTCTTGGTACGCTTCTTGTTAACTGCCACCCGGCATCTGTTTTTTTCGATACAGGAGCCTCTCATTCTTTTATATCCGAAAATTATGCTCGTTTTCATAACATCGCATTCGGTGACATGCCAACCTCTATGGTAATTCAAACTCCGGGATCCAAATGGCGAACTTCTAGAGTAAGCCATGGGAATGAAATCCAAGTCGACAGACTTGTTTTCCTCGCATCTTTGATAGCCCTTAAATCTTCAGATATTAATATCATTTTGGGTATGGACTGGATGTCAGCTCATCATGCCAAAATTGATTGCTTCTCTAGGACTGTTCAACTCACCCATCCTTCGGGGAAGATAGTCAATGTCTTGACCCGAATAGCCAAGCGACAGTTATATTCTCTTAACGCCAGCCCTTTGCCAGACCTTGAGGACGTCCCGGTAGTCCGTGACTTCCCGGATGTTTTCCCAGAGGAATTGCCAGGTGTTCCACCTGACAGGGATGTTGAGTTCGTAATAGACCTCATTCCAGGAACCGTTCCGATTGCTAGAAGACCCTATAAGATGGCACCACTAGAACTAGCCGAGCTTAAGAAACAACTCGATGAGTCCTTGAAAAAGGGTTTCATCCGACCTAGTTCATCTCCGTGGGCTTGCCACGTCCTCTTCGTCAAGAAGAAGGATGGTACGGACCGGATGGTTGTAGATTATCGACCTGTCAATTTGGTCACAATCAAGAACAAATATCCGCTTCCCAGGATCAACGACCTGTATGATCAGCTCGCTGGATCCTCAGTCTTCTCCAAGATGGATTTGAGGTTGGGCTACCATCAAATCAAAATCAGAAACGGGGACATTCCTAAAACGGCCTTTGTTACTCGTTATGGCCAATACGAGTACACCGTCATGTCCTTCGGTTTAACCAACGCTCTAGCCACCTTTTCTCGGTTAATGAACTCAATCTTCATGGAGTATTTGGATAAATTCGTCGTAGTTTATCTCGATGATATACTCATCTATTCCAAGAACGAGGAAGAACATGCCGAACATCTAAGGCTAGTGTTGAAGAAACTTCGAGAGCACCGCCTTTATGCCAAGTTTTCCAAATGTGAATTTTGGTTGTCAGAAGTGACCTATCTGGGTCATGTAATATCTGGTAAAGGTATTGCTGTTAACCCTGAGTGAGTTCAAGCTGTCCTTAATTGGACTCCACCTGAATCGGTCAAGCAAGTTCGGAGTTTTCTGGGCTTAGCGAGCTATTGCCGTTGCTTTGTCGAAAACTTCTCCAAAGTTGCTCAACCTCTAACCGAACTCCTCAAGAAAGATAAAAAGTTCGAATGGACTCCACAATGTGAGCACAGCTTTCAGGAACTGAAAAGACGCCTGACTTCTGCTCCCGTACTGGTACCGCCAGACTTCTCTAAGGACTTTGTTATCTACTGCGACGCCTCGCGACAAGGATTAGGTTGCATTCTCATGCAAGATCGACATGTAATTGCTTACGCTTCACGGCAATTGCACCCACATGAGGAGAATTATCCTACCCATGATCTAGAGCTTGCAGCCGTAGTCTATGCACTTAAGACCTGGCGACATTACCTCCTCGGTAACCGTTGCGAAATATTCACTGATCACCAAAGTCTGAAGTACATTTTCACCCAACCGGATTTGAATCTCAGGCAAAGACGTTGGGTTGAGTTGATCATAGATTTCGACTTAGGAATAACTTACACCCCAGGGAAAGCCAACGTCATGGCTGATGCGCTAAGTCGTAAATCTTATTGTAACAACCTAATGTTACAACAAAGTCAACCGCTTCTCCATGAGGAATTTCGGAAGCTTAACCTTCACATTGTTCCTCAAGGATTTCTTTCCACCTTGGTGGCGAAACCTACTCTTACGGATCAAATCATCGCTGCCCAGAAGCGAGATAAAGGAATATCTAAGATCAAGGAGAACATTGCTAGCGGAGGTGCTAGTTGTTTCTCCACAAATGATCATGGTGTTGTGTACTTTGAGAACCATTTAGTGGTTCCCAAGAACCAGCATCTACGGCAGCTGATCCTTAAGGAGGCTCATGAATCCCCTCTCACCATTCATCCGGGTAGTACCAAGATGTATCAGGACCTACGCCAGAGGTTCTGGTGGACTAGGATGAAGAGAGAAATTGCTCAGTATATTGCTAATTGCGACGTCTGTCGTTGTGTAAAAGCAGAGCATCAGCGGCCTGCTGGCACCCTTCAACCCCTAGCTATTCCTGAGTGGAAATGGGATAAAATTGGTATGGATTTCATTACCGGTTTTCCCAGGACCAAGAGAGGGAATAATGCTATCTTTGTTGTTGTCGATCGTCTTTCCAAAGTGGCCCATTTCTTACCTGTTCGTGAGAGTATAACCGCTAGTCAGCTGGCAGACTTATACATCTCCCGAATAGTGTCTCTCCATGGTGTTCCCTTGGAAATTAACTCGGATCGAGGAAGTCTTTTCACCTCTCGATTTTGGGAAAGTTTCCAAAATGCTATGGGAACCCGTCTCTCCTTTAGCACCGCTTTTCACCCCCAATCGAGTGGTCAAGTAGAACGCGTCAACCAGATTCTAGAAGACATGCTTCGAGCCTCTGTTATCTCCTTCGGAATGGATTGGGAGAAGTGCCTTCCATTTGCCGAATTCGCTTACAACAACAGCTATCAATCTAGCTTGGGTAAAGCCCCTTTTGAAGTTCTCTATGGACGACGGGGTCGAACACCCCTTAACTTGTCAGAGACCGGGGAAAGACAATTCTTTGTCCCGGATATGATTCACGAAGCAGAAGAGCAAGTTCGCATCGTTCGTGAAAAGTTGAAAACAGCCCAATCCCGTCAGAAGAGTCAATATGATCGAAAACATAAGGCTATGACCTTCGAGGTTGACGAGAAGGCTTATCTTCGGGTTACCCCTCTGAAGGGAACCCATCGTTTCGGTATCAAAGGCAAATTGGCTCCTCGTTACATTGGACCTTTTCGCATTCTCGCCAAACGAGGAGAAGTTGCCTACCAGTTGGAACTACCTCCGCACCTCTCCAGAGTCCATGATGTCTTCCACGTTTCTCAACTCAGGCGTTGCTTCTCGGATCCTATCCGCGGGGTGGACCACGAAACGCTTGATCTCCAAGATAATCTTACATATCGAGAGTACCCCATTCGTATCCTCGATCAGGCCGAGCGTACCACTCGACGTCATAATATCAAGTTTCTCAAAGTACAATGGTCGCACCATTCTGAGGATGAAGCAACTTGGGAAAGGGAGGATCGTCTTCGACTTGAGTATCCCGCCTTCTTTCCGGAGGAACCCAAATCCCGGGACGAGATTCTTTTGAGTGGGGGTGAGTTGTCACATCCTACTTAGCCATGCATTAGAGTGTTGCATCATGTTTACTCTTTCACCAGAAACCTGAAATGGGGATGACAGAACCCCAGTCCCCTCTGAATCCAATTAGGGTTTACTAAAAACTTTTTCAATGAACCTGAAATGCCCTTCTAAAATGCCCATCATTTTTGTCTTGGTTCAGAACCTCTGCCAAAAGTGGTGCACATTTTCCTAGGCCAGCTTAGGGTTTTTGAATTAAATCATAAATATTTGAATTTGGGCATTTAAAATTATATAAAATATTTAAATGCTCAAATATCTCCAAACTAAAATGTTTCATGTTGGAAATAATCCAACTATGGACCAGGAGTAGTTTGGTGATTTTAGGAGTAGCCTAAGTATTTTATTTAATTCAACAAAGTTGCAGAAGTATTAAAAAACAGAAACAGAAAGAAATGGAAAAAGCTTACCTGGCGCCTGCTCCCGGCCCACCTGCCGGCCCAGCCCAGCGCCGCTCCAGCGAGCTACTTGCCGGCCAGGCAGGCAGGCAGGTGCCCGACGGCGACCGCAGCGCGCGCCACGCACCTTCTCGCCGCCTCGCCGCTCCCCGCGCCCGGTGACGTCGTGGACCGGCCTCCCTCGCTCCCCCGAACCCCCCAGACACCCCCTCTCTTCTCCAGCTCCTCCCCCTCGCGCTCCCCCACCATGGCCGACGCCATCATCGCCGTGCCTTCGTCGTAGCCGTGCTCCCCGCCGCCCGTGCGTCCTCTCACCGTGTCCAGGAGCTCCGCTGCTGTCCACTCCATCGAGCAAGCCGAGCACCGAGCGCTCGCAACGCCCGAGTCCACCGCAACGACCTCGCCCGAACCGCCGTTGCCGGAGATCCCCTTCAACGTCGTCGTCGCTCCGGTCCATCTCCGGCCACGCCAAGGGCTTCGTCGCACTCACTGTGAGCTTAGCCATCTTCCCTTCCCTTCCGTTCTTGCTCCCGAGCCGTGTATCAACCTCCCGGAGCTCAACCGCACCCACCGCCGTGGAGCTCGTCGACGACGTGCTCCCAGTCACCCTCCAGCCACAAACTGGTGTCCATCATACTCACCGTGTCACTTAGCACCTAGCTAGCCACTCCCCGAGCCTCACCGACCCCTCTAGCGTCAAGTTCGTTGTCGGCCGAACCCCGGTGGCCGCCAAAGTCGTCGCCGGCGCCAACTCCGGCCACCCCGACCCCAACGGACTCCACCAAGAGCTGCGGCTCGTCCCCAGCTCCACTCCGGTGGTCTCCGCGACCCATTTGGTGGCCGAAACGGCCAAAACCACTTCTGCCGCCACGTCGGGCTCGCCGGCGGCTAAACGCCGGTGCAGCCGACCCGGGTTTGACCACGGGTGGGCCCTGGTTGACTCCCCTGAGTCAATGACAGGTGGGGCCCAGCCCTGTTAATTAAACAGATTTAGTTTTAATTAAACTTTAATTAATTTAATCACCCTGACATGCGGGACCCACTGTCAGGTTTGACCCGGACGTGTTCCGTTGACCTGCTGACGTCACACTGACGTCAGGCTGACGCAATAAATGATTTTTTGGAATTATTCTAATATAGGAAATTCCAGAATATAATTTAAACTTCAATAATTCATAACTTTTATTCTGTAACTCCAAATCAGACTTATATATGAAAAATGATCAGAAAAATCCAATCTATCCATCTGTACTATTTTCATGCATGATTAAACAAGTTAACCTGATGTTTAATGCAGAACAAGGAAAAGCACTTTAAAAGGCCATATTTGAGTTTGAAATTTGAATCTTTGATTCAAATTGGTTCAAACCCTTCTGGTCTTAGTTGCATTAGCCCAACACACTCATATTGCTATGTTTCATGCATGCATCATATTGTTGCACATTGTTTGGTGATGGTTGTGTATCGGTGTTCTTTGCGGCAGGATCTGCCTCCGAGGAGTATCGTGATTACCCTAACGAAGAACCGTATCAGTGCATCGAACCATCAGGCAAGCAACCAACCATTGATCATATCGATACAATCCCATGTTCTCGCTCCTGCTCTCTTTTACTGCATTAAGACAACGCGTTTCAAACTGCTGTGTGCTACGGTAGTTGAACCCACTTCCTCTGCATGACCTGTCATTGCCACAGTAACTAGATGAAACCCACTAGCATGTGTAGGAGTTGATTGAGCCATATGTATGTGTTGTTCCTACCTTGCTATGCCTGCTATGCTTAGAGTCGTGTCAGGTCTGGTTCATCTGGGTGATGGGCTAGAGTGAAATGATTATGTCGGTAATGAGAGTGGTGTGGTGAACACGATTTGGTAAGGGTATCGACGAGAGGCCATGTAGGAGTACATGGTGGGTTGTTTCATTGAAGCCGACCTTAAGCACTGAGATCTGTATGTGTGATTTAAGATACAGCTACTACCATGCATTGGGCCCTGAAATATGACCCCGCTCGACTTCTTATTCACCGTAGCTCTCTGTCCAGGAGTTGCAAGTAGTTTCTGGTGTTTGTAGCCTACTGGAGGCCGTGGACAGCGCTGACCGTAGGGGTGGGCTGTGATGCGGTAGGTACGTGGCACGGTGTACCGAATACCCGTTAGGTATCTCGGGAACCCTGTTCACATCGTTCGGGGCCGTATGGGAAACCTCGGCCGGACTCCCTGTGGATGGAACCTGGATAGGCGATAAACCTGGACTAGAGGCTTAAGTGTTTAGGTAGGTCGTGGTCTACACCCACGTCGGCTTTCGCTTGAAGTCTGCCGAGCACATGTCGTGTGCAGACGCTAAGTGGTGGAAACATGTATGAAGAAGTACACCCCTGCAGGGTTATCATGATCTATTCGAATAGCCGCGTCCACGGTAAAGGACTACTTGGTTGCCTATACAGTTCATAGACAAGTAAATGGAAACTGCTAAAAGCCTCAAGATAAGTGTGAGTGCCGAGGATGGCTCTTCCGTAGGAAGACGGAGGTGGATCCTCTATAGTGTATTGAAGTGGTGAGTAGTGGACTCGTGTACGCAAAACCGTTTCAATTGGAGTCTCATAGGTTGGCCTAGCCGAGGGTCAAAGCTGGCTTGCTGCAACAACTCCACCAACCCTTCTTGATAATATGCATGTATGTAGGATCTGATGTAAGTCCTGCTGAGTACCTTTGTACTCATGTTGCTATAATTTACATTTTTACAGAAGACGCTGCAACCCCTTCTGATGGGTTCTTCGTAGACGTTGACATCAATGAGTAGGCTAAGGCCCAGGTGGTGATCCTGAGCTTGTGAAGGACCACGTAGTATAGCTAGGCTTTCCAAGCCTCTTTTATCTTTCTAGTTGTCTGTACTCAGACAAGTTACTTCCGCTGTTGGTTTGTATGACTGTATGACTTGAATGCTGGGTCGTGTGACCCGTACCTTTGTGTATGTTATGTATGGCTCTCTGAGCCTTAAATAAAGTGCTTGTGTCATAGAGTCATGTTGTGATGCCTTGTTGTATTTGCACATATCGGGCATATTGTGTGTATGATTGAAATGCTTGGTATGTGTGGGATCTAACTATCTAGTTGTTTATCTTTAGTAGCCTCTCTTACCGGGAAATGTCTCCTAGTGTTACCGCTGAGCCATGGTAGCTTGCTACTGCTCTGGAACACTTAGGCTGGCCGGCATGTGTCCTTCTTCGTTCCGGTGTCTGTCCCTTCGGGGAAATGTCACGCATTGAGTACCGGAGTCCTGTTAGCCCGCTACAGCCCGGTTTACCGGAGTCCTGCTAGCCCAGTGCTACAGCCCGGACCCACTTGCTGATGACCGACACGTTCGAAGCTGGGTCATGGATGCCTGTCCCTGTAAGTCTGTGCCACTTTGGGTTTACGATTAGTCATGTCAGCCCGGGCTCCTTATCATATGGATGCTAGCGACACTATCATATACGTGAGCCAAAAGGCGCAAACGGTCCCAGGCAAAGGTAAGGTGACACCCGTGGGTATACCGTGCGTGAGGCCGCAAAGTGATATGAGGTGTTACGAGCTAGATCGATGTGACATCGAGTCGGGGTCCTGACAATACGGCGGAACGACAGACCCTGCGATCTGGATAGAAGACTTTATTCTTCACATCCACATGGCTCGCGGAGATGATCTCCACGCCATCTAATACCTACCGCTCAAGCTAGAAGGACCAGCTCGGCTCTGGCTGAAAAGCCTCCCCGAAAATTCCATTGGAAGCTGGGAGGAACTTGAGGACGCTTTCAGGGCCAATCCAAGGGACCTAAGTCCGACCTCCAGATGCAGACGATCTAAGTCACATAACCCAACAGCCCGGAGAGTTAGCCCATAAGCTTTGGAACCGATTTCTCACTAAGAAGAACCAAATCGTCGACTGTCCGGACGCCGAAGCCATAGCAGCTTTCAAACGCAGTGTCCGGGATGAATGGCTAACCAGACACCTCAGCCAGGAAAAGCCGAAGACAATGGCAGCCCTAACTACACTCATGACCCGCTTTTGTGCGGGAGAGGACAGCTGGTTGGCCTGTAGCACCACCAGCGATCCTGGCACATCCTAAGTCAGGGATGTCAATGGAAAACCATGACACAATAAAAGCGAACATCAAAACGATGATGAAAGCCCAGAAAATACAGCGGTAAACCCCGGATTAAGGGGTTCTAGACCCGGTCAATGGAAAAAATCACTTAAAGGCAGCAGAGATGGTCCATCAGTCCTAGATAAAATTCTAGACATGTCCTGCCAGATTCATGGCACCCCCAACAAGCCAGTAATCATACCAATAGATAATGTTGGGTCTTCAAGCAGGCCGGCAACCTCAACGCCGAACACAAAAGGAAGGGACCGCAAAGAAAAGACGAGGACGAATCTCGCTAGCCGAATACAGGGGGACAAAAGAAATTTCCACCGGAGGTCAAAACAATGAACATGATTTATGTCACTCATATCCCAAAGAAGGAGCGCAAATGCGCACTCCGAAACATATATGCTGTAGAGCCCGTCGCCCCCAAATTAACCCCATGGTCGGCCTGTCGGATCACCTTCGATCGCAGGGATCATCCGACTAGTATCTGTCATAGGGATTCGGCTGCCTTAGTGCTCGACCCAATAATTGACGGATACCACCTCACTCGAGTCATCATTGATGGGGGCAGTAGTCTCAATCTAATACATCAGGACACTGTCCATAAGATGGGGATAGACCCGTCAAGAATCAAGCAAAGAGGCACTACCTTTAAAGGAGTAATACCAGACATAGAGGCCCATTACATGGGCTCTCTAACATTGGACATTGTCTTCGGCTCTCCCGGTAACTTTCAAAGTGAAGACCTATTCTTCGACATTGCTCCATTCTGAAGTGGCTATCATGCACTACTCGGACGAACGGCCTTCGCCCGTTTCAATGCAGTACCGCATTATGCTTATCTCAAACTCAATATGCCTGGACCACATGGCATTATCACGATCAGCGGAAATAGGGAGCCTTCTCTTCGTACAGAAGAATACGCGGCGGCTCTAGTAGCCGAAGCTCGAAGTGGCCTTTTCTAGCCAAGCAGTTGATCGGTCCTCAAGACCGCGGACACAGCCAAACATGTTCGGTGCACACCTATGTGTAGCAGCTCAAATAAACCTGAGCTTGTTTAGCAGCCCTGCCCCCATAGATCGCCCCATAAGAAGACTGTACATGTTTTCCCGTATACATAAATATACACTCAACATTCCTTGGGTGGCGCTGGGGGCACCCTACACGTAAGAAGTCTCTAGTACGGCTTGACCCTATTTGGACTCAAGAAGCTATAATTCACGGTTCATCAAAACCAATAAACTATACCCACGGCCATACCAGATTCTTTCACCTGGTTCTTTCTTTTTTACAGATGGCCATCATGATATACCCTTCAAGGACACTGCACAACAGAGACAAAGGCGTAGACGTGCAGCAGGGCCCCGTTTTAAGGTTTATTTTTAGATTAAGACCCTATGTAAACCTTTTTTCTTATTATTATCTCTTGTTGTTTCAGACCCTCCTGGCATATAAAACGCTCAGGAAAGATATCGGCATTATTTGCGAACTTACGATTCGCCGTACTGAAATGGATGTTATAGAAGTAGCCTGCAGTGTGCTTTGAGAACTATACTCTCACCACAGGCGCTCTCTCCTCACGCCGGATTGCCGCACGTGCCTTGAATTCAGGGTTCATTACCAGGGGTTGTATCCAGCCCGGTATATATTGAAAAGTCCGAATACCTTCGGGAGTGTTCGGCGTCGCGAGTTTTGGCCTTATATGCATGAGCTCTGAATCATGTCTTTGGTCAATAGTTGGGTTTGCTTGGCTCCTGTGCTTTCCACCTTACGTTCCGCTCTATCATCTATGGTGGTAAAGGGAGAACTACTGTGATTGTGCCCTGGTTCATCCGGATGAGCACCTCAGTAGAGAAAGCCAAAAACTAACTGTCATGA
Organism: Triticum dicoccoides; assembly: GCF_002162155.2. Lineage (NCBI taxonomy): Eukaryota > Viridiplantae > Streptophyta > Magnoliopsida > Poales > Poaceae > Triticum > Triticum dicoccoides. Next base: position 55,039,808 of record NC_041387.1, on the reverse strand, counting down.
TAAGGCGAGAGCTGGTCAACCAGTCGATGACTCAGCGGAATCTTCATGATTCCTCTGCATTAACGAAGGACCAGTTTCTCGGTCATGTATGTAAACACACCGTATTCGGATAAATGCGGACATACCAGGGGCTATATAGTAGCCCCATCGTCAAACTCCTATGGCTAAGTGAAAGTGTTAAAGCTCTATTGTCCGATTGCCTAGTTCGCCGCACTAACACCTCCTTAATGAACCAAGACGTTGGGTCAAGTGTGATCAAGAGCTTTTCCAAACACCCCCGCGTTATAAGCGAGGGGGACGGAGCCGACGACTGCAAACTTTCAGGTTATATACATATATACATAAACGGCCACACAGGAGGCACTAAAATACTTTACGGGCAAAAGTATAAACAAAGCCTTCATTGTCATAAGCATTGTTTTTACAATTCGGATACATGATACTCGGACATAATATTTTTCGAGCACTGACCCTCTATCAAGCGGGCACCCTCCAAGACTTCTTCAAAATAGTGCTCTGGTGTGTCCTGACCCTCGGGTCGACCCCCTACTGCAATATCGATGGCCTTCATCTTCGCCCAGTACGTCTTCACATGGGCAAGGGCCATCTTTGCACCTTCTATGCACGTTGACCGCTTGACAGCGTCGATATGGAGCACCGCACGAGCAAGTTGTTGCACTAAACCAAAATAACTATTCGCCGTTGTTCCCTCAGGCCACAGCGGACCACTACAACCTTCATGGCAAGTCCGGATATCCTGTGGAGCTCGGCCCATTCGGCCATCTGTTCATTCAATAGCAACAGAAGCCTTGGCATGCTAAACTGCGACCAGAAAAGAGTTTCCGCTTCATGGCCTTCTTGGGCTTGGAAAACCTGCGTCGCATCAGAAGCACTCGTTGGTAAGTCCAAATATGCGTCCGAAGAGCTCCACATTTGATCAAGCGGGGCATACTTTGGATCGCCGAACTTAGTTCGCAACAAAAAGCGCTTCCCAGCCGCGATCTCCCCGACTTGACGGATCTCCTCCCGAGCCGCTCTGGCCTCGGACCGGGTTTCCTTTACCGCCTGTAAGGCCTTCTCAAGGTCAGCTGTTTTTGCTTGATTCTCTTTCTCGAGAAGTTCATATCGGCTAACGGCATCCCTTAGCTCGAGCGCCATATTGGATATTTTCTCCTCACTCAGGCGATGAGCAGCCTGTTCGGCTTTTAATTCACCAACTGCCTTCTCGGCAGCTGTCTTGCTTATCCTAGCTTGTTCCTTGGCCCGGGCAAGCTCAGCCCGAAGGGTCTCCACGGCGGCAGCACCATCTGTAGTCAAGCATATTATAAATTCCAGCATCATGCTCCTATTTATACTCATTAACCGACCAAATGACATACCTTGCGCCTCGTCAAGCCGCTGATTCACGAGCGTGATGTCATCATCTTCTACATCAAGTTGGTTCGGCAAATTCGCCAGCCCGGGCAGTGGCCGAGGCTGCAGCCGCCTATGTACAAATTGGCAAAATTATTACCTGAGAGTCTTTATCTTTTGATCCTCTGATCACCTCGTTTGGATGGAAACCAGAGTATCAGAGGCTACTATACACAGTGCACCTTGCGTTTATGGTACAATTAAAAAATATCACATTACGTACCTCAAAGCCTCTTAGCAGGCTCGTAAAAGCCTCATTCAATCCGCTTTTCACAGACGAAGTTCACTCAATCACCGTACCCATTAAGGTACGATGTTCCTCTGAGATAGGCGCTTGCCGCAGAAGACCCGTCAATATGTTCGGCTGTATACCGGATAGTCCGGGGCTCTTGTTGTTGGTCTCTCTAGGAGCCGAATACCCCAGACCTCGGGCGGCCGAAGAGTCACCTTCTGGCCTTGTCCTCCTTTGTGAATCGGGAGAGATCTTCCGGGACGACACCTCGGGGTCATCCGCCTTATGGGGGGGAGTATGAGGCGGCGTTTCGCTCTCCATCATCTTCGGAAGAAGATCCCCCGAGGACGAAGATTGTTAAGGGAGACTATGGGCCGGACTGCAAAACTTACGTTTCAGATATTACCCTCGCAAACAGGAAAAGAATGGGGTATGCTTATTAAACACCTTTGTTCACTTACTGTTTGGCTAAAGGCTAGCCCCCTTGTGTGAACTGTGCGGCAATATCGCCTCCCGAATCCGGGCCCCCTGATAGGGATTCCTTCCCTCGCTTGGAGGCCTCTGCCTTCAAGTCTTCAGGGGCGTCCCTCTTCTTCCCGTGGGGGGAGGGAATGTTAGATTCTCCTCCCCGTTCATCCTCCGACACGGGAGTTTCGATTTCCATGGGTACGGTGCGTGAGGTACCTCCGGTATGAAGGCCACTTTTGACCTCCCCACTCCTCTCCTTTTCTACCCTCAACGACACTTGATAAGGCGCCAGAGCCAGCATCCTGGTTAACACTGGAGCCACTGAGTTTTCGGGAAGAGGGGCCGAATACCTAATCCTCTCCGCCTTCTTTACCCATCCCTGGCCGAGTACGGTTTTCTCAGAGTATTGTTATGGGAAACTTAAACTAAAAATATGTTTGGAAATTGAGTGTTTACCGGGGAATCCGGGTGGTTGCAGTCGAAGTCGGCGTCCACTGTGGTGTCCGGACACCTTTTTCGTGACCCAAAGAATAATTCATACATCCCTTTGAGCGTTGTGCCGAAGAAGCATTGAATGGTTCGTGGTCCTTCCGAATTGAACTCCCACATGCGGAGAGGTCGACGCTGGCATGGCAAGTCCCGACGGACTAACATAACTTGGATCACCTTGATGAGATTGATGTCCTTCTTAGTAAGGTCTCGAATGCGGCTTTGTAGTATTTGCACTTCATCTAGCGGTCCCCAATCCAGTCCCTTGTAGATCCACGATGCAAGCTATGGCGAAGGGCCGGATCGGAAGGCGGGTGAAGCCGCCCACTTTGTACCATGAGGTTCCGTGATATAAAACCACTCCCGTTGCCGTAGGCTGGAAGCTTCGGTGAAGGAACCCTTTGGCCAGGCGATGTCAGCCAATTTACTTATTGTAGCACCTCCACACTCTGCGTGTCTCCCGTCTATTATCTTTGGCTTTACATTGAAGGTCTTGAGCCATAAGCCAAAGTATGGAGAGATACGGAGCCTCACATGTGATAATGAATGATGAGATGTGAAGGAAGGAGTCCGGAGCTAGATCATGGAAATCTAGTCCGTAGTAAAACATGAGCCCTCGAACGAAGGGATGAAGGGAGAAACCTAGCCCCCGGAGGAAGTGAGGGATAAATACGACCCTCTCATTGGGTCTAGGAGTAGGGATAACCTTCCCTTGTGCAGGAAGCCTGTGAAGGATCTCCGCGGTCAAATACCTCGCCTCCCTGAGCTTCATGATATCCTCCTCTGTGATAGAAGAAGCCATCCATCGGCCTTGAGAGCTGGATCTGGACATGGCTTGAGGTTCGAAGCGACTGGTTAAGCCTTGGGTGTTTGAACTCGAGGTGGGAGGAGGAGAGGAGTAGCGTATAAGGGAAAGGCGGGTCTCGGCCTCCTTATAAAGATGACGAATATCAAACGTCCCCTACATGGCCCTAAAACATGCCTATTCCCAAGGAATCATACCAACGGGACGGTTGGGTTACCCACACCCGTGTTGATGAGAATCCCGCAATAAGGGGACACGATCTCCACTTTGACAACACATGCCAATAAAACCGCCTCACAAAGCGTGGAGTAGCAGGTTGGAAAAACGATTCGAAATAATGGCCGAACGATAACGTAATGTCGTGCTACAAAAGCTATTAGCAGATTGGACTTGTGAAAATATTATGCTCTCCAAGGTGGTATATGGAATTTATTTTGCAGAGCCGGACACGATTCTTATGTTGAAGATCAACTTTGGAGTATTCAGAGAAAAGGAACCTGCCTTGCAATGCCGAAGACAATCTGCGTGCCGGACTCATCGTCATTGAAGCCTGGTTCAGGGGCTACTGAGGGTGTCCTGGATTAAGGGGTCCTCGAACAGCCGGATTATGTGTATGCCAGACTGTTGGGCTATGAAGATACAAGATATAAGACTTCATAATGTGTTTGGGTGGGACTCGCCTTTGCGTGGAAGGCAACCTTGGCGATTCATATATGAAGATTCCTTTCTCTATAACTGACTCTGTGTAACCCTAGCCCCCCCCCCCGGTGTCTATATAAACTAGAGGGTTTAGTCCGTAGGACAATAACAATCATAACCATAGGGTAGCTTCTAGGGTTTAGCCTCTACGATCTCGTGGTAAATCAACTCTTGTAATACTCATATCATCAAGATCAATCAAGCAGGAAGTAGGGTATTACCTCCATCGAGGGGGCTCGAACCTGGGTAAACATTTTGTCCCCCACCTCCTGTTACCATTAGCCTTAGACGCACAGTTTGGGACCCCCTACCCGAGATCTGCCGGTTTTGACACCGACAGTGGGTACTTGTTCTTGATCGTCACTTCATTCAACACACGATAATCAACAACCATCCTTAATGATCCATCCTTCTTCTCCACTAGAAGTACTGCGGATCCCCAAGGTGACAAACTTGGTCGAACATAACCTTTATCCAGTAACTCCTTAATCTCCTCCAAATCCTGTGCAGGCATCCAATACGGTCTCGTTGATATTGGCCCGGTGCCTGTCAAAAGTTCAATCAATAACTCAATGTCTCTATCCGGTGGCATGCCTAGCAACTCTTCCGGAAATACGTCGAGGTAATCCTTCCCCACTGGTACTTCCTCTTGTAAAACTCCCGATAAGGACTTCACTTGAGTCCTCTTTGGCACATGCCGGGATACATACTTGATCATTCTTCCTTCTGGGGTGGTGGGCATAATTGACTTAGTGGCGCAATCGATGTTTCCTCCATACATCGGTAACCAATCCATACACAAAATCACATCCAACCCTTGCAACTCCAGAATTATCAGATCCGAGGGGAAACCACGCCTACCTATGGTTAATGGAATCTGAAAACATCCTTGGCTTGTGAAAGGGATCAAGAAGAGGTGTCTAGAGTGGGGGGTGATTAGACACAATGTACCAAAGTTGTAGTTTTTTAAACTCTTTAGGTTTAAGTGGAGTTTTAGCACAAGTTTAACAATCACAATACAAATCAAGCAAGCATGCAACGAGTATATGAGCAGCAGAAAGTAAAGCATGCAACTTGCAAGAATGTAAAGGGATGGGATTGGAATGTGCAAATGCAATTTGGAGACATGGAGATTTTTGAGCCGTGGTTCCGATAGGTGGTGCTATCGTACATCCACGTTTATGGAGACTTCAACCCATGAACTCCTTGCTCTTGTGCTTCAAATGATAGTCTCCCCAACACTCAACTCTCTCTCATAGGATTTGGATTTGGTGGAAAGAAGATTTGAGTGGAAAGCAACTTGGGGAAGGCTAGAGATCAAGATTCTCGTGGTAGGATTGGAATATCTTGACCTCAACACAAGTGTAGGTGGTTCTCTCTCAGAAAATGTAAGTTGGAAGTGTAGGCGTGTTCTGATGGCTCTCTCCATGAATGAAGAGGAGGTGGAGGGGTATATATAGACTTCACACAAAATCTAACCATTACACACGACTTACCAATCTCGGTGGGACCAAATTGAGAAACTCGGTCAGACCGATTCAGTAAATCTAGTGACTGTTAGGATTTTCGGTGGGACCAACATGCAACTCTGTAGGACCGATATGGTTAGGGTTAGGGCATAACGTAATCTCGGTGAGACCGATTGCACAAACTCGGTGAGACCGATTTTGGTAATAAGCTAACCAGAGAGTTGGTCAAGTAAACTCGGTGGGACCGATTCGCTCATCTCGGTTGGACCAAAATGTTACGAAGGGGAAATAGAGAGTTTAGATTGCAATCTCGGTGGGACCGATTGCTCATCTCGGTGGGACCGAAACGTTACGAAGGGAAACAGAGAGATTAGAATCCTATCTCGGTGCGACCGAGATCCCTATCGGTGAGACCGATTTGCTTAGGGTTTGTGGCAGTGGCTATGACGTCTGAACTCGGTGGCGCCGGATAGAAAGAATCGGTGGGGCTGAGTTTGACTTTTGGTTTAGGTCATATGTGGATGTGAGAAAGTAGTTGAGGGCTTTTGAGCATATCACTAAGCATTTTGAGCAAGAACCTCATTAAGCAACACCTCATCCCTCCTTGATAGTATTGGCTTTTCCTATAGACTCAATGTGATCTTGGATCACAAAAATAGAAAATGCAGAGTCTTGAGCTTTGAGCTTGAGCCAATCCTTTTGTCCTTAGCATTTTGAGGGGTCCACTTCCTCTAGTCCATGCCACTCCATTGTTGAACTTATCTGAAACATACTAGGTAAAGGTATTAGTCCAACAACAGATATGTTGACATAAATTACCAAAATCACCCAGGGAGCACTTGTGCTTTCAGCTTGCCATATGCTTCGTTCCTGGTGAGCTTACTAACATGGGGGTCCTAAGAACTTTGGTGGGCAACTTATACTTATCCACAAATCCCCTTGATATGTATGAATGTGATGCACCAGTATCAAAAAGAATGATGCATTAAATTACTTAACCAAAAACTTACCTATAACTGCATCTGGCTGCTCTTCAACCTCCTCCACGCTAACGTGGTTCACTTGTCCCCTGTTGAAAGGGTTGGGCTTCTTCCCAGAGCTTCCGTTGCCATTTCCATTCTTTGCTTTAGAACACTCGGTGGCGTAGTGTCCATTATTCCTGCACTTGAAACAAGTAATGTGACTTAGATCCTTCTTGGCGGGCATTGCCGGGTTAGAATAGTTATGGCGGTTGCTTCCTCCATTCCCATTCCCATTCCCATTCTTAGGGCCACTATGGTTATGCGACCTTCCTCCATTGGAATTATGGCTTCCATGGTTATGGTGAATGTGTCCTCCCGAGTTTAGGGTAAAACGAGGTCTCTGCTGAGCTCCTGAATTGTACTTCCCTTGTCCATACCTCCTCTTGCGGCTATCTATCTGCTGCTGCTTCCCTTTAATCATAAGATCTCCATCTACCAACTCCTGGTAGTTGTTGAAGGTTGCCACCATCAACTGCATGCTCAGCTCATCATTCAGTCCTTCCAGAAACTTCTCCTGCTTCGCAGCATCTGTAGCTACGTCATCAGGGGCATAGTGTGCTAACTTACTAAACTCATGCACATACTGGCCCACTATGCATCCTCCTTGGTGCAAGTTGCGAAACTCGCGCTTCTTCATGTTCATAGCTCCTACTGAAACATGGGTAGTGCGGAAAGCCTGCTGAAACTGATCCCATGTAACAGTGTCAATGGGGTAAGTGGCTATGAAATTCTCCCACCATGCTGCATCTCTCTGCATCTGTGCACCCTGCAGTGGTGATCTCCCTTCCAATCTTGAGGAACCAATCATCTGCAACAATCGGCTCGGTGATACTAGAGAAGACCGGTGGATTCAGCCTTAGAAAACGAGCTAAGTGGTCAACTGGTGTTGGTGGTGGAGGGGTGTTGTTGTTGTTGCCTTGGTTTTGATTCTGATCTAGTAGCTGCATCAAGGTATTCTGCTGCTGGATCAACTGAGTGAGCTCCGGTGGGAAGGCAAATCCATTTTCACGTCTCGAAGGCATCTGATGGGTTTAGAAAAGATGAGAAATCAGAATAGAATGAGATCTAAAGGAAAAACACTACCCATATGCTCATGAGACAAACACAATCATATCACACCAATCAATTAAAACAAGGGCATACAATCGGTCTAACTATCATTACGAAAGTGCTCGGACTATTCTATATACATGGGGGAATACTAGTACTAATAGGGTGGTCGACTTGAAGTTTTGATTGGTAGAAGACTCCATGATATCCGCTCCAGATTCATCAACATAGTCATCATCGCTATCGTCGGGGTCAGAATCGGTGTCGTCGATGATGATGTAGTCCTCTGAACGAATGTCCTGGGAATGGTCGTCATCTCGTCCTGGCGCGGGGTCTCCCATGAATACTCCTAGCTTCCTTGTCAGGTCGTCATTCTTCTCCACTAGTATCGTTATTTCCTCCTCATATCCATCGCGTGTAGACTTGAGTTCCTCCTCTAGTTCTGTAATCCTGGTCATTGCCTTCTTCAGATCTATCATGCTTGCGCACATCTGGTTCTCCTGGCGGCGAATGTGTTGGTTTAACTCCTGGATGAAAGCTGCAATGGACATGTCCCTCCTGGTGCTGATCATCTCCCATTGCTCATCTCGGTGCCCACATATCTGGTAGATAGTGTCCTTAAGATCCTTGTGATAAACTTCCCCAATGCGTCCATGGCGATGTGGTCTGCCATGCTCTTTCCTAGACTCCAGGTTGGTGCATCAAAGGAAAACTCCATGGGCTCCGTAACTTGCATGAATGTCCTTCCTGGAAGTTGAACTCGAATCATCCAATGCTCCTCTCGTGGTAAAGTGGTGATGTAGGTCCCGGTGAAGCTTGGTATTCCGATGTTCAGGTGCCTAGTAACTTCCTTCAAGTGTCGTCCAAAAGGAGTGTCTTCATCCGGTTGTGTGAACTTGTTCCTTGAGTCCACCATCCTATAGAGTGGAAAAGGGGAGAGGAGTCAGAAATGAGTAGAGGAGAGTGACCTATGGTTTATCCTAGTGGTCGTGTCCTACAGTCAGCGTGTGCTCTGATACCATCTTGTAGCGGCGGGACCTCAAACAGTCTAGTCTCTGTGCATCAGTGTCATCCCTGGATCGGTAATGCTGACATGCATAGTACTTGAGGATTTATAACAGAGTTTCAATCACACACTTATTACATCGACATGTCTTAGAAGAGAACTTATTACAGTAATATGGCTTAAGTCCATCTAAATAAGATAACAGCGGAAAGCTTGGAAGATAAAGTGAGTCCATCAACTCCAACGGCATAGCTGAGTGAACGACAACGACCTATGGCACCTTACTCGTCGTCTGAAAAGTCTGCAACATGATATGTTGCAGCTCGAAATGAGTCAGCACATGGAATATGCTGGCAATGTAACACAAGGAGTAATGAACAGAATAAACGCTAACACTACATGCATATATGGCTGGTGGAAAGCTCTATGGTTATAGTTTTGCATAAAGCCAATTTTTCCCTACAACAAAGGAATATATTTTATTTAACTAGCATGGTGGTTGTTAAACATTGAGAAGGTTCCTCCAACTCAATCCCAATTAAACAATATCAATTAACCCAACAAATTAATTTTAGAGTGATGAGATCAACATGATAATCCAAGAACCAGATACTCAAGATGTCCATAACCGAGGACACGGCTAACCATGATTAGTTTATACACTCTACAGAGGTTTGCGCACTTTTCCCCACAAGACTCGATCTTCTCCATTGGATTTCTCGCACTACAAGGTGTTTGAGAAACGGATGACCGAGGCACAGTCTTTTCTGAAACACTAACTCTTTACCCTAGATGGACAGTTACACCTACTTTCCCCTACATCTGCTAGCCCACCACTAAAAGAGGTCATGCAACATACTCAACTATGCTAGAGCCCATAATAGCTTGTGGCTGCACATGGAAGTTTCTAGCATGAATAATCTTATGATCCCTTTGAGCCTGGGTGGCGAACCGTAGGATGATCACACGGGTACTCCGGGATATCCTAGGACAACACTGGATTCTCTTGGTGCCTGCAACCGATCCACATAGATGTGTATTTAAGTAGCCACCTTAAGTTAACCATTAATTAACAATTCTCACATCTGTCATGGATACACTCACCCAATCCACGTCTATGAGCATAGCATAGCAATCCTAAGCATGACGTAGAAGTAACTCCCAATGGTTTGATAATAAAAGGGCAATAGGTTCTACCTCATCATATACTTCCCAATACCCACATATTATTCAGATCCTAACCATGCAATGTTTGAGGATTGGAACTAATGCATAAAAACTGAGTAGTAAAGAGATATGATCAAAGTGTTACTTGCCTTGCTGACGATCTACAAAACCTAGAAACTCGTAGTAGCACGCTTCGCACTTCGGAAATTCTATCGCAAACAAAAACTAACATACATAAGCACTAAAGCAAAAAAGCATGGGTAGAACTCAAATAAGAAGAACTAAACTAAAATTCCTACTGAAGAGCTTCAACTTGCAAAAAGAAACTACTCAAACGGAGCAACAAAACTCGAGAAACGGATGAAACAAGATTTGTTTACTAATCTGGACTAAAGTAAAATTTTACAGTACCAAAATCATGTTCAAGGTGGTTAAACAGAAAGAGAGCTTCGAGACGAAGATTTAGGCGCTGGTTTCATCTAATTTGGATAAACGAGCAAAAAGTTAGACTAGATCGGAGATCAGGGCAAAAATCGCGATCGAAATAATCACAGATAAACCCTGAAAAAAAATGAAATGAACAGACTAACGAACGAATGTTAGCTGTCTGAACCTAAATGGTGAACGGCGTTCGTTAAACGAACGAACGGACGAACGTCTGCTAAACAACTAAACCGAAAAAACCGAACCGATCTCTTAAAAAACAGATCTAGGGTTTTTCTAAAAAAGGATGGTTTTGACTTAATCGAAAAAAATGAAACAACGGCGGCGGCAGCGGCTACCTCCGGCGAGGTTCCGACGGGGCGGCGGCATTGGCGGGGCTCTGGCTGCAGTGGCGAGGGGTGACGACGGCACGGGCGGTGGCGGCTTGCGGCGACGGGGCGGCGCAAGCAGCAGCGGCTTCGGTGCGGGGCGGCGGTGGCTGGCAGAGAGGGCGGCGGGGCGGCGCGGCTTATATAGGGGGTCGGGGGGAGTCCGACTTGGGGGAGGGGGCAACCACAGGCGGTGGCGGCGGCAGCCCGGACTCCGGCGGGAGTTCGGCTCGGGCACGCTCGCGCGAAGGCGACGACGCTGTGGGCCGGCTGGGCCGCTAGCCCAGTTCGGTCCGCGAGAACTTTTTTTTAAATAATTCTACCGAAACAGAAAAATCCTAATAAAATATGAAAAAAATCTAAAAATGCCAAAAACAAATTTCACCGTCTTAATAAAATATTTAGAACAAAGTGAACATTTTTCTGGCCTAAAAATGTAATTTTGAAAACATGCAATTTTTCTAATTTGAAATAAAATAGCAATAAAAATCCAAATAAAATAAATTATTTGATTTTAAAATTTTTCCTCCAATATTTCTTTTATTTCGGAGAAATAATTTAAGCCCTCTCTTTTATTTTGATATTGGACATATTCGGAAGAAAAAAAATAAAACCAAACTGATCCTCTTTTCAAATTTGAGAAAACTCAAATATGAAAACAATTGAAATCCCCAACTCTCTCCGTGGGTCCTTGAGTTGCTTAGAATTTCTAGGATCCAAACAAAATGCAATTAAAATATGATATGCATATGATGACCTATGTATAACATTCCAAATTGGAAATTTGGGATGTTACACCTATAGTGCGTTAGTAGTAGCACTCGATGCAATGCTATTGATATATGTATTCAAGTGCTACTACTAGGGTTTTCCCTAGTAGTGAGCCTTTGCCTTTTATTGATCAAATGTTGGAAAGTTTATCTAAGCACACACACATTTTCTTCCTTGATTGATATTCCGGCTTTTCTCAAATAGTTGTTACACAACCTGATCAAGAGAAAACTACATTTACTTGCCCTTTTGGAACCGATGCTTATAGACGTATGTATTTTGGTTTATGCAATGTACCTTCTACCTTTCAAAGACGTATGACTGCTATATTCTCTGATTTTTGTGAAAAGATCGTTGAGGTTTTCATGGATGGTTTTTTTGTATGGAACTTCTTTTGATGATTGCTTGAGCAACCTTGATCGAGTTTTGCAAAGATGTGAGCAAACTAATCTTGTCTTAAATTGGGAGAAGTGCCACTTTATGGTTAATGAAGGTATTGTCTTGGGCTATAAAATTTCTGAACGAGGTATTGAGGTGGATAAAGCTAAAGTTGATGCAATTGAGAAAATGCCATGTCCTAAAGATATTAAAGGTATTCATAGTTTCCTTGGTCATGCTTGTTTCTATAGGAAGTTTATTAAGGACTTCTCTAAAATATCTAGGCCTCTTAATAATCTTTTACAAAGGATGTGCTACTTCTTGAGCTTGCGTTGATTTTTCCCTTGAAGAGGTAAATGGTGGTGCAACAAAGTAGAGATAAGTATTTCCCTCAGTTAAGAACGAAGGTATCAATCCAGTAGGAGGCACAAGCAAGTCTCCAATATTTGCACCTCCACAAACTAACAAACACTTGCACTCAACACGAAAAAGGGGTTGTCAATCCCTTCACGGTCTCGAACAAGAGTGAGATCTAATAGACATGGATAATAAGAGAGCATACTAAAATAAAAGTAAATAAATTGCAGCAAGGTATTTTTAGGTTTTTGGTTTTATAGATATGAAAATATATGATGGAAAATAGACCCGGGGGCATAGGTTTCACTAGAGGCTTCTCTCTTGAATAAAGCATACGGTGGATAAACAAATTACTGTTGAGCAATTGATAGAAAAGCGCATAGTTATGACGATATCCAACGTAATGATCATGAATATAGGCATCACGTCCATGACAAGTAGACCGACTCCTGCCTGCATCTACTACTATTACTCCACACATCGACCGCTATCAAGCATGCATCTAGTGTATTTAGTTAACAAGAATGCAGTAACGCCTTAAGCAAGATGACATTATGTAGAGGGATAAATGATACGTCTCCAACGTATATATAATTTTTGATTGTTCCATGCTATTATATTATATGTTTTGTATGTTTTATATGCATTATTATGCTATTTTATATTATTTTTGGGACTAACCTATTAACCTAGAGTCCAGTGCCAGTTTATGTTTTTCCCTTGTTTTTGAGTTTCGCAGAAAAGGAATACCAAATGGAGTCCAAACGGAATAACACTTCACAATGATATTTATTGGACCCAAAGAAACCCAGAGGACTTGGATTCCAAGCCAGAAGATCCACGAGGTGGTGGCAAGGGTGGAGGGCGCGCCCTAGAGGGCGCCCCCTCCATGGCCCCCTCGGGGATCCCTCGACCTACCTCTTCGTTCTATATATTCACATATGTTCCAAAACCCTCAGAAGCATCCACAAAAATAATTTTCCACTGCCGCAGGTCTCTGACCTTGTTAGATCCCATCTGGATGCCTTTTCTGGTACTCTGCCGGAGGCGGATTCGATCAGGGAGGGCTTCTAAATCAACTCTATTACCCTACCGATGAAGCGTGAGTAGTTTAACTCAGACCTATGGGTCCATAGCTAGTAGCTAGATGGCTTCTTCTCTCTCTTTGATTCTCAATACCATGTTCTCCTCGATGTTCTTGGAGATCTATCCGATGTAATATTCTATTGCGGTGTGTTCGTCAAGATCCGATGAATTGTGTATTTATGATCAGCTTATCTATGAATATTATTTGAATCTTCTCTGGATTCTGAAAGTGCAACTATCCCTAGGTGGTTTTGGTAATTCATACCAACATATAGCTCATTGAGCTAATGCTATTCCAAGACTATTATTTTAGGAAAGCTCAATGAATGGCATGGCATGGATGATGAAAGTGGATCCCTCAAAATACTAAGGACAAAGGATTGGCTCAAGCTCAATAGCTCAAGACTCTTCATTTTATATTTTAGTGATCCAAGATCACATTGAGTCTATAGGAAAAGCCAATACTATCAAGGAGGGATGAGGTGTTGCTTAATGAGCCTCTTGCTTCATGTGCTTAGTGATATGCTCCAAAACCCTCAGCTACTTTCTCACATCCACAAATGACCTAAACCCAAAGCCAAAATCGGTCACACCGATTCCTCCTATCCGGCGCCACCGATTTCAAATGTCGTAAGCACTGCCACAAACCCTAGGCAAATCGGTTCTACCGATAGGGATCTCGGTCTCACCGAGATGGGATTGTAATCTCTCTGTTTCCCTTCGTAACGTTTCGGTCAAACCGAAGTGAGCGATCGGTCCCACCGAGATTGCAATGTAAACTCTCTGTTTCCCTTTTGTAACATTTCGGTCTCACCGAAAAGAGCAAATCGGTCCCACCGAGTTTATCTGACCAACTCTCTGGAAAGCTTATTACCAAAATCGGTGTCACCGAGTTTGTGTAATCGGTCTTACCAAGATTACGTTATGCCCTAACCCTAACCAAATCGGTCCTACCGAGTTGCATGTCAGTCCCACCGAAAATCACTAACGGTCACTTGGTTTACTAAATCGGTCCGACCGAGTCTATTGAATCGGTCCCACCGAGTTTGGTAAATTGTGTGTAACGGTTAGATTTTGTGTGGAGGCTATATATACCCCTCCACCTCCTCTTCATTCGTGGAGAGAGCCATCAGACTGAACCTACACTTACAACTTACCATTTATAAGAAAGAACCACCTACTCATGTGTTGAGGCTAAGATATTCCATTCCTACCATATGAATCTTGATCTCTAGCCTTCCCCAAGTTGCTTTCCACTCAAATCTTCTTTCCACCAGATCCAAATCCTATGAGAGAGTTGAGTGTTGGGGAGACTATCATTTGAAGCACAAGAGCAAGGAGTTCATCATCAACGCACCATTTGTTACTTCTTGGAGAGTGGTGTCTCCTAGATTGGCTAGGTGTCACTTGGGAGCCTCCGACAAGATTGTGGAGTTGAACCAAGGAGTTTGTAAGGGCAAGGAGATCGCCTACTTCGTGAAGATCTACCGCTAGTGAGGCAAGTCCTTCGTGGGCGACGGCCATGGTGGGATAGACAAGGTTGCTTCTTCATGGACCCTTCTTGGGTGGAGCCCTTCGTGGACTCGTGCAACCGTTACCCTTCGTGGGTTGAAGTCTCCATCAACGTGGATGTACGATAGCACCACCTATCGGAACCACGCCAAAAACATGTGTGTCTCCAACTGCGATTGAATCCTCCAAACCCTTACTTTTACTTTCTTGCAAGTTGCATGCTTTAATTTCCGCTGCCTATATACTCTTTGCATGCTTGCTTGAATTGTGTGATGATTGCTTGACTTGTCCTAAGATAGCTAAAATCTACCAAACTCTAAAATTGGGAAAAGGTTAAGTTTTTAATTGGTCAAGTAGTCTAATCACCCCCCCCTTTAGACATACTTCAAGGTCCTACAAGTGGTATCAGAGCTTTGGTCTCCATTTGCTTTGATTTCCATAGCTTTTGGTGGTCATAGCCTTGGTTTCATAACCTAGGAGAGTATGGCGTCTAGCGAGGGAAATTATCACTGTAGAGGTCCTTACTTTGATGGTACTAATTTTGCTAGTTGGAAGCATAAGATGAAAATGCATATTCTCGGACATAACCCCGCCATTTGGGCTATTATTTGTATTGGCTTGCAAGGTGAATTCTTTGATGGGAGAGAGCCGAACTATGAAGCTAATGTGGAAGAATTGAAGATGCTGCAATATAACGCTCAAGCTTGTGATATCATCTTCAATGGATTGTGCCCCGAAGAATTCAACAAAATCAGCCGTCTTGAGAATGCAAAGGAAATTTGGGACACTTTGATTGATATGCACGAAGGTACTGAATCCGTTAAGGAATCCAAGTTGGATGTGCTCCAAAGTCAGCTTGACAAGTTCAAAATGAAGGATGGTGAAGGTTTCGCTGAAATGTACTCTAAGATTGCTCTTATTACAAATGAGATTGCCGGCTTAGGGAGTGAAGAGATGACCGACAGATTCATCATCAAGAAGATCTTAAGAGCATTGGATGGAAAGTATGATACCGTGTGCACATTGATCCAAATGATGCCAAACTACAAAGATCTCAAGCCAACGGCAGTCATTGGAAGAATTGCTGCTCATGAGATGTCACTCAAGGATAAGGAGGAACTTCACAACAAGTCAATTGGTGCTTACAAAGCCTCAAGTGAAGCCCCCACATCATCAAGTGAGAAACAAACCTTCAATGAAGAATTGAGCTTAATGGTGAACAACTTCAACAAATTCTACAAGAGTAGAAGCAAAGAAAGAAGCTCCAAGTTAAGGTCTTACCATGACAAAAGATCTTCCAGTCGAGAGCAAAATTGCTACAATTGTGGGAGTCCTGGTGTAACGCCCCGGATACAACTTTCCATATTCGTAACTCCAACTCTTGCCTTTTCCGGAGACGCGATATGTTATTTCCTCTGTGGTTGGGTTTTTGTCTGTTGTTTTGCATTTTGTTCTTGTTATGCATCTCGTCTCATGTCATCATTCGCATTGCATCAGCATCATTTTCATAAAACTTGCATCCGTTCGGGTTTCCCCGGTTCTCTCCGTTGTTCGTTCTGAGCCCGACCACACTCGCACGCGCCCACGGCACCTTCCATAATATTATTTTATAAGTGGCATAAAAATGTTCTCGGAATGGGTTGCAACTTGTCGTGCGGTCTTATTATAGTGTAGACAGGCCGTCTGCCAAGTTTCATCGCATTCGGAGTCTGTTTGATAGCCCATCCGCTAAAGTTACAGCCGCACCGTCGCCGGTTCATTCGTCGGACGTTTCAGTCTCCGAAATCTTGCCGGGTTGCATTTCTCCTCTCTCTCCTATCAGCCCAAGCCTCCTCTTCACAGCCCACCGCAGCCCACCTAGGCCCAGTCTACCTCTCCTCGCGTCCGGAACCGCCAGATCGAGATCCGAGGGTCCGAAACCCCTCCCAAACCCCCTAACCCTAGCCATTTCTCTATATAAACACCCACATAGCTCATTTTGGTCATCCCTAGCCCCTAAACCTACCCTACCCCTCCTCCCACCTCTCAGCCGCCGCATCTTCCTCAAATTCTGCGCCGGCCCTCTTCCCCGCCGCCACTTGTCGCCCCCTCCTCGCCTGCACCGCCTCTCTCCACCTCACGGGCGCCACTTGGCGCGTAGCCATTGGCTGCGCCGCCACCTGAGACGTCGCCCCGGCCAACCGGGCGCCTCCACGTCGCCCTTCCGGTGCCCCCTCCAGCGCCCCCAGCCGCCGAGCCCACTGGAGCCCATCCGCGGCCCGCCCCGGGCCGATCTCGGCCCGAGGCGCCCGCACCGCGCCGCCCCTGCTCCCCAAGCTCCAGATCGGGAGAGGAGCTCCCGATCCAGAGCACCTCCGCCTTGCTGCCGTCTCACTCCGGCGACCGGGCCTCGCAGGAGCGCGCCCCCGCCGCAGTCTCCCCTCGCCGCCTCGCCAGACTTTACTCGCGCCATCGCCAGGACCTCCCCGCCGGTCCCCTGCCTTCCCACGTCGCGCCGGAGTCCATGGGACGCTGCCCCCCGCCTCGATCCGGCCAGATACGGGACCCCGACGCCCGTCCGCGCCCGGATCCACCCCTCTGCCGCCCTTTGGCGCCTCGCCATCGTCGCCCTACGTCACCGGAGCCGCCATCAGCCGTCACCAGCGCCACGCCATGGCCTCGCTCGACCTCCTGTCGGGGAGGACGAGGAGCACCCGAGGCCTTCGTTGACCGCGAGGGACGCCCTCGTGGGCCTTGCCTCCCTAGGGCCCAGCACCCCGGCCTGCGAGCCCTCTTCACCGACTGGGCCGAGCCCATGGGTGAGCAGCGCCCCAGCGCCCTCTGTTTTTTTCCGCCGATTGGGCCAACCAGTTTCAGCCTGCTGTGTATTTTTTTCCTGTCTGTGAATTTGTCTAATTATCCAGCGATTTACAGTTTTACAGAAAACCCCTTGCACTTCATGCATTTAATTACTCACAAACCGTGCATCGGAATTAAATAATTTGTATATGTAAAATGCTTAGAATTTTGTGTAGATTAATAATACGTCACTTTCATCTATGTTTAAAATGTTTAACTTGCTGTTTATTTAAATTTGTTAATATGCCATGCTAAAATGATTTATTTCATAACTAAATAACCGTAGCTCGGAATTAAATGTTCTTTATATGTAAATGGGGTGGAAAAAATGCCTTGTTTAACATGGTCCACTTTATTTTCCTGTTTAACAAATCTAAAATTATGTAATAGGCAGAACAGTACCAAAACTAGATTATGGACATGAGGATTTTCCGGAATTGTGGTTTGTTGTTTCCGACCTCATTTAAACTTGCCTAGATAGGTAGTTTAATTATGCCTCACCTCTTGCCATGTTTAACAACATTTAATATTGTTGGGTACATAACCGAGATCAAACTAAATATTTGATGTGGTGTTTTGTTAATATGCAACTCGTTGCATATTGAGCTCCACTTAACTTGTAGTATTGTTTGTTGCACTTTGCCATGCCATGCTCTTTAAACCGGACATGCATCATACTTGATTGTGCATCATGCCATGTTTATGCTTATGCATTTACCATGTTGTTTCCTTCTTTCCGGTGTTGCTTCTTAGTTCCGGTAATGTTGCGATTGTGAGGATTTGTTCGACTACGCCCGTTCATCTCCTTCATGGACTCGTTCTTCTTCCTTGCGGGATTTCAGGTAAGATGACCGCTACCCTGGATCTCACTACTATCATTGCTATGCTAGTTGCTTCATTCTATCGCTTTGCTGCGCTACCTATCATCTGTTTGTCGAGCCATCCCATGTTGCCATGAACCTCTAACCTTTGACATCTTTCCTATGCAAACCGTTGTTTGGCTATGTTACTGCTTTGCTCAGCCCCTCTTATAGCGTTGTTAGTTGCAGGTGAAGTTGAAGATTGCTCCATGGTGGACAGGGTTTTGGTTGGGATATCACAATATCTCTTATATTATTAATGCATCTATATATTTGGTAAAGGGTGGAAGGCTCGGCCTTATGCCTCATGTTTTGTTCCACTCTTGCCGCCCTAGTTTCCGTCATACCGGTGTTATGTTCCCGGATTTTGCGTTCCTTACGCGGTCGGGTGATTTATGGGACCCCCTTGACAGTTCGCTTTGAATAAAACTCCTCCAGCAAGGCCCAACCTTGGTTTTACCATTTACCTCACCACCACCTATCCCTTTCCCTTGGGTCGGCCAACCCGAGGGTCATCTTTATTTTAGCCCCCCCAGGCCAGTGCTTGTTTAAGTGTTGGTCCGAACCGAGCAACCTGCGGGGCCACCTTGGGGCAACTCGAGGGCTGGTTTTACTCGTAGCTTAACTTATCCGATGTTGCCTTGAGAACGAGATATGTGCAGCTCCTATTGGGATTGTCGGCGCATCAGGCGGCTTTGCTGGTCTTGTTTTACCATTGTCGAAATGTCTTGTAAACCGGGATTCTGAGTCTGATCGGGTCTTCCTGGGAGAAGGTCTATTCCTTCGTTGATCGGAGAGCTTGTCATGGGATAAGTTGGGACACCCCTGCAGGGTATAATCTTTCGAAAGCCATGCATGCGGTTAAAGGCAGATGGGAATTTGTTAATGTCCGGTTGTAGATAACTTGACACCAGATCCGATTTAAAATGCATCAACCGCGTGTGTAGCCGTGATGGTCTCTTCTCGGCGGAGTCCGGGAAGTGAACACGGTTTCTGGGTTATGTTTGACGTAAGTAGGAGTTCAGGATCACTTCTTGATCATTACTAGTTGATGACCGTTCCTTTTACTCTCTTCTCGCTCTTATTTGCGTAAGTTAGCCACCATATATGCTTAGTCACTGCTGCAGCCTCACCACTTTACCCCTTCCTTTCCCATTAAGCTTTGCTAGTCTTGATACCCATGGTAATGGGATTGCTGAGTCCTTGTGGCTCACAGATTACTACAACAACAGTTGCAGGTATAGGTTATGTGATGATCATGACGCGAGAGCGATGTTTGCTTGTATTGGAGTTCTTCTGCTTCTTCTTTGATCAGGGGATAGGTTACAGGTCGGCAGCCTGGGCTAGCAGGGTGGATGTCGTTTGAGTTTTTGTTAGTGTTCCATCCGTAGTCGGATGATGTTCTAATGTATTGTGATGTTGTATTCGAGTGGCATTGTATGCCTTTTGTATGTACCCCCATGTATTATGTAATGTTGATGTAATGATATCCACCTTGCAAAAGCGTTTCAATATGCGGGTCTATCCTCGGTGGGACCTTCGAGTTCCTTTTGGATAGGGTCGCATATTGGGCGTGACAAGTTGGTATCAGAGCCTCGACAGACCATAGGAGCCCCCTTGATTGTTGGCCGTTGTTGAGTCTAGAAGAAAACTATTTTGAGTCTTAGGATTATATATATCGGAGAGTAGGATTCTTTTTACTCCTCAGCCCCTTCGTCGCTCTGGTGAGGTCTCCTGACGTAGATGTTTTGTCTTTCCTCTCCTCAAATTTCACTAAAAAAAATTTAGGATCACGCGGGTATCTTGGAATCGTTTTGATGGTTTTGTGACGAGAACATTGTTCTTGGTGCCTCCTGTCTATTTATGTGGCTTTGACCCGGGGAGTTGAGCTCCGAGGTGTTTTCGTCACAATTTTATCGTTGCAGTTCTGGAATACCTGAGTTTTGCCGACATCGAAAATCTCTTTTATGCAGTTGTTGGTGAGATAACCCCGATAATCCAGTACTGGGGCGAGCTCGGGAGTATTGCCATAACTCGTATAACAGATGCTTTTCGAAGGTTGAGGTACACGATTTCCGAAGCTTTCTTGGTTATGTGTTGACGGATGGATACAGCTGGATGTAGGTATTGTTAGTTTGGGTGAGATATATTGCTTCCCCTGTATCCCCAACACCAGATTGCATAACCAGAAAGTTTCTGGAGTTTTATAGGTGGGAATTCAAGTAGCTCCTAGAATATCTTTTCGACAGATGCATGATATGAGATTGGGGTTCGACGTCTAGTGGTCCGCCTTTCCACGGTCGTTTTTACAGTGGTCTCGTTGTGTCTTAAAGAACCCTTGGCTATGCTGGTTCGGGGACACTTCGTATGTCATGTGCACTGCCTTGTAGATGATGGTGCTGTACACTCTAGCCCGTGTGGGCCCCACCATGAAAACTTCGAACGAAATCTCTATCTTATGTTTGTTCCGGCTTATTCTGCAAGCCAATCCTTTGTTTTGTTTTATTTGT
Organism: Triticum dicoccoides; assembly: GCF_002162155.2. Classification (NCBI taxonomy): domain Eukaryota; kingdom Viridiplantae; phylum Streptophyta; class Magnoliopsida; order Poales; family Poaceae; genus Triticum; species Triticum dicoccoides. The sequence continues at coordinate 55,018,864 of NC_041387.1, read as the reverse complement.
GGTATTCGAGTTGCTTCGAGTCAAATGTTGAATCCATACCTTTCAAGCGGTGTTCTCATATTGCTATGTGAATACTAATCCTTTTGATCATCGAGATGGTCATGTCAATTCTTTTCAACTGGTGTGCTTCTTTTCAAGTGGATTCGATCATTTCAACATTCGCGAGATAAATTCTAAGTTTTCTCAACGGTATCCATTTCATCTGTCCCAAGTTGCCTTTGTTTTCCCGCCCTCCCACCCTTTTCTTCAAGGATTCATTTATTTTAATCAAGTATCCATTTATTCAAGTGAAGTTTCTCCATTCTTTTCCTGTCAATGTTCTTATCCGGTGATTTCCCATGAAGATGCTCAACAGTTTTAAGTTCATCATCCTTCATTGTTGTTTCTTCTCCGGTGGATCCAATTCAAGCTTTCGATATTCATCATATTCTTTTCCTCGTGTCAAATGCTTTTTCATATCGGTGCACCTATCAATCACTCACTTCTCGCTATTGATTTGTTCTGTAGTGCTGAAGATATCTCTGCAGGCTCGTCTTTTCATTCAAGATCCGTTCAAGATATTTGGAGATTATTATCTCATTCAAGCCATTTAATTCAACCGGTGCAATCTCTCTTCTAAATTGTTCAACGGTGTTCCTTTTTCAGTGGGCCCTAACCCACAGGTCTTTACCCAGGATCTTACCTGACTCTTCTAATTCTCCCGGAGTTATTCTCAAATTCCTTCTTAAGTGTGACGTAAGAATGAATTTTCATCAGTCGCATGCCTTCTCCAAGGTCGTTTTCAAATTCTTTTCATCTTTGGTTCAACCCTTCCTCTTTTTCATTCTCCTGGAGTATCTCAGTAATTTTGGTGGTTCTCATCATCTTTTTCAGCAGGTGAAGACCGAAGAAGAGTTCCTCTTAAATCCTTACCCGTTCTTCCAAAGATGCGTAGTTCAAGCTTGATGCCATCCTCTCATAATTGTTTTTGATTGTGAGAATTCTTTTCACCCATCCGGAGCAATTCAAGAGTCTTTTCAGATTGATTCTCCGTAGCCCATCATCTCAAAATCATTCATTCCAGCTTTCAGCTCTCGTTATCCAAATCTTACCGGTGCATCGCTCAAGTGGTCTCTAATCAGCTCGTGGTCTCTTCGTTCTCATGTATCTAAATCCCCTCAAGTATCTTCATTCATTTTCCAATTCTTCCCAGTGAATTGTGCCTTTGCTACTTTCATTTTCAATTCTTACGGTGGTCCATTCAAGATTCATCATCTCTTGTTATCATATAAATTCATTCGTTCTTTTCAATCGTACCGGTGGTTCCATCAATACCTTCTCAAGTTCACGCTATACCCCCCCCCTTAATCCTTTTTCAATGGGAATAAGTAGTATGCCAAATCCATTGCTTCTCATCAATTTAATTTGATGAAGGATAAGCATACAATAAATCTTATTTTTATTTCCTCGAGGTGATTCAATTCTTTTCTTCCGGAGATTGTTCATGATGAAGTAATTCTCGGTTCTAGTATTCATCTTTTCTTTCCGGAGTGCCAAGTTCTCTCGGTTATATCATCGCAAATCTCCATCTAAATCATCGCAAGGCTTCACCTTGTGCTTTCAACTTCTCTTTCTTTCTATCATCCTTTCATTACCGGAGTTCTTCAGGGAAGATCTACATGGTGGTTCGTCAAGGATTCTATTTATTTTTTTCCAATTGGTCTTCAAGTTTTCTCTCGAAGTTATGATCCGTCAAGCTATACTCAAAAGTAAACATGGTGCTCAACACATGTTTTGTTTTGAGGCGTTCAAGCATTCTTCATCTTGCATTCCAAAGTGCAATTATTTCTACCTTATCTTTTGAGGTGGTGTTACGTCATTCTTGATAATTTTGAGTTCATGTTTCTTGATTCACATGTTCTCAAGAATGAGGTATTTTAAATCCATCAATCTCTTCTTTGGAGTTATCTGGGTATAGATTTCACCTAAAGCCTTCCCTAAGGAATGTTGCTATGTGGTGCTTATCAATGATCCAAGTTTTCTCCTATCCTCTCGGCGAAAGAAGTTTTCATCTCTTCTTTGATCTCAAACAAGCAATTGTTTTTCGTTAGTGGCAGAATTTCACCTCAAGTGTTGAGATGTTTCCATAAGCCCACTACAAGCTTATTCTTTTCGTTGTTGGGTTTCCAACAACTCCGTTATAACCTTCTTGGAAGGGTGTTTTCCAAGCTCATTTGTAGCAGAAGTGGGCATTTTCTTCTCCATTCTGTTATTCCAGTGATCTATCTTCTATTCTTTCTTCCAAAGGCATTGTGATGTTGCTCTCTTCACTCATCATCTCGATTTGAGGATCGTGTTCTTTCCATGCTTATCCATTTAACCGGAGTGTTGTGTTATCTCTTCAAGTTTTTTCATCTTGTCAAGTTTTGCTTCTCTTTTCAACCGGAGTGCTGTCTGATATCTTTCTTACCCATTGTGTCATTCTTTCAATAGTTCCAGAGGCAGTGTGTTGTTGATTTCATCAAGTATCATCCCATCTTCTCAAGTTCATGTTCTATTCCTTCCATGTTCAACCGGAGTGCCACCCAAATTATATCATTATTATTCATTCTTATCTCGTTTCAACCAGAGTGGTTTCAATTCCTTCTTGTCCATTAAACTCTTGATTCATGTCTTTGCAACCTTCAAGTCCTCGTAATGTTCCTTGGTCCTCTTTTCTAACGGAGTGTTTTCAACTTTGTTCATCTTCATTCTTTTCTTTCTTCATTTTGCTCAACCTCTCAAGGTTCGTGGTTTCACTCGTTTGTCGAAGAAGCAACTTAGTTTTACCGCTTATCTTCCTCTTCCTTTTCCCTCCGGTGCCATCCTAGATCCCGGGACGAGATCCTCTCGTAGTGGTGGAGTGTTGTAACGCCCCGGATACAACTTTCCATATTCGTAACTCCAACTCTTGCCTTTTCCGGAGACGTGATATGTTATTTCCTCCGTGGTTGGGTTTTTGTCTGTTGTCATTTTGTTCTTGTTATGCATCTCGTCTCATGTCATCATTCGCATTGCGTCAGCATCATTTTCATAAAACTTGCATCCGTTCGGGTTTCCCTGGTTCTCTCCATTGTTCGTTCTGAGCCCGACCACACTCGCACGCGCCCACGACACCTTTCATAATATTTTTTTATAAGTGGCATAAAAATGTTCTCGGAATGGGTTGCAACTTGTCGTGCGGTCTTATTATAGTGTAGACAGGACATCTGCCAAGTTTCATCGCATTCGGAGTCCGTTTGATAGCCCATCCGCTAAAGTTACAGCCGCACCGTCGCCGGTTCATTCGTCGGACGTTTCGGTCTCCAAAATCATGCCGGGTTGCATTTCTCCTCTCTCTCCTATCAGCCCAAGCCTCCTCTTCACAGCCCACTGTAGCCCACCTAGGCCCAGTCTACCTCTCCTCGCGTCCGGAACCGCCAGATCGAGATCCGAGGGTCCGAAACCCCTCCAAACCCCCCTAACCCTAGCCATTTCTCTATATAAACACCCAGATAGCTCATTTTGGGCATCCCTAGCCTCTAAACCTACCCTACCGCTCCTCCCACCTTTCAGCCGCTGCATCTTCCTCAAATTCCGCGCCGACCCTCTTCCCCGCCGCCACTTGTAGTATTGTTTGTTGCACTTTGCCATGCCATGCTCTTTAAACCGTACATGCATCATACTTGATTGTGCATCATGCCATGTTTATGCTTGTGCATTTACCATGCTGTTTCCTTCTTTCCGGTGTTGCTTCTTAGTTCCGGTAATGTTGCGATTGTGAGGATTTGTTCGACTACGCCCGTTCATCTCCTTCATGGACTCGTTCTTGTTCCTTGCGGGATTTCAGGCAAGATGACCGCTACCCTGGATCTCACTACTATCATTGCTATGCTAGTTGCTTCGTTCTATCGCTTTGCTGCACTACCTATCATCTGTTTGTCGAGCCATCCCATGTTGCCATGAACCTATAACCTTTGACACCTTTCCTATGAAAACCGTTGTTTGGCTATGTTACCGCTTTGCTCAGCCCCACTTATAGCGTTGTTAGTTGCAGGTAAAGTTGAAGATTGCTCCATGGTGGACAGGATTTTGGTTGGGATATCACAATATCTCTTATATTATTAATGCATCTATATATTTGGTAAAGGGTGGAAGGCTCGGCCTTATGCCTCATGTTTTGTTCCACTCTTGTCGCCCTAGTTTCCGTCAAACCGGTGTTATGTTCCCGGATTTTGCGTTCCTTACGCGGTCGAGTGATTTATGGGACCCCCTTGACAATTCGCTTTGAATAAAACTCCTCCAGCAAGGCCCAACCTTGGTTTTACCATTTGCCTCACCACCACCTATCCCTTTCCCTTGGGTCGGCCAACCCGAGGGTCATCTTTATTTTACCCCCCCCGGGCCAGTGCTTGTCTAAGTGTTGGTCCGAACCGAGCAACCTGCGGGGCCACCTCGGGGCAACTCGAGGGCTGGTTTTACTCGTAGCTTGACTTATTCGATGTTGCCCTGAGATCGAGATATGTGCAGCTCCTATCGGGATTGTCGGCGCATCGGGCGGCTTTGCTGGTCTTGTTTTACCATTGTCGAAATGTCTTGTAAACCGGGATTCCGAGTCTGATTGGGTCTTCCTGGGAGAAGGTCTATTCCTTCGTTGATCGCGAGAGCTTGTCATGGGCTAAGTTGGGACACCCCTGCAGGGTATAATCTTTCGAAAGCCATGCCTGCGGTTATAGGCAGATGTGAATTTGTTAATGTCCGGTTGTAGATAACTTGACACCAGATCCGATTTAAAACGCATCAACCTCGTGTGTAGCCGTGATGGTCTCTTCTCGGCGGAGTCCAGGAAGTGAACATGGTTTCTGGGTTATGTTTGACGTAAGTAGGAGTTCAGGATCACTTCTTGACCATTACTAGTTGACGACCGTTCCTTTTGCTCTCTTCTCGCTCTTATTTGCGTATGTTAGCCACCATATATGCTTAGTCGCTGCTGCAGCCTCACCACTTTACCCCTCCCTTTCCCATTAAGCTTTGCTAGTCTTGATACCCATGGTAATGGGATTGCTGAGTCCTCATGGCTCACAGATTACTACAACAACAGTTGCAAGTACAGGTTATGCGATGATCATGATGCGAGAGCGATGTTTGCTTGTATTAGAGTTCTTCTGCTTCTTCTTCGATCAGGGGATAGGTTCCAGGTCAGCAGCCTGGGCTAGTAGGGTGGATGCCATTTGAGTTTTTGTTTGTGTTCCATCCGTAGTCGGATGATGTTCTAATGTATTGTGATGTTGTATTCGAGTGGCATTGTATGCCTTTTGTATGTACCCCCATGTATTATGTAATGTTGATGTAATGATATCCACCTTGCAAAAGCGTTTCAATATGCGGGTCTATCCTCGGTGGGACCTTCGAGTTCCTTTTGGATAGGGTCGCATATTGGGCGTGACACCTGGACACTATTCCAATGAGTGTACGGCACCCTACAAAATAAGAGAAGATTATCCAAAAAGAAGAAGCAAAAGAGAAGAATCACCACCAAGAGAGAGAACGAGTAGAGATGATCGTTATGAACGAAGATCCTCACGGAGAAGCAAAGATTCAGAAAGGAAGGACAAGTCATCAAGGAGCTACACAACACGAAGACATCAAGCTCATGTTGGTGAATGGGTTTCCGGCTCCGACTCCGACAAACACTCCGAGAGAAGCTATCACTCCGACTCCGAATATACTCAAGATGAAGGTGTTGCCGGTCTAGCACTTGTGTCAACCAACTTCTACGACATATTTGATTCACCAAATGAAGGAATTGGAAGATGCTTCATGGCCAAAGGTCCAAAGGTAACACATCCTGAGTATGTTGATTTCAATAGTGATGAAGATGACTTGCTTATGGATGATGATTTACTCACTGACAACTCTAGTGATGAATACTATGATGAAACGTCAATCAATCATGCTAATCAAGATAAAACGAATGACAATGATAAGGAGAAGATTGAGCTTCTAACTAAAGAACTAAACACTCTTAAGTTAGCTCATGAAACTATCTTCGAAAATCATCGAGAACTTTTAAGGGCTCATGAGAAGTTACGCTTTGAAAAGCTCAATCTTTAGAAAGAGCATGAGTTCTTAAAAGCAATCAATGATGATCTCCGTAAGAAAAGTTCTTCTTACATTGCCAAGCGTTTACTCCTATCTACTTACATGCCTCAAGTCAAGTCTAGTAACAAGTACAAGAAAGATACTTCCTCTAGTAGTAACAATAATAACAATGTCAAATACAATATTGTTGCTTCTAGTAGTTCTCTTGATTCCACTAATGATTCTCTTAGCCAAGTTACACTTGAGCAAGAAAATAGCTTATTGAAGGGAATTATAGAGAAAGGTGTTTACAAGAGCCTTGCCGGGAGTAAGCAATTCGAGGAAATTGTACGCAAGCAAGGAAGGCACCGGAAGAATCAAGGAGTTGGTTTTGAACGAAAGTTCAATGCCAATGGAGTTGAGTGGGAAGAAGATCAATACCCCAAGACGAAGTTTGTTCCTCAACAAGAGAAGTATGATCCTACTTCCTTCAAGGGAACACAAGCTCAAGATGATCTTCCACCACAAGACCACAAAGGCAAGGACAAGCTTCAAGAAGAGATTGATGCATTTGAAGAAGCACCTAAGGTCTTGGTCAAGTGGATTCCCAAGACTACGTCAAGTTCTACTTCATCAAGTACAACTACAACTCCAAGGATTCCCATCAAGATGATGTGGATCCCGAAGAAGAAGAACTAGAGAGTTCTTGAGGGTGACTCCGCCAACATTCTTCACTCATATTATTATGGCAAGGACATGTGCAATCAACTTCCACATCTTGCACTAGTTCAAGGAGTCACAAACCCTCATGTTGGCAAGGCAAGGAACAAGGTAGCCTAATGTTTTCATGGACATCATCTTGTGTGTGCATCACTCTATGTCTATGGATATTCTTGTTTGTTCCTTGTGGGACTAACCCATGTAGGTATGTTGAAAGTGCAACTCACTCCAATGGATTGCTCTAAATGATCTACATCAACATTGAGCATCCACATCTTCAACACCTACATGAAGTCATCATCGACAAAATCCAAGGTTAGTTCATCCCTCTAAAAGGGGATCTCACATCTAGGGGGAGCTTAACTCTAAGACTTGAGTCAGAGCAACTCTAATGGTGTGAACACATCAATGCATTATGTAAAAGTGGTAACCCCACTTGGGCTTAAAGGATGAGTATGACCTATGATCAAATGTTTATCATTTCACTCCTAAGTCAATATACTCATATATAGATGACCTAGTCATCGCCAATTGTTTGATAGATGCTAGAATTGGTTGTGCATGCTTTGCCACATCTTTCATTTGCCATCTTATTGTGTGAGCATGTTGGTGCATATTTACTCATTCAAGAACATCCACTTGTTGTTTTGATTGTTTGGTTCTTCCTTCTTTTGGCCAAGTGGATGGACAAGAATGCCTAAGAACTTTCTCTAGCTGTATATGCTTTTCTCATCTCAAACTCTATTCATGCTACATCACAAAATTTGATCAAGTCAGATTCGAACCACTCTGTGTGAGGAGCACTCGGAGTCCCCGATTCGCCATGGACTTAAACTTCCAAAACTTCTTTGTGATCCTCCGTCTGACCGATTCCTCCATTTCGGTGCTACCGAGATCACTAAGTCAATCTAGGTTTTCAATCTCGGTGCAACCGATTTGAACTTTTCGGTCACACCGAGTTGCTGTAACTGAACACAGTTATGCATCTCGGTGCCACCGAGTTGTTCCACTCGGTCACACCGACAGGGTCGGGCTATATATAGTCACGGGCAAAATTTGGAAATTTCTCCAAACCCCTTTGCCCGCGCAATAGCTCTCTCTACCTCCAAGGTCTCCGGATCGTCTCCTCGTCGCCAGCCGCCTCCTGTCGCTAGTCTCCGCCGCCGTCAACGGAATTCAACCCCGCCGTTGCCGCTGTAGCGAGTTCATCGCCAAGCTAGGGTATGGACTCGATCACTGTGCTATCCTTGTCCGATTCCTAGCACATTGTGTTCTTATTGATTCTTGCCACGATTGAAACACTCCGATCCAGTCAATGCAATCCGTAGATTAGATGAGATTTGAAAATTTAGGGTTAGGTCTCCGCCGAAACCATCTCGGACCCACCGAGTAGAAAAACTCGGTCCCACCGATTTGGCTTATGCCATTGCACTAGTAACTCTTGGTCTGACCAAGAATTGCTAATCGGTGCAACCAATTTTAGGACTTTGTGAAACCCTAGCAGTCTCGGTGCCACCGAACTGTGACTCGGTCCAACCGAGTTCATCAGTTTAGGTTCCAAAACTGCTTCGCTATCACCGAGTTTGAAAATCGGTTGATCCAAAATGCTTTCTGTGGAAAACTAAAACTGAATTTTTGAATCATTCTTTTGCAAAAATCTCTGCATTTTGTGATGCTCATCCACTCCATCTCATCTATAACTCTTCACAGGGTCAGCAGTCAGAGTTTGCAGCATGTCAGACAAGAGTGACAGTCAGAACAGGTCAGAAGGGCAGATGCAAATGAGTGAGGGCACTAGTCCCTCCAGCACTTCAGATGAAGGTAGGAGGAGCACTCCTAGGAACCTGCCTAAGGCTGCTACCAGGCAAAGGAAGAAGAGAACTTCAGACATTGAAGATGAGGATTATAGAGCTGAAGAGGATAAGCTACTTCCAAGAAGGTAGTGCACAAGAAGGTTCTTAGTTCAACTGCAGTAAAGCCAGGCATGAAGATCAAAAGTCCTGCAGGGAGACAACCAATGTCCAAAGCCAGATCATCAACTCAACTGCCTGAGATGCCTGAAGAGCCAGCTGCTGAAGGAAAGAAAAGGAAGGAAGGGGTCAAGAAGACCATGGCCAGAGTTGTTGGGCAACCTTCCATGATGGAAGAAGAAAAGCTTGCTGCACCAGCACCAAAGGCACCAAAGCTTATGGGAGATGCTATTAGATCAGGGGCTGCAACATCTAAGCCCAAGGAAGCACCCAAAGCTGCCCCCAAGGCCAAGTCTGCACCAAAGAGGAATACCAGGAGTATTCTAGCTGCTGAGAAGAACAAGGCCCTAGTGCCTGAGGTTGTTGAGGAGGAATATGAAGAAGGACAAGTTCTGAGGAAGCTCAAGCCCAAGATACCAGACCATAATGATGCCCATCCTGTAGCTGAGGACATGAACATCAGAAAAGATTCAGGGTTGAGGTTGTGGAGGATGGCAGATCCATATGCCACAAGGAGAAGAACGGTTGTTGATTACAGGTTCCATACAAAGGAACAACAGGACTTCTATGAGACAATCTTGTTGGACAAAAAGCCCATAGTGTGTGATATGAGGTGGGTCGACTGGACCTACATGAAGGAAAAGGAAGAACACTATCCAGGAGTACAAGACAGTTTTGTTGCTTGTGGAGTTGCAGATTTTGTTGGGCAGAAGCTCACAAACTGGAATGATGAACTCATTATGCAATTCTACTCCACAACACACTTCTATCCAAATGGAAGGATAGTTTGGATGTCTAAAGGTACAAGGTACCAGTCAACTGTTGAGGAGTGGGCAAAACTGATAAATGCCCCAAAGGAAAATGATGATGACCTGGATGTATATGCAAAGAAGAAAATGGGACATAATACCATGGCACATATGTACAAGGAGATCCCAGACAAAGCCCTAGAGACTTTCTCTTTTGGATCAGTCCACTTTCTTATGTCAGGGCTTCCTACAATCAACTGGATCCTAAGGCGCACTCTATTGCCTAAGTCTGGTGACCACAACATGATTAGAGGGCATTCAATCAACATGTTGCATTTGTTTGATGTGCCTCAAAAATTCAAGGTCATGAGCCTTATAGTAGAAACTATTAAGAGGACTGCAGCAGATCATAAGAGGAGTTGTGGATATGCCCCTCAGATTCAGGAGTTGATTAACTCAAAGATGGGCACATGCAAATATCTATTGGATAGGGAACATTTTCCTCTCTATCCAGACTTTGAGGATAATGAGGTTGTCATGAATGAAGATGAACCATCATCAGTTCAAGCTCAAGAGAAGAAGGAGAAGGCAAGGAAGGAGAAGGCTGCCAAGATGCCAACTCAAGAGGAGGCATCTGAGTATTTCTTGAAGAACAAGCAGGAGCAGCTTGGTTACTTGATAGCATCAACACTGAGGATTGAGAACGGTTGGCCACCTTAACCCAGAATCAGGAAAGCTTGGAAAGAATCATGGAACAAAAATTCTATGATCTTGATGTCAAGGTAACTGAGATTCAGTCAGTTGTGGAGCAGCTGCAGGATGACATGCAGGAGAGGAAGGGCAAGACTACCACTAATGTATTTGCCAGAGTGCCTAGAGCTCAGAGCTCAGCTGCAGTGCCAGACACTAGAGCAACATCATCTGCACCAGCCACAGCTCCTACAGCTCCAGTGCAACCAGCTCCAGTACCAACTCCTCCAGCTCCCTCTACATCAACTGAAGCCTTCGTCCAAGGAGCCATCTCTACACCACCAACTGAAGATCAAGACTAAGAGTCGACCTAGCACTATGCATTTTCTATGAACTTTTTGATAACTTGTTGCCAAAGGGGGAGAAAAATGTATAGATCATAGGCTTCGAGAGAGAGAGAGAGTGTTGCTTTTGTTCTCTCTTGCTTTGGTGGTTTTTAAACGTGTTTGCTTTTGATTTCTTGAGATACTATGCTATTCTTGTGAGACATTGATGATCATGTGTTTGATCATAAGCTACACTTACGCATGTTTGATGATATTATCCTATCTATCCTATGTGATCATTCACTTTGCTTGGTGATGAGTGCACGTATTCAATCTTTATCATTTTGAGCGCTCCACCAAGATGTATGTGACATGGAAGAGTAACCCATGAGCCTAATTCCTTGTGCATTTGCAGTCCAAAGCAAATCTTAAACTATGCACAAATTTAGGGGGAGCTCTTGCTTATCACATACTTCTCAAAGCGACGATGTTTTTCAATCTTATTATCATTTGTCGAAGCTTTGATCTATATGTTGTTATCAATTACCAAAAAGGGTCAGATTGAAAGTGCAACTATCCCTAGGTGGTTTTGGTAATTCATAACAACATATAGCTCATTGAGCTAATGCTATTCCAAGACTATTATTTCAGGGAAGCTCAATGAATGGCATGGCATGGATGATGAAAGTGGATCCCTCAAAATACTAAGGGCAAAGGATTGGCTCAAGCTCAATAGCTCAAGACTCTTCATTTTATATTTTAGTGATCCAAGATCACATTGAGTCTATAGGAAAAGCCAATACTATCAAGGAGGGATGAGGTGTTGCTTAATGAGCCTCTTGCTTCATGTGCTTAGTGATATGCTCCAAAACCCTCAGCTACTTTCTCACATCCACAAATGACCTAAACCCAAAGCCAAAATCGGTCACACCGATTCTTCCTATCCGGCGCCACCGATTTCAAATGTCATAGCCACTGCCACAAACCCTAGGCAAATCGGTTCTACTGATAGGGATCTCGGTCTCACCGAGATGGGATTGTAATCTCTCTGTTTCCCTTCGTAACGTTTCGGTCAAACCGAAGTGAGCGATCGGTCCCATCGAGATTGCAATGTAAACTCTCTGTTTCCCTTTTGTAACATTTCGGTCTCACCGAAAAGAGCAAATCGGTCCCACCGAGTTTACCTGACCAACTCTCTGGAAAGCTTATTACCAAAATCGTTCTACCGAGTTTGTGTAATCGGTCTTACCGAGATTACGTTATGTCCTAACCCTAACCAAATCGGTCCTACTGAGTTGCATGTCAGTCCTACCGAAAATCACTAACGGTCACTAGGTTTACTAAATCGGTCCGACCGAGTCTGTTGAATCGGTCCAACTGAGTTTGGTAAATTATGTGTAATGGTTAGATTTCGTGTGGAGGCTATATATACCCCTCCACCTCCTCTTCATTCGTGGAGAGATCCATCAGACTAAACCTACACTTCCAACTTACCATTTCTGAGAAAGAACCACCTACTCATGTGTTGAGGCCAAGATATTCCATTCCTACCATATGAATCTTGATCTCTAGCCTTCCCCAAGTTGCTTTCCACTCAAATCTTCTTTCCACCAGATCCAAATCCTATGAGAGAGAGTTGAGTGTTGGGGAGACTATCATTTGAAGCACAAGAGCAAGGAGTTCATCATCAACGCACCATTTGTTACTTCTTGGAGAGTGGTGTCTCCTAGATTGGCTAGGTGTCACTTGGGAGCCTCCGACAAGATTGTGGAGTTGAACCGAGGAGTTTGTAAGGGAAAGGAGATTGCCTACTTCGTGAAGATCTACCGCTAGTGAGGCAAGTCCTTCGTGGGCGACGGCCATGGTGGGATAGACAAGGTTGCTTCTTCGTGGACCCTTCTTGGGTGGAGCCCTCCATGGACTCGCGCAACCATTACCCTTCGTGGGTTGAAGTCTCCATCAACGTGGATATACGATAGCACCACCTATCGGAACCACGCCAAAAACATCCGTGTCTCCAACTACGTTTGAATCCTCCAAACCCTTCCTTTTACTTTCTTGCAAGTTGCATGCTTTAATTTCCGCTGCCTATATACTCTTTGCATGCTTGGTTGAATTGTGTGATGATTGCTTGACTTGTCCTAAGATAGCTAAAATCTGCCAAACTCTAAAATTGGGAAAGGGTTAAATTTTTAATTGGTCAAGTAGTCTAATCACCCCCCCCTCTAGACATACTTCAAGGTCCTACAGATTCTTATATGCGTGATTTGATATCTTTGTATTTCTCTTCGAATTATCGGTTTGGTTTGGCCAACTAGATTAGTTTTTCTTGCAATGGGAGAGGTGCTTAGCTTTGGGTTCAATCTTGCGTGATTTCACCCAGTGACAAAGTAGGGGTAGCGAGACACATATTAAATTGTTGCCTTCGAGGATTAAAAACTTGAGTTAATTCCTCTACATTATGTCATCTTACTTAAGGCTTTACTCCATTCTTTATGAACTTAATACTCTTGATGCATGCTGGATAGCGGTTGATGTGTGGAGTAATAGTAGTAGATGCAGGCAGGAGTCGGTCTACTTGACACGAACATGATGCCTATATTTCCTAATAATTGCCTTGGATATCGTCATAACTTTGTGCTTTTCTATCAATTGCTCGACAGTAATTTGTTCACCCACTGAATTATTTGCCTTCATGAGAAAAGCCTCTAGTGAAACTTATGGCCCCCGGGTTTATTTTCCATCATACTTGTTTCTGATGCCTATTTTGCAATCTTTTATTTTCAGATCTATAAACCAAAAACCAAAAAATATTTAGTTACATTTTAGTTCTATCTATCACTATCGGATCTCACCTTTGCAATTGACCTTGAAGGGATTGACAACCCCTTTATCACGTTGGGTGCAAGTGTTTGATTGTTTGTGCAGGTGCATTGATTAGGGACTTGCTTGTATCTCCTACTGGATTGATACCTTGGTTCTCTAACTGAGGGAAATAGTTATCTCTACTTTGCTGCATCACCCTTTCCTCTTCAAGGGAAGAACCAACGCAAGCTCAAGAAGTAGCAGGAAGAATTTCTAGCGCCGTCGCCGAGGAGGTCTACATCAAGCCTACCAAGTACCCATCATAAACTCTCATCTCTTGCATTACATTATTTGCCATTTGCCTTCATTTTCCTCTCCCCACTTCTAAAATGATTTTCAGAAAAATACAAAAGGATTTGCCTTTTTATTCGCCCTTCTTCTGTTCGTCTTTTCGTTTTCCTTTTGTTTGCTCATGTGTTTGATTGCTTGCTTTGTCACGATGACTCAAGAGAACACCAAGTTGTGTGATTTTTCCAATACCAATAACAATGATTTTATTAGTACTCCAATTGCTCCCGCCACTAGTGTGGAATCTTATGAAATTAATGCTGCTTTGTTGAATCTTGTTATGAAAGAACAATTTTCCGGCCTTCCTTATGCCGCATCCCATCTACACACTTTCGTTGAATTGTGTGATATGCAAAAGAAGAAAGATGTGGATTTTTGATATTGTTAAATTGAAGCTATTTCCGTTCTCACTACGAGATCGTGCTAAAACTTGGTTTTCATCTTTGCCTAAAAATAGTATTGATTCATGGAGTAAGTGTAAAGATGCTTTTATTTCCAAGTATTTTCCTCCCGCTAAGATCATCTCCCTTAGGAACGGATTATGAATTTTAAGCAAGTTGATCATGAACATGTTGCACAATCTTGGGAGAGGATGAAATTGATGATAATAAATTTCCCTGCTCATGGTTTAAATTTATGGATGATTATACAAAAAAAATTATGCCAGATTGAATTGTTCTTCTAGAAATCTTTTAGATTCGGCTGCGGGAGGCACTTTTATGGAAACCACATTAGGAGAAGCTACTAAACTCCTAGATAATATTATGGCTAATTATTCTCAATGGCACTCCGAAAGATCTTCTACTAGTTAAAAAGTGCATGTGATTGAAGAAATTAATGTTTTGAGTGGAAAGATGGATGAGCTTATGAAATTGTTTTCTAATACGGGTGCTCCTATTGATCCTAATGATATGCCTTTGTCCACTTTTATTTAGAGTAATAATGAATCTATGGATGTGAATTTTGTTGGTAGGAACAATTTTGGTAATAACGCGTACAGAGGTAATTTCAATCCTAGGCAGTTTCCTAGTAATTCCTATAATTATTATGGTAATTCCTACAAAAACTCGTATGGAAATTATAATAAGATATCCTCTGATCTTGTGAAAATATTAAAGAATTTATTAGTTCGCAGAATAATTTCAATGCTATGGTTGAAGAAAAATTGCTTAAGATTGATGATTTGGCTAGGAACATGGATAGAATTTCTCTTGAGATTGATTCTTTGAAAATTAGATCTATTCCACCCAAGCATAATATTAATGAGCCTCTAAAATCTATGATAATTTCTATTGATGAATGTAAAGAAAGAACCGCTAGGATGCGTGTTAAGCAAGATTGGTTTGTAAACGCGTGTTCTTCTAGTTTTTGTGCAAATAATGATGAAGATCTTAAAGTGATTGATGCGACTCCTATTGAATCTTTGTTTTCTAATATAAATCTTGATAAATATGGGAATGGAGATGAGTCAACTTTAATTAAAAGGCGTCCCAATGATTCGGAGTTTATAGATCTTGATGAAAAATTGATAAAAGTGGGATTGGAGAGATCAAAACTTTAAGTAGCAATGAACCCACTCTTTTGGATTTCAAGGATTTTAATTATGATAATTGTTCTTTGATAGACTGTATTTCCTTGTTGCAATCCATGTTGAATTCTCCTCGCGCTTATAATCAAATAAAGCATTTACTAAACATATCATTGATGCTATGATGAAATATTTTGAAGGAAAACTTGAGTTGGAAGTTTCTATTCATAGAAAGCTTTATGATGAGTGGGAACCTACTATTAAGATTAAGATTAAAGATTATGATTTTTATGCTTTGTGTGATTTGGGTGCTAGCGTTTCCATGATTCAAAAAACTTTATGTGATGTGCTAGGTTTCCATGAATTTGATGATTGTTCTTTAAATTTGCATCTTGTGGATTCTACTATTAAGAAACATATGGGAAGGATTAATGATGCTTTTATTATTGCAAATAGGAATTATGTACCCATAGATTTCATTGTTCTTGATATATATTTCAATACTACATGTCCTATTATTCTTGATAGACCTTTCCTTAGAACGATTGGTGCAATTATTGATATGAAAGAAGGAAACATTAGATTTCAATTTCTGTTAAGGAAGGGCATGGAACACCTTCCTAGAAATAAAATTAAGTTACCATATGAATCAATTATGAGAGCTACTTATGGATTGCATACCAAAGATGACAATACCTAGATCTATTGCAATATGCCTAGCTAGGGGCGTTAAACAATAGCACTTGCTCGGAGGTAACCCAATTTTATTTTTGTTCTTGATTTTTTGTTCCTCTTTTTCAATAAATTTATCATATAGCCTATGGTTAGATGTGTTTCTATGTTTTAATTAGTGTTTGAACCAAGTAAGACCTTTGGGATGGCTTACGATGATAGTTGATTTGATCTTGCTGAAAAACAAAAACTTTTGTGTTTAGTAAAATAATTTTAATAATTCACAGAAGTGTGCTTTCGATCTGAACTTTTTACAAAAGATTGATATACAAATTTCCCAGGCTGTCCTAATTTTTAAGAATTTTTTGAGTTACATAAGTATATGAAGTTCTCTGATTACTTCAGACTGTTCTCTCTTTGACAGATTCTGTTTTTCTTGTGTTGTTTACTTATTTTGATGAATCTATGGGTAGTATCGGGGGGTATGAACCATGGAGAAGTTGTAATACATTATATATTACACCTATATAAATAAAGAATGAGTTCACCATAGTACCAAAAGGTGGTGATTTATTTTCTTATACTAACGGATCTCATGAGTTTTCTGATGAGTTTTGTGTTGTGAAGTTTCCAAATTTTGGGTAAAGATTTGATGGACTATGGAATAAGGAGTGGCAAGAGCCTAAGCTTGGGGATGCCCAAGTCACCCCAAGGTAATATTCAAGGACAACCAAGCATCTAAGCTTGGGGATGCCCGGGATGGCATCCCCTCTTTTGTTTTCAATCCATCGGTAAATTTACTTGAGGCTATATTTTTATTCACCACGTGATATGTGTTTTGCTTGGAGCGTTTTGTATGATATGAATCTTTGCTTTTTAGTTTTCCACAATAATCCTTGTTATACACACCTTTTGAGAGGAAACATTAAACATGAATTTATAAGAATACTCTATGTGCTTCACTTATATCTTTTGAGCTAGGCTATTTTTCTCTAGTGCTTCACTCATATCTTTTTAGAGCATGACAGTGGATTTATTTTGTATAAATTGTTGAACTCTCTTGCTTCACTTATATTATTTTGAGAGTCTCTTTAAACAACATGGTAATTTTCTTTGGTTATGAAATTAGTCCTAATATGATAGGCATCCAAAGGAGATATAATAAAAACTTTCATATAGAGCATTGAATACATGAGAAGTTTGATTCCTTGCATTTGTTTTGAGATATGAATATGGTAATAGTAGAGTCATGCTAGTAGTAAATTGTGGAGTCAAAGAACTAATTGTGTTAAGGTTTGTGATTCCTGTAGCATGCATCATATGGTCTTCTAGTTATGTGATGAAGTTGGAGCGCAACTTAATCTTGATTGTTTTCCTTTGCGTGAAAGTCGGGAGCGTGAGATGGTTAACTCCTACCAACCTCTCCCCTAGGAGAACGCGTAGTAGTACTTTGCTTCGAGGGCTAATAGATTTTTTGCAATAAGTATATGAGTTCTTTATGTCTAATGTTGAGTCTATGGATTATACGCACTCTCATCCTTCCACCTTTGCTGGCCAATCTAGTACCGCGCAACTTTCGTTGGTGCATTAAACCCACTTCTTACCTTCCTCAAATCAGCCAGCATACCTACCTATTATGGCATTTTCATAGCCATTTTGAGATATATTGTCATGTAACTCCACTGTTCCCTTTATTATGACACATACCATCATTGTCATATTGCTTTGCATGATCATGTAGTTTGCACAGTATTTGTGGCTTGGCCACCGTTCATTTTTTTACATGTCACTCTTTATCATAGCACATCCCGGTACATCGCCGGAGGCATTCATGTAGAGTCATACCTTTGTTCTAGTATCGAGTTGTAATTTTGAGTTGTAAGTAAATAAATGTGTGATGATCATCATTATTAGAACACTTTCCTATGTGAGGTTATAAAAAAGAGAGGCCAAAGAAGCCCAAATAAAAAAGAGGCCAAAGAAGCCCACCAAAAAAAGAGAGAAAAAGAGAGAAGGGACAATGTTACTATCCCTTTCCACACTTGTGCTTCAAAGTAGCACCATGTTCTTCATGATAGAGAGTCTCTTATTTTGTCACTTTCATATATTGCTAGTGGGAATTTTTCGTTATAAAACTTGGCTTGTATATTCCAACGATGGGCTTCCTAAAATGCCCTAGGTCTTCATGAGCAAGCAAGTTGATGCACACCCACTAGTTTTCTTTTGAGATTTCATACACTTATAGCTCTAGTGCATCCGTTACATGGCAATCCCTACTCACTCACATTGATATCAATTGATGGACATCTCCATAGCCCGTTGATACGCCTAGTTGATGTGAGACGATCTCCTTATTTTTGTCTTCTCCACAACCACCATATTATATTCCACCTATAGTGATATATCCATGGCTCATGCTCATGTATTGTGTGAAGAATTGAAAAAGATGAAGCGCCTTAAAGTATGAAACAATTGCTTGGATGACACCGAGGTGGGCATGATTTATACTTTGTGCTGAGAAGAAGGAGCATAACAAGACTATATAATTTTGTAGGGATAACTTTCTTTAGCCATATTATTTTTGAAGCTTAATGATTTGCTTTCTAGTATGCTTGAAGTATTATTGTTTTTGTGTCAATGAACTTTTGTTTTGAATCATACGGATCTGAATATTCATGCCAAATAAAAGATATTGCATTGATAAATATGTTAGGTAGCATTCCACATAAAAAATATGTGTTTATCATTTACCTACTCGAGGACGAGCAAGAATTAAGCTTGGGGATGCTTGATACATCTCCAATGTATCTATAATTTTTTATTGTTCCATGCTATTATATTATCTGTTTTGGATGTTTAATATGCATTATTATGCTGTTTTTTATTATTTTTGTGTCAGTGTACATAAGTTTGGGCCCTTCTGTACACCTTACTTGTGCACGGGCAGTTGTAGCCGCACCCGTGGAAAGGCTTGACAGGGCAGTAGAAGGAAAGACACAAGACTACCAAGATAGCATTCAAGCCAGTAAACAGAAAGCAGAAGACAAGATAGACCTCCCCCGGCGAGATCCTTGCCTGGGCGGCCTGCGTAGCCCTGGCAAGATCCTTGCCGGGGAAGCTTGCAAAGCACCAGCAAGGCCACCACCCTTGAATCTGAGAGCTCTGACACCATCGACAACGTCAAAGCCAAGACTCGGGGGCGCATGCATAGTAGCATGCAAATCTTTGTGAAGACTGGTGCATGCAGGTCTACGCGGAGACCAGAAGATGAAGACCCCTGGCAAGACCCTTGCCGGCGACAACTGCGAGGCCCCGGCAAGATCCTTGCCCGGGACAACTATGGGTCCACGGCTGGGCCCGCACCCGACAAGGTTTCGCCACCGCTCGGTCATTCCAGCGTAGCAACCAGCCTGCCAACTTAGCAAGCACCTGCGTGGTAGCATGCAGATCTTCGTGAAAATCCTTCCACTGTGCCAGCGCAGCGGCTAACTAGCCAGCTTGGCGCTACATGCCTCGTGAGCCTGGACGTGTGTCAAGGCAGGGTGAGGCGGCGACGGACGGGACGGGTTCTATTTCCGTCCCCGATAAAGTTTGAGGGCACGTAACCAACACATTTAATGCATTTGTCCTACGATGTCAGTGATAAGCTTGTACACTGTAGCTACTTTACACCTCCTATGTGCCACTGTGGTGACCCCTTTGACATATAAAAAGAGGCCAGAGGCATACTGGGGAAGGATTCGGACTTTTTTGACTGGGCATGCATAGCAGCTAGTCTAGAACTCAAGAACACCAAATATACGCTCAAAGCAGGACTAGGGTTTTATGCTCCTCAGGGGCCCGAACCTGGGTAAAACTCCCTCGTGCTGATCACCATACCTACTCTTTGTGCAATCCTCTCCCTGCCAACCGTAGAAGGTATCCTCATGATCCCATAGGTGTCATTTCCCCGACATCTTTGGCGCGCGAGGTAGGGGGACAGGTTGTGCAAATCTGGTCCGGTAGTTAGTACGTCAATCTCTCCATCAGCATGGCTCTGAAGAAGAAGACGATCACGACGATCGGTTCGTCTGGAGCCGGTCTGCCCATGCCACCGCGAACGGGTGACGGGGCAGACGCTGGTGGCGGAGGGGATCAAGACCATCCACATCATTCTGGTACTAGCAACCAGGCGAGTGGCATCGTCCACAGCCGCGACGACGATCCACACGGCACCACATCCAAGGACGGAGCCGTGCTGCCCACA
>NC_041387.1:54979663-54998327 GCF_002162155.2 Triticum dicoccoides | reverse complement strand
CATGCGTGACGAGCAGCGCCGCAACGTTGGTGACCCCGGGCGTCGCCACGGCAAGATCCCTCAGCATCATTCTCAAGATGCGCAGGGCCGACATGCACGCCAAGATGCTAGTGAAAAGGGCACGCGGCCGCGGAACCGTGATGGGGCTCCTTCTAACGAAGTTAGAAGTCCGAGCACCTATGGTTCCTCACGTTTGTCGCTGCCACCCACGCGAGAAGAAGCATTGGCACAACCACAGCTACTCGTCGACTTTCTTCCTGCTGTGAAAGAGGCAAGAAGAGTAGAGGGCTGCTATCCAAAGGCCCTTATCGGGTAATACAAGTCACCAGGTCCGGTGCAGTATGCCTGGAGACCGAAGATGGTGTTCCAGTGAGTAACTCCTGAAATATCAAACACCTTCGTAAGTATTACCCATAACGTCCGGTTGCTGAGACCCAGGCAACCCCCTTTTGTACTAGCCTTGCCGGCAAGGCATGTAACCCTATGTACAAACCCGGGCACAGACCCTGTGCGCAGTTGAATAATTGCCAGACAAAAGATTCCCTCGCATACAGGTTTGCAGGGGAGGATAGAGAGTATGGGTACCAACAGGCGCCGTTCAAAGCAGCATCTTGCAGAAAAGAATGCAACAGCGAAAAGCTAAGTCACGTAAAAATTTGAGTGATTTTCTTTAAATATAAGGTTAATTTCCTCGAAGGATTTCGTCTTGTATGGAAAACCTGCACACGAAGGAACCCTGCCACAACTAGTAGCGCCCTAGTTCTATTTCGAGTCCGCTCAGAAGTTCAAGTGGCTTCACTAGGAGCGGCAAGGTGTCTTGCCAGCAGCGACGCCCCCAGCAAGCTACTAAGGATCCATTCCTCAATGCGCTCGCGACAAGGGTGCGTGCCCCGGCAAGTCTTTCAAAGTGAGCGTAGGTTGTAGTACATACAAAGAGAGATCAAGCGGGAAGATATCATGCATCCAGTTGGAAACGTAGAAAGTTATATTACATAGATGGTTGCCGCGTTTCTAACTTAAGATGAAATCATTTTGGGCATGAATTTGCAGCGGCAATAAAGATCGGAGTGACTAATCCCGAAGCTGGCCTTCCAACCTCTTGACTCTGTCAATGCAGCTGACGATGGGCTCACTGAGTTCTTCAAGCGCTTTGAGGTCTGCATCCTCCGACAAGTTTTGAAGTGCCTTGGTGAAGTCGACGCCAGGATTCCGGTGCGCCACCTTGGTGAGAACCTTGAGGAGGACGCCTAGACAAAGCTTCCAGGCCTCATTGGCCAGATGGGTCGCTCGGTTGGAGTGGAGCAGTACCAGGGCGTCAAAGATGCGCTCAAAGAATAGGGCCAGCCTTGCACTTTGGCTCACATTCTCTTCCTGGGAGAACCTGAAGCTTGGCATGCCCATGATGGACAGCTGCATGGTGAGCCTCTCCGCAACATCAATGAGGCGCGCGGTCCAGACCTTCGTGCCATCCACAAAGTCGTTTTGGGTGGCGGCAGCACTCTGCGGCAACTGCCTCTCATCCTCGAGGTCCTTGGCCAGGGCCTCTTCATGGGCCCTGCTTTCCGTGCGCGTCTACTCCAAGGTGGTCAGCTTCAGCTTCAGATCGGCAATAAAGTCGTTGGCTTCAGAGAGCAGCTTGGTCTTGCCAGATATGGTGGCCTGCAGCTCCGCCAAGGTGTCGATGGTCTTGTCCCTATTGCTCTTCAGCGTGGATACCTCCTTCCTATGCTCCTCCAGCTCCAGCTCCAGCTTCTCCACCTTGCTGGCCAGCTCGTTCTTGGCGGCCTCCATGTCCTCTGCACCATCGATGGCCTCCTTCAGCTTGTCGGCATGGTCCAGGGCCATAGCATCAAGTGAGTCTTTGTGTTCCTGCTTCAGCTCCTGGGTTCATTGTGCAACAAGTTTCTCGATTTCTTCATCCTTGCCATGGAGCTTGGTGCAAGCGCCTCTTCCTAGGTAGCTTCATCCTTGGCGGCCTATGCAGCAGCCACCTCTTGGGCCTTCTTGGCATCGGCGTGCTTCAGGAGGAGCTCCTGCCAGCGCTCGCTCAATTGCTCCTGGCTGGCCTTTAGCTCTTGTTGGGCCTCGGTGAACCAGGTCTGCACCTGAGCGTTGCGCTCCTGGAAATCTACCTCTGCCTTGTCGATGACTACTGTCCTGGAGTCCAACTTCTCCTTGCAAGCATGGTGAAGTGCCTGAAACTTCTGGAAATTAATGCTCATAGCTTGGAGGAGCCTGTCTTCTTAGGAACCGCTGCAGTTGGTGCTCGGCCGTCGACAACTTGAAGCCCGGCAGTGGCAAGAATCTCTTCATCAAAAGCCTCCCCTTCGGTAGGCGCTCTGGTGCTCGCCGTTCTTGCGATGCTGACGAACAAGTCATCGCCCATCTTCAGGTATCTACTCGGGGTGGGGGCTTTAGAGGTTGATGGTTGATCGTCAACCACCTTCTCCCAGGCAGCAAAGGGCTCCAGAACCGGTGCAGCACCAGGCGCTCCTATGGCAGGATTGCCATTAATATGGTCACCGGTCTCCTTACTGGCCTCCTCGACAGACCCCTTGGCGGCCTCTTCATGCGCATCCATGGTGGCCTTGTCGGCGACAACCTTAGCGGCCTCAGTGGCGGCATCCCTGGCGTTCTCCTCAATGATGGCCTCGATGTCCGTCTGGGCTGTCGAGAGGGGATCTGAAAGCCGAAAGGGAGAATCAGGCGAAACCAAAGTCAAAACACAGAAAGGCAAAAACGAAAAGAAAGAAAGTCGCACGGAAAAGACGGCAAGGGACAAGAGGCAGGAGGCTTACCTGTGACAAGCTGAGGAGGGTGGTTCCCTTCCTAGCAACGCTCATTTCCGGGATAGAGCCGTCGGCGCCTGTGCTTGCCACCTCTTCCTCCATGCGCGTGGGCTTTGTTGGTGGATGCCCTTCCTGGGGATCCCCCCTGGGTAGCATGGTTGACGGGGGCGGCATGTCAGGGGTGGCCCTCAGTGTCTCCTCCTATTACCGTTCTCCTCCTGCGAACCCGACAAGGTTAGCACTGAAGATGCACACTCCGCCTCCCTCCAGCGGGAAATGAGTAACAGAGTGACGCTCGGGGCTGGATTGGGGGCTGCATTGTGGGCTAGCATCGAGGCTGATTGTGATCGTCATCGGCGCACTTGAAGTGCTTGCCGGGGCTCGTCGCCCGTCGAAGCCTTGGCCCTCTTCGCCATCCTCTAGGCCACCATCTCCGTATCGATGCAAAGACGGATCAAGACAAGATCGAGTCAGGATGAAACAACCAAAATGGAGGATCATGGGATGAGTAAAGAGGCAAGACACTTACTCATCTTCCCCTTCTGGCCTCCTCTTCCTCTTTGGGCTAAAGGATGCGAGGTCAAAATCGGCCGTCGGGATGGTATCCGCGAAGGGAGGAGGAGGAGATGCAGTCCTGGGCCGCTTGGCCGAGGAGGAGGCGGCGGCCGCAGTTTTCTTCACTACCGAGGAGGAGGCAGCGGCCGCAGCTTTCTTCACTATCGCGGCTTCCTTCGCTGTTGCCGCAGTCATGCCCCTCGTATGACGCACGTATTTTTGGGCCTCTTGTCGCTGCGCGGCCCTGCCGGCCGCTTCCTTCCTAGAGCTCTTGACTGGCTCACCAGAGATGGCCCACCGTAGGACACGCTTCTTCTTTGGGGCTGAAGGCTAGTCCGCATCAGTTGTCTCCTCGGCCAACTCCTCAGCTGCCTATTCAATAGGGGAAACCCCAGCACCCACGCCGTTGTGCTCCCCGGCAGACTCCTTTCACCCGGCAAACTCTTTCTCCTCATTGGCCTCATCGGCCTCGTCCTCCATGGTGCCGATGTTGCCGGCCACCTCAGCAAGTGCTGCCTCCTCTGCCCTGCTGGCGATGTACTCCACCTCTTCTTTAGTGGTGGAGCGGATGAGCAGCGGCTCGCTACGGGTGAACTTCTCTGACAAGTTGTTGAAGAAATCCTGCACCAGCACCGCTTCTAACTCATCCCAGGTTGGGTCCAAGCCATGGGCGTTGAACACCGGCATCATTGCGATGGTGGAGGTCAGGAAGGAATTGTTGCTCAAGGGGACCACCCCCGCCGGCAACCTGAACGGGTTGTCGACCTTGCTGGTCTTGTCGGCCTTGCCGGCCTTGTCAGCCTTGCTAGCCTTGTCGACCTTGAGCTGAAATAGCTTCTGACAAAGGGACGCATGTTGCATCTTTGTGAAATTGTAGTTTAGGCTGGTGCAAAGCCTCATGATGTCTGCCGCGTTCTTAAAGTCCCAGGCCAGCCTCCCCTTGTTGTGCAGAGGAGCGATGCGGCAGCGGAGGAAGTCGGCCCCAACCATCTCGAGCGTGAGCCCGACTAATTTCAGGAGGGATGGCCTGGCCAACGGTGGAGTAGCGCTTCATAGGGAAGCGTGCTAAGCAGAGCTGCTAGCAGTAGGAGGCGGGAGGTGGTCCTAGTGGCGCTGGAGGAAGAAGACGAGAGATTGAAGATGGATGTTGGTCGTTGGATGTAAATCCAACGGCTAACATGTCAGAATCATTTATTGACTAAATTGACAACGACTTGCATTGGCTTGGACCTATTGGCCCACATTTCAGCCACCAAAAATGTGGCACGTATTCAACCCATTATTTTAGAATTTACAATTTTTTTTGCACGGTAGAATTTATAGTCAATTTGATCTTTTTTTTTGAATTACAGTCCATTAGCTGGGCTGGGTGAACAAATAATGTAACGTCCATGCAGCCCATTTATTTATTTCCTAAAAAATTACAAGCCATTTGCACTTTCTCGAAATACACGATTTTGTTGGGTTGATTCTAATTATAATGTTGGGTTGGGCCAGCAATATTATCAAAAAATAAAAAGGGGCTGAGCATTTTGTTATAAATATATTTAAATAATAAGTGATATTATTACATTCGTCCTTAAATCTTAACACTTTTGTACACAATCACTAGGATTTTCGTGCCAAAACAATCCAGGATTTTATTGTTAAGAAAATATTTATATAAGTTAATAAGATGTGGGATATTGTTTTCTTACATATGTAATTATCTGTTAAATATATGATGACAATAAAAATAATATATAACATATAAAATAATTTAAATATCTATAATATAGTTAGAAGGGAAACATAAGTTGGACCTGGCGTTCCTATTCTTATATAGAAAAATAGAACAGACCTCTCCGTTTTCTTCAAAAAAATACATAAATTGGGCTGCCGATGTTTTAGGATTAATAAAACCTCGGATGGGAGGTCCATAGGCCAGTCGATACATGAAGGCCTTCAAGAAAATACAAACAGGCCTATGGACCTCCCATCCGAGGTCGTGGGCTGCGCATGTTAAAACTGAAAGTCTAGACGGGGCAGCCCAAAACCCAGCTGATACTTGCTGCCCTAGTGATAATAAATGATACATGCCAGCTCCCCGACTTCGTTGTGAATTTATCTCCTATAGTAACTACGTTGAAGCACCTAAACAAATGTAACTATGTTGACAAACCCATGGGCCCCAATGTCAGTATAGCATTAGTGGGAAGTATTTTTTCGATGAGGAACTTGCTTGCGTATGGCCATAGACCTGGTGGGTCCCGACTATCCGCCTCTCCACGTATAGTCCTCTCCAGATTCCTCTCGTTTGTTCAGCATGTTCACAACAGCAGACAGCGGCGTCACGGCGAGCGCACAAAGGCGCGGGAGGGAATCCGACCATCTGAGGAAATGCCTTATTACTAACGAAACTACTGAACTAGCCTAGTGGCCAAGTGGCACTACCCGAAAGTTTTTCCGCCCGGGTTCGATTCCACCTGTGCAGGGAAAATATCTCCAAATTTTTTGCCTCTGCCTTTATTGACATGTGGGTCCCCATTGTCATCTACGCACACCACGTCCAACACTTGTCAAAACTTCGTCCCTCGTTTTCTCTATGTTTCGCACACTCGATATTGTGTGGGCATTTTGACTGTGCATCATATGAAGATGTGCTATGCATGAATGTTGATCAGTATGATGTTAACTGGCTGGTAGTTCCATTTTCGACCATGAATAAAACTTACAACATGATGTTAACCCTATTTGAAAGGCCGTGTTAATATAAATGCTCTGCCTCTGAAAGTTGTAGTTTCTTATCTGAAACTGAACTTGCAGTTTCTTATCTGAAACTGAACTTGCATTTTCACTGTGCATCCTATGAAGATGTGCTATGCATGAATGTTGACCAGCATGATGTTAACTGGCTGATAGTTCCATTTTCGACCATGAATAAAACTTCCAACATGATGTTAACCCTGTTTGAAAAGGCCGTGTTAATATAAATGCTCTGCCTCTGAAAGTTGCAGTTTCTTATCTGAAACTGAACTTGCAGTTTCTTATCTGAGAATCACATTGTCTGCACTTTTATACTCCTATGAAACTACATTTTATAAGTGCTAAAAATAGATCTCTAGAATTCATAAAATACTTCATGTGCTCAATACTACAAATCTGAAATTCAAAAGACATTCATATCTAAAAGTACTCTCAAAATACACAACACAAAACACAATTCACAACCTACAAATACTGACAACCCTAAGCTCCTCCTGACAATTCACAACCTGCCCGACTATTGGGTTGGGGGGCAGTCCCCTCCTATTCCTCGGCGGCAGACAGCCGCCCCGTGAGACGATGTGAACGGCGAGGGTGAGGATGGCGGGGAAGCGTTGTCGGGCCAACTGCTTTTCTCCTCTTGCAGTTGGGTTCGGTCGACGAAGACTCCACCGGCACGCTCTGGCAGGACACCCTCACAAACAGCACCCTGTAGATGCTTGATCCTTCAATCTCTGGTGGATGCTCCATCTGGGATCGATACTCCCACCACCGCTCCCTCACGATCGGATTCGGTGAATCTGTTTGCTCCATGGCCCAGAGGAGCAGCTCTATGTACTCCTGCGCGACTCCCTTTGGGAGTATGGCCGCCTTTTCGCTTTGTTGCAGATATTTTCCCATGGATGTCGCTGTCGCCGCTAGTTGGTCCTTGGTGTCAAACCAAGACTGTATCCCCAACATCCTAGCTAGCTTCATAGGGTCGCCATCTGCGATCCTCACGTATCGGTTGTACTCCTCCATCGATCTACTTCTCCACAGCACCTTCACTCGCTGGCGGTGGTTTTTGAATAGAAGAGGAGAGGAGCAGTGCTGGTTTTGTATTAGAATGGGAGAGGAGCGATGCTGGTTTTGGAGTGGAACAGGAGAGGAGGGGCAGTGGTTTTCAAATGGAAGAGGAGAGGAGCGGCGGTGGATTTAGATTGGAACAGGAGAGGAGCAACAGTGGTTTAAGAGGAGAAGAGCGGAAGACTGGCGCTGGTCTTGGAAGTATTTTTTTGTTGTTTTGTGTATTTTTGGTCAAAGTTTGACCACGTACTGTATTTGACAAGCAAAATGTGAATGCATGTCACCAAAAATTGTATCATTTGGTTCGTATCTGAATGTACTTTCAAATTATATTATTTTTGCAATGTATAACATATATTTTATGTGCGAAAATCATGGTCAATTATGACCCAGAATAAAAGGGAGACTAGTTAATGTGGGGTCGCTTTCTTAATTGAAGGGTAAATTGATTTTGATTTTGATCCAGTCACAGCGCGTAGGACCTCTCGTCCAATCCTGAATCACTGTTGCACGCTCCTCTCCCTCTTCTCCATTGCAAAACCACCTCCTCTCCTCTCCATCATCTCCATTCCAAAACCACCATATCGCCTCTCCCTCTTCTAATCTTCTCCATTGCAAAACCACCTCCTCTCCTCTCCATCATCTCCATTCCAAAACCACCGTCTTGCCTCTCCCTCTTCTCTATTGCAAGACCACTGTCTCTCCTCCCATCTTCCAAAGCTAGCACCGGACCACTCAGAAGGACATCTATGGAGAGGATGCAGCAGCGAATCAGGCAGATCGCCGGCGGCGACCAGGTAAAGTTAGCTAGGTTGAAGGAGATCCTTACTTCGTTTGACAATGAGTGGGAGATTTTGAGGACGGTGCGGGTCATGTGGCAATGTATGCGAAAGAGCGAGACAGCGGCGATGAGGGCGGTGATGTGCATGTACTCCTCGGCGGCAGTCACGCCGCAGTCCTCCGAGTTCATTAAGTATCTCCTCTGGGCGATGGAGCAGGCAGATTCGCCTGAGGCGACAGTTAGGCAGAGGTGGTGGGCGTACAGGTCGAAGGTCGAGCACCCAGAGGATAACGAATCGACCGAGTATGGTGTGCCGTCCATGAGGGTGCAGAGCCAGCTGGAGCCACAAGAGTATTCATTCTGCCACCACAAGAGGAGGCCGGATGGCGCGACGTCGCTTTCCCGCCGTTCTCCACGGTTCCCTTGACGCTCGCCTCGTTTCAACGGTGGCGGTAGGGTTTAAGCTACGCTTCACACTAACCTAATCTTCCACCTGCTCATGCTTACAATCAGTGTGACAGCTAATGAAAATCATGCTTACAATCAGTCTCCGAGTACTACACCAATCACCTAAAATAGCTCTGGACCTTTGGGTCAAAGTTGTGACACAGTGTACAAATAAACAAAAATGAATTGGTGCTTCTTTCAGAAAAGAGTACTCCCTAGAAAACTGCCAATATAAGCTACTAGTATTTGGTTAGAGGATTTGCTGCCGAGAAAGATCCGTCCACAGAGAGTGCCACACATCCCACTGGTGGTGGTGGATGCCAATGCGTGCATGCAGCATGGTTGGTGTCGGTAATTTTTACTTGGCACACCTCACACTCTGCATATATGCGAGTTCCATACGTACATTTGTGAAGTTCCACCAAAATGCAGATGAATAACCCTGTTTGCAAAGATAATGAAAAAGCGTGATTACATTATAGTGGCACTAGTTGATGAAACACACAAAATAAATAGAAGAAAATATTGTGATAGTATCATATATAGTATGCCATGCTGCGAGGGCGAGATGGGCCCTGCGACGCCTCATACGGTACGCCTCATACTGGAAATCGTCCCAAGTCTCCCAGATACACCTTCTGCCAGTGATGAACATCAGTGTACAGCGGTAGTACAAGGAGGCACCTTGAGACATTCAAATCTCTATTTTTGTACAGATCAACTAAAATTAAGCACCCAAGTTTGCAAAAACGCTTAAACATTAAAAATGGGACTAGTTGATGAAACATACATTAACAAAGAGAATCACTTTCTTTATCTACATTGGAAATGAAATGATAGAGAGGACACTCACTCTATTTTAACTCTATTATTACTTCATTTTATTAGTGACACTAGGGTCGAGCAGGTGGCAAACGAGGTGTACCGTGCATCGCAAGGATGGAGGCCGGGGGTGCTTAGACTGGGATGCTGAAGCTGGCTCTTTTAGTCACCAACATGGATGATTCAATTCATGGGGCCTTTTGGTGCAATTCACCTAAAATGAAGCAATGTCCCGTGAGCTAGTAGCTTCTTCTTCATTTTTTTTAAGAAAAGGGCTCTAGCCCCGGTTCCATTTCCATCAGAAAACGAAACCCACAGAGCTTCTTCTTCATTAGTTGCAACTAGCAAGATGCCCATGCATTGCATGGAACATCAAGATGCATTTGTATGAGTAGTTTATCTTGTGGGAGAAAAGGATGAACGAGGGAAGGCCATGTTTGCAAATGTGGATAGGGTGTGGGTATCTTTTTGCAAAATTGCCATTGTTTCCTTCCTATCCGTCAGATATAAATCGGACGGCTTATATTGTAGGATGGCAGGCACACCATCATCACCAACTCTGTTTTTTATAAGAGTAGAGATAAAATTGAGCAACATCAAGGTTGGTTGTGAAGCTCCTAGAATCTTCAACTATAATTTGGATATCATTTGTGCAGTTCAACTAAGATCGAGCATGAAATGTATATCTCTGTTTGCACAAAAAAGGTGGAAAGGAGGGTGACTAACAAGTGATGAAACATGCATCAAATGAAAAGAAGCATGTTCCTTATCTGAATGGCAATCCTACAAGGACAGTAGCAATTTCTAAAGCAGTGGCATTGCTAGATATTAGTGTGGGCATTAGGATTAACTATGACAACCGTTAAATACGACATTACTTTGGGCACGGAAGAGTAGGCGGACCAGGACAGTTGCATTTCTAACGAAAAGAACCAACTTATCTTAATGGGAAATTTAGCAGGACATGTAAAAAAGTGCCATTGATTCATATTACTGGAGGCATTACATTGAAAACAACATTGGTTTAACGTGTCTTTAGTTTTAACAGTGCGACTGCTACATTTTACCAGTGGCATTACATAAGAGTGGCTCGGGGCAACAAACATCAGAACAGGATATTTGGGTTGGTCCCATTTTTGTTCGGTATAGCCACCTTATACTGTGTGAGGCTAGCAAATCTAGTGCTGGACTTACTCTGTTGACTTGTCCCCCGGTCCTCACTTTCTTTCTTTTTTCAACCAATAGATCGGTTTATATTGAGTTTGTACTGTGTTTCCCTTTATTTCCCTATTGGACCTAGAGACCAGTTGGATAGCCAGTCTCTGCTACTTTTCGCCCCCATTATTTCCTCTTTCGGCCAAGTCCTAAATTCAGGTAACAAATCCTCCCCCACCCCACCCCCTTTATTCCTTGTTTGAACCAAGTAGTACTAGATTCAAGTGCATGAACTAGTTTTACCTCTTAAACGTAAAAAAATATGTGGTTTTTGAACAGCCGATCGATCCTATCTACGAGGGGGCCTGAGAAATAGTAAAAGATACAAATGCAGCAACGTCAGGATCTCGGGAAGTAGAGCAATGCCGGTTTCGAAGGAATACCTGATGGTCGCCGGGATGTCGCTAGGTGGGTGGCGGGAGGCCGAATCTGCCCACACTACGGCAGCGAGGAAGAAGGGTCAGAGTCCCTCCCTTGCCAGCGGTGCTTGGGGGAGAACGGCAAGGCAGGCTGATCGGGATGCGCCAGCAGTGGGTAAGAGCCGTCGCCGAGGACGACCGCGTGAACATTGCACCTTCTCACCTTCCTCGGCGGAGAGGATCCAGCTGGATCTGTGACCAGTGGTGAGCAGAGAGAGAGAGAGAGTGTGTGGCCACCGATGTCATGTTTAGATCTGGAGAGGACGAGATAGTGTGAAGAGAGCAACACTAGCAAGCAAGCACGGAGGCTCCTTCCTATATAGTGGAGTACTAGTTTTCTTTTGTCTATCGGAGCCGGCTTGACCTCGTAAATGACTGTCGAGAAGTCTTCATGCACGTGGCCCGGAGGCAGAGTTGTCGTCATTTTGATCTGAAGCACCGGATTATAACATATAACACGAAAAAATGCCACATGAAAAGAAATCATAACCTCACTGCCCAAAGGAGACAACATGAATCCCGACGGACAAACATGAAGCACAAGGAACAAAGCTCAAATTAAAGATAAACTCGTAGAAAAGGGGTCCGTTGATAGATGTCCTAATTAACATAGCCGACTTGACCAAGATGGCAGCCGAGTAGTCTTCGTGCATGTGCCCCCAATGACTAGCCCAACTCAGTTGTCACTGTTTAACCCTCGCAGTGATCCGAAGCACATATGCACATGACACCTAATTTTGCGAGATGACAAGAAACCTTTTTTTAGATTTCTCACCACAACTACAGCCATGTACAACATAGCCTGCACGATATGTAGACGATAGCCAATCCAGGCGTGTCTGCTGGAGTCTGGTCACATGCATGGACGAACTGATCTTCCGTGTCTTGCAGGGATCGTCCATGCACCAACGTAGTACAACACTTCTCTAGTACTATCGCTCATCTCCCTCTTATATTAAGTTACCCAACTTGCGGGGCCGGGGAGTGTGCCGATGGTCGGTTCTCAATTGTGGTCCCACATGTGTGTGCAAACGCAATCTGACGCACGTTCCATTCGGAGAGCAGCGTGACAGACCGACCGATCGTCTGTGGTGCGATGCAAACGCGGCGGGCATGCTGTATACTCCATACATGTGTACCACCGTTTTCTAGAGGCTTAGCTCCATGGCGCAATCCATGGATACAAAATTAGTATATTGTACTATTTAAAAGTCGAGGGTGGGGCTTTTCCTGTGCGGTAGGCGGGGCAGTTCCACCTAGTCGGTTCGACAAAGATGCGAGAAGATGAGGGAGTATGTTGTAGCAAACGTAGGGTTGTGTGATTTGACAGCGAGTTACTGCTTGACAGGTGGGTCCCCGTGATTTCACTTGCCATTATCATTTTAACTACGAAGCTACCACCGGCGTGAGGCTACCGATTCCTGACCACCTCCATACATGTGCCTCTCCCAATGCTCCACCATGTAGTAGAGGCTGGCTCTTGCATGAGAGCCCACTTCTCCACTTTTTCCTTGCCTCTCTTTCCTCCACATATGAAAAAATGCCATGTAAAGTGCACTATTGTACTTACTTGCTCCTACAGGTGCTAAGCTTGCCACATAGGCATAAAGTCTGATGTGGCAAGTTTGGTGACCCAAGGAAGAAATGGTGCTAAGCGCGTGTACCTAGGTGAAAAGATAATTTTGAGTCTATAGCTAATTAAATGTAGCAAATTTAGCAACAAAAAACTAATAAGCACACCATTTCATAGGAAGAGGTCGCTCCTTGGCAAATGCAATAAATACTACTCCCTCTGTCCCATAATATAAGAACGTTTTTGGCACTACACTAGTGTCAAAAATGTTCTTATATTATGGCACGGAGGGAGTAAGAAGAAAGAGATAGAGAGAAGTATAAAATACACTTATAGCCAACCTTATAGCTAACCATGTTGTAGTATGAGTGACTAAGTGATGACTATGTATGACATGCCAACATTAGATAGCCTAACGCACCGTGTTAAATCTCCAAGGGTGCGACCGCACGAGCGACGCGAAGGTCGTGGTAGGCGCGACCATGATACGGGCTGCTGGCAGCCCTTGGATCTGAGATCCAACGGTCGCATGCTAAGTTGCTAAAAATTTGCAGAATAACGCTCCAGGATAGGATATTCACCCATAGGTAGAGAATCACGCCATGCAACCGTTCGATCTCAGATCCAAGGGCTCTCGGAAGCCCGTATCATGGGAGAATGGAAAGCCACTACCCTGTCGTTCGCACGCTGGCAGTTCGCTCCTACTCGTCCCCACACGTACTTTAATATTACGGCGGTTCGCTCCTAGTCGTCCTGTCCTTTCACATTATGGTAGTTCCACTAATCCTAACCCTCCTCACAAATCCATGGCGTCCCTAATCTCCATGATCGACGGTGAGTAAAAGGTTAGAACCATCACCGGCGATGAGTTCGACGTCATCTGCACCCATTCTTCCGCGATGGTGAAGGAATGCCTTTCTCGCTTTAGACGCATGTTCGAAAACTCACATGATGAGTGGGTCGCTAGGCTAGATGTTGAGTACACCACAGTCCTGGGACGAGAGAAGGATCTAAAGGACGAAGAGAGGAAGAAGCCCGCCGTGATCCAGGTTTGCATGCATGACTTATGCTTGGTCTACCACATATGCCATGCCGACGTTGAATGCCTGGATTTTAAGAACTTCCTCGAGAGCAACCTAGTCAAATTCGTTACTGTAGACTTTACGAATGACAAAGAAGTCCTGGGTCGGATAGGCCCCGTTGTAGGAAACCCCTTCGACCTCCAGAAGAATCGGTTGATGCCCTCTGGCCAGCCTTCAATGTTAACCCTGGAAGGAGCCATGGTTCATCCTTTGTACGGTAAATTGGAGAAACCTAAATACATGTTTCATCGTTATGAATGGCAGCGGAATGTACTAGATATAGACCACATCCACTACGCTGCAATTGATGGCTACCTTTGTTTCAATATCTACAAGGGTTGGATGAAGATCAAGAGCCAAGTGTGCGGTTCAAGCAAAGAAGTATCGGCCAAGAGGAAGAGGGACAAGGACAAAGTCGAGGTCTTGGACGAGGACTCCGAGTAAGGTGGCCGTGTCGTTTCTCATGGTGGTTCTAATGCAATTGTACCGGATTATTTGCATAGTTTAATTTCAGGTGTGCTTAGTTTAATTTGAGGGGTGTGTTGTGCTTAGCCCCCAACAGAATTATGTTATGTTTCTTCTCGTTACTTTAACTCTTCAGTACGTACATACCAGTATTTCTTACATTTCATCTTTTAGTTGGTATAGTACTACCACTCGTTTCTTCACATTATATACGTACAATATATATGGCCAACGTCATATAGCCAGCAGTTTAGTTGTCAAAGAATTTCAGGATGCTTAGTTTTGTCAAAGAATTCCAGGATGCTTAGTTTTATTCGAGGGCTGGGTTGTGCTGGACACCATTATTGTGACAAGCCTTTTTAATAGTACTATATGCATAATTTGGCGACGAGTGCTCTCTATATGTACCACCTTTTTTTTAATTTCAAGTTTTGCTCCATGGCGCAGTCCATCGATATACTACCTTCATCCTGGTTTATTGGTCCCCATAGTATTTTA
Source organism: Triticum dicoccoides (assembly GCF_002162155.2). Classification (NCBI taxonomy): domain Eukaryota; kingdom Viridiplantae; phylum Streptophyta; class Magnoliopsida; order Poales; family Poaceae; genus Triticum; species Triticum dicoccoides. Next base: position 54,983,871 of record NC_041387.1, on the reverse strand, counting down.
TGCCAAACTTTGACCATATATTTAACTAAGTAAATAATAATGCATGCTAGCAAAAATTATATCCCTGGATTCGTATTTGAACATAGTTTTGAGAGATATTATTTTTGGTTACATGCATTAACATTTTTTAGTTTAATCTAAGGTCAAAGTTTTGCACAAAATACTAAAGGGACTAATAAACCCGGACGGGGGTAGTACTACTACACAAAAGTATAGTACATTTTTTAAAAGGCTATAGGGCGGGGCACTCTAGCTGGTCGGTTTCACCAGAGGCGACGGCCTTTGTGATTTCACGGTTCATTACTGCTGGAAGGCAGGGCCTTGTAATTTGACTTCTCGTATAAATGCGCCGACGACCTGAGGAGGAGCAAAGAACCATGTGGTATACTCAAGTTTTCCACTAGAGTAGTACTACGACGGAGGAGCATGCAACACGGCAACACAGTGCCATATGGCGATAAAAATGATCTAATTTGCTAGTCATCTCATTGTTAGCATTGTTCTATTCATTCCCTCAAAAAAAGCATTGTTTTATTCATGCCTCGCAGAGAATGTGACACGTGCGGCGAAACACATGAAGCAAAAGATGAAACACAGGAGCAAAAGAAGAAGGAAGATTATCACCCCAAATGATCTAATTCGCCGCGGAGTCGTAACTGCTTCTTCATCGCCTCCATGACCTCCATCTCCTTGCGCGTCTCCTCCGCCATCTTCTTCATTCTGTCCATGACGCGGTATTTCTGGACACGAGCCTTCATCATCTGTTCCACGGCCGCATTACATACCTTGACAACAGTCGGGTGCTCGATGCGGAGCTTCACCAACTCCTAGGAACTACTATTCTCATGCAACTTCTTCCAGTCGGCGTTCTTCTCCTTTAACAGGTCGAGCTCGTGGCAGAGCTTCGCCTTGTCCTCCTAAAGTTGCAGGATTTCGCCGGTACACGTGCATTGCATGCATCAGATTTTGCAACCAAATTATGAATAAATACCACACTATAGCATGTAAGCTCTGAGTCATATATGCCTGATGTAGACCTTCATTTAATTCTTATAGTTCGTCTCATTCAAACTCAATTAGTTTTTATAAAAAAGCTAGGGCCTCCTAGATTCGTAGGATTTCCAAAAGGTGGGAATAGGAAAAACATGGGATTATAGTGGAATGTCGTCTTGAATCCTACAGGATTGTACGAGTGTTTGATTGTGCATAGAAAAAACACAGAATACTTTCAAAGAGGTTTGAGTGGATGGGGTGTTTCCTATGAAATCTAGTGCAAATGAATCATATGGAACACTTCCTATGGTTTACAATCCTATGAATCAAACAACCAAGACAGGAAAAATTCCTAAGGATTAGAATCCTCCAAAATTCCTTTGAGAATCCTTTGAATCAAAGAAGCCCTTAATCTATTTTATGATTCATGGAATTGTGCATTGTAAAGCATGAAGTAAAAACAAATAATGGCAATTCAACTAGAAAAAAAGTTTCGGCAGTTATGATACGGAAGATTCTAGAACAAAAGAGAACCACTATTGTTTTGAGGTTTGTGCAATATGCTTAAGTTCAACCATGGAGTCTTCTAGATTGTACATGTGGCAAAATCAGGTGGGGGGGCTAGAAGATGGTGCGAGGGGCCGAGTGGAGGGAGACTATGAAGGAGTGCACAAGTGCGAGATTGATATTTAGAGAGAGGGGGCAAGAACGTGTTCTGTTGCGCGCCGTGGCGGAGCCATGAAAAATAAATGAGCTAGGGGGCCAAGCATTGCTAATCCTTTACGAGGAGGGTCAATTCATGAACTTAAACCATTTTAGCAGCAATTGTCTAATGATCACATTCATATTAGCCTCGATATATAGTGATGTTAGGGGGGGCAGGGCCCTTGCTGCCCCCTGTCTTCGCCATTGTGCGCGCGTCTGAGAGACAAAGCGGAAGGTATGGATGATGAGAGGGGGACGTTGGATATATAATTAATGTGGGTGTATTAGCTATATATGTTAATCCTATATAGAGAGGTATAGATTGATCGATGTGGATGTGGGAAAGTGGGTGAGACCTCACTGGATATATCGATTGATCGGTTTGTGTGGAAAACTATGAAAGACCTAGCTATATACACACATACATAGAGGAACATCGATCGTTGCGCATGCACGCGTGAGAGATAAAGAATGCCCGATATGATGGAGAGGGGGATGTGTGTGGGTGGGTGCCTTCATGGGATACCGACCTGAAGAAAAAGATTGCATGTGTGCGATGGATAATGCCGACTGGTAGTGTGTGTGCATGCATGCACGAGAGAAAGTTAGTGGTACAATTATAAAGAGAAGACGACTGTGTGGGTGTAAAAGACTAGGTGAGGTCATAATCAATGTAAAGTTGAATTCAAATATTTGAATAATAGATCCTGATATTTGAAACCCATGCATGCATGAATATAACAGAGATCTGCGCGGTGTGGTTTGGAAACGAGCATGTTGTAATGTATACACATTGAACAAGGTTAGACTGATTTGAATTTGAGATACCGATGGCAGACATCGTTTGGCCCCGTCGTATCTGTGCATGGACACACTATTCTAATTGGAGATGATGGGTGGCTTTCGCATCACATATCTATATCTATACCCCTATATATATGTATGATATTTTATATTTTTTTTATATTGTGTGCGGGTAACTTTAACTTTGAAAGATGGTTGTTGGATGAGGCGAATCAGATGGTCCAAAGATGGCAAATTTGAGCACTACTAGCCATTGGATATCATCTAGATTCCACCAGATTTTGCCACATGTATAATCTAGAAGACTCCATGGTTGAACTTAAGCATAATGCACAAACATCAAAACACAAGCACTTCTTCTCTGTTCTAGAATCTTCTGTATCAGAATTGCACAAATGTTTTCCTACATGATTTGCCATTATTTGTTTTTACTTTATGTCTTACAACGCACAATTCCATGAATCTTAAAATATATTAGCTTTCTTATAAAAACTAGATGATTTTGAATGAAATGAACTATAAGAATTAAACGAACATCTACATCATGCATATATGACTCAAAGCTTACATGCTATAATGTGGCATTTATTCATAATTTGGTTGCCAAATCTCATGCGTGCAATGCACATGTACCTTACTCTAGTCTAAATGGTATTCGTGTGTGTGTTGTGCGTGTTGAGGTGCAAATTTTCTTTTTTTGGGTACACATTAAGCTTGTTCTCCCGAAATTTCAAGTCGCGCCTTGTTATGCCGAAAATTCAAGCTAGCATCTCTGTCTATCGTGCTGCGAAACTCCCGCCTCTTCAACCCGCGCCTTGTTAGCCCGAAATATTTAAGATATATCTCTGTCTCGTTGTGCTCTCACAACTACCTCCATCTCAACCCGTGCCTTGCTATTCCGAAATTACAACGCGCGCGAAAACTCCCACCTCCTGTGAATTCCCGACACGTGAAATGCCCGTGGTATCCCTGAACCGAAAGAACCGCCTCAAATCGGTGGGGGTACTTTCATAACTTACCCCACATTTCGGACAAGCGCGTCTTCCCCACTCCCATCCCATCCGCCCACCCATTCATACACCGAGGCCGCGAAAACCCACGACGAAGCCCCACACCCTCCTCCGTCCGCCACCCAGCCGGAGCCTCTTCCCCGACGACGTCGTCCATAGCAACACCTCGACGTCCCTGATCCACCGTACCAGATGAGGATCCATCGTCGATCTCGTCGTCCCGCCGGTTCAGCCACCCCGTCCTCCACCTCCAAGGAGCTGCCCCGATGTTCCCCTCGTCTTCCGCGTCACCTCCATTCCCACACCGCCGTCTTCACCTACACCACCGAAAGAGCATCATCATCACCGTTTCCTCAGATGAAGTTGCGGCCTAATCGGCACCACCAAAGAGGTTGTACACTAATCGCCGCATTTTCTTCTTGATTCGATCTCACGGTGCTGCCAACGCTCGGTCTCGAGCCGACACGGCGCGGCTCCATCCACGGCGGCGTCGCCGGCCACTTCCTCCACGGCGTTGCTCCCTTGGCGGCGACGTCCACATCAGTAGGAGCTGCTGATGCTTTAGCTCTCGCTCGCTTTGCTGCTCTGCTCTTGCTCTCGGTCCCCTGCTTGGCCTGCTCTTGCTATTGCTCTTGCTCACGCTGCTGCTATCGCTTTTGCTCTTGCTTGCGATGCTGCTTCGATTTAGCTACACTT
>NC_041387.1:54942218-54979320 GCF_002162155.2 Triticum dicoccoides | reverse complement strand
TGGAGAGGTACCCTACTATCTATCTTAGGGTTCGGGGTGGGGGTGGTGGTCGCCAGCGGTGGTGGGGCGGTGGCGTGGGGATCGCCAGAGAAAAAGCTCGGCACGGAGGGGCCTAGAGGGATGGCCGGGGCGGCGGCGGACCGGCGGTGGGGAGTGTTTTCAGGGCGGGCGGGGCGGCGCAGCGCCAGCCGCGGGCGGCGGGGGGCCGCTATTTGGCCGGTGGTGGCTGGCGGCTCTTGGGGGTGGGGGTTTAAGATGAACTGCGGGCCCTTGATTTCGTATCCAACGGCTGCAAAATCGACTGACCAGAGATGAAAAAGTCAGTCGACTGACGTGTAGCCTCACCTTGCTAGTGCGTTCAGTTTCGACAGTAAAATTCAGTTTCGACAGCAAAATTCAGTTTCGACAGTTAAGTTCAGTTTCGACAGTTAAATTCAGGTTCGACAGTTAAGTTCAGTAATGAGCGGCTGATGTATTTTACATCTAGCACTTTGTGGTTATGTATTTTACGTCATGTATTGGAGATGCTATTAGAATTCCACTCAGGTTAACGTTGTCTCTCTTGTCCTGCTTCAGCCTCGGTGTCGTACAACTCATCGGAGCTGCTCCAATGATGAAACCCTCCATCACAGCGGAGCAGTACCTCGGGCTCCATCCCCAGACACCTAAGATCTTCTTCCCCTCCTCCGACAGCCAAGTCAGGTGGAGCATCCTCACTGGCCAACCCAATCACGCTGAGATCGACATGGCTTTGCCAAAGAGGTTGTACACTTGTTGCATCTCTTTTTTACTCTACATATTATATATATTGTCCACTGAGCACATGTAGTAACGGGAAATACGATTATTTTATCCTACTATATGACAAGCAGTGAGGTACCAGGCAACTTAGCTATCCGTGATGGACTCTCTTGAATGCCAACATTATTTATCTTTGCGTGTTTGAGTTGTGCATTTGTAGATGGCCCTGGGAGTTGAGCTAGTAGGGCAGTGGCCTGGGTCCAAAGAAATAGAAGTAGCACAAAAACATTTTTCTAGTGTAGGCTTTTCCTTGCTCAAGCCTGCCTACTAGAATCGCCAGTGCTTGAAAGGAAAAGTGAATGAAAATCATAGGAATTGGAAAGTTTCCTATGGTACTACTATTCATGAATTTGATTCAAAGGAATGGAGCAAAGGAAAACTATAGGATTTGTTCCTTTAGTGTGTCCTTGAAAGAGAAAACGTGGGAATTTTAATTTTCACTTGTCCTCCTTTTCAAATTCCTATTCATCAAGCACAAGACTAAGAGATAGTAGCATGATAGCATTATAACCGTACATTTTCTTGTGGTTTGACTTAATCTCACCATGCTTTTTTCCATCCTATGATCTTCCAATTGTTGTGAATCAAACACCCAGATTGGAAGAAATCCTGTGTTTTTAAATTCTCTGTTTTGCATGTGCATTCCTATACTATTCCTATCTATTTCCTATCCCTGCATTGTTAGAATCCTCAAATTCAAACAATCCCTTACTCAATTACTTCTGTTACAGATATGTGTCAAAGAAAACCTTGTGTGGTTTGTCCTGCTCCTGTGGCGTTGTGTTCCACCCTAGCTCAGCTGCTCCAACAATGGAAGGGTTCACCACAGCAGGGATCCGCTCTCCAGACTGTCTTTCGCCGCCTCAGATCTTCTTCCCCGCCGCCGGCAGCCACGACAACTGCATTACCATCATCAACTGAGCAGATGACCTTGAGGACTACACGGGTCCGCAAGAGAGGTCACACTCTTTCGTGTCTTCTTATGTTATGCATCGCTTAATATGATGACATGCTACATTGTCGTCGTGTTCACCTATTAGACTCCGAGTTAGGTCCAAACTAATGTTGAAACTTGAGTTTTTAAATGGTTGTGGGGTACATATTGGGGCAGCAATCAGTACTATATGTCTACTATCTGGTTAATCTCAGGTATCTACTATGAGTTTCATGTTGGGTGCAAACAAACATTAAAGGAGCCATTATCTGTATTTTTTAACTAAAGCTATTATCTGCCTGCTATCATTGGTTTTGGGTCTATCCACAGTTTGCTACCATCACTCTGGATTTGTGCATGCACTCCTTACATAATCTCACTATGTTTTATTCCTATGCATGCCAGTTATTGTACACAATGGAATCGATCATGTAGAGCAAAAGAGACGAGCCATGCGTGGCAATAAAATTTCATGCAAACGTAGCTCCATGGTGGGCGCAAAGGCAGCCCCCCCACCCATTTTGGATCGTAATCAAGAGGAAGATAATTGTTATGAGGGGGATTCATAAGGAGAAGACCACTCTTATTTACCCCATGAGGTCTTCGCTCTAACTTGGCATGCTGATGTTGGTAATATCATGCATATGATGCCTTGCGTTGCTTATTGTATACATTAAAGATGTCATCTGCTTAGTTTAGACATGCTTTGTGTCAATGCCATCTGTTTAGTTTCTTTATCGTATATGTGAATCATGCAATGCCATCTTATTTAGCCAGGCATCATATATGTGAATTTTGCAGTGCCACCCTGGTTAGCCAGTCATCTTATATGTGAATTATATCATGCCATCATTTTTTTATTACGTGTTAAATTTGTCAACAATTTTAGTACATTCAATTACTCTTCCTGTGCATCAGCCATTTGGCACGGTCATGGAAAAATCTGGAGTGGAAACAAGGTCTTCAGAGCAGACAATGCTATCTGACAAAGCGCATGTCTTCCTGCTTACCGATACCTCCTCAGAGGAGGATTCAAAGACAGATGACCAGTCATATCCCCCCCCCCCCGAGGTGCATGCTCTAACTTGGCAGGGTTATGTTGCTCATATCGTGCGTATGATATCTTGCATTGCTATGTCATTTGCTTAGTTTAGACATGCTTTGTGCGAATGCCACCTGTTTAGTGTCTAATTACCATATATGTGAATTATGCAATGTCATGTTGTTGCAAGACATTATATATGTGAATTACGCAATGTTATCTTGTTGTAAGGCATTATGTATGTGAATTATGCAATGCCATGTTGTTTAGGCAAGCGTCATATATGTGAATTATATCATGCCATCCTTTTTTTGTATTTCTCATTGCTTTTGTCGACAATGTTTGTATATTCAACTGCTCTTCCTGTGCATCAGCCATTTGAATTGGTGATGGAGAAATCTGGAGTGAAAACAAGGTCTTCAGAGCAGACAATGCTACCTGCTGAAGCAGATATCTTGCTGGTTATAGATAGCTCTTCAGAGGAGGATTTAGAGGCAGATGACCAGTCCTATTATCCCCCTGAGGTGTATGCTCAAACTTGGCAGGGATATATTACTCATATCATGCCTATGTTGTATTGCAATGCCATCTCCTTAGTTGACACATCATATATGCGATTGCCCTCTGCTCACTTCCTTAGTATATAAATCATATATTTGAATTATATCATGCCATGATGTTTACATAGACAGCATGTATCTGAATTATGGCATGCCAACCCATTTTCTAAAGACATAATATAGTTATATCATCTGATCCTGTTTACATAGTCATCATATTTTAAATTATGTCATTCTATCCGTGAATTATATCATGCCATCGTGTTTCCATCGACGGCATGTTTGTGATTTATGGCATGCCAACCACTTTAATAGACACATCGTATAGTTATATCATGTCATCCTTTTTACATAGTCATCATATTTTGAAGTATGTCATTCTATCCTGTTTAGTTAGCCATCATACATGTGAAATTGTGTCATGCTATCCTATTTAATTAGCCATCATATATGTGAAATTATGTCCTGCTATTGTGTTTGGTTAGACAACATAAATGTGAATCATTTCATGCCCTGTTTTCTTCCCTACTATCCATTGCACCTCTCTATCTTACAATGTTAGTACATTCAATTTATTTTCTTGTTTATCAGCCATTTCAATTGGAGGGAGTGATGGCAGTATCTGTGGGAGTAAAAACACGGTCTTCAGAAAAGATCGTGCTACCTGCCGATGCAGATAGAACCATGGTTTTACTTTCCCAAGAACCAGCCCCACCACACATAACCCAGACTCATGCGGATTGTACCCCTACTCAGTTGGACAGAGAACCATCTACACCCCTTCTAACCCCAACCCCAGCAGATAGTAACCCAGTTCCCATTGACACAGCACTGTCTCCACCACAGAGCACCCAAACACGAGAAGTTAGTAAGGCAACTGCAGTGCCCAAAGCATGAGGACCACCACTGCGAACCCCAAGTCAACACTTTAAGTAGAAGAAGAATTGTTCTCATGTTAGGTTCCGTAGCTATGGTTCATACTACTTTACTCTTGCATCACTGTATTTACTCATACCAACTAATTTCAAATTTGAAGGATGCAATTGAAACTCCAATGGCGCAACAGGTATGTTTTAACCTATTTCTTTAACATGTTTGGTTGTTTGGTGTTGTAACTTGCTCTATGTTGATTTCAGTTTCAATTGAATAAACAGTTATGTTCTCATGCCATGCACAGTGTTGTTATTGCTGTGTAGTTTCCCACACTTATATTCTGTCTATGCTGCTTTGTCTTAAATAGATATGATTTGAACTGTATCTATCTTGATTTGGCGGCATAAACTAGAATGATATAGACCATACATTGACCATACTACATAGATATATGTTTGTTTCATGCTGTTATCCTGTCCACCTTACTACTGAACTGGTTTACCAAAATGAGTTTCATATACTACATTGTAAACCTGTGATGTGTTTGTTTGTTTCTCTTTTAGAACGCGGATAAAATATTGGAGAAGAGTACCCCGTTATGCAATGGTAAAGGAAGTAATGCAGATAGGTTCAAGATAGTGAGACATCCCTGTTGGTCTCCAAGAAAGCTGATAAAAACTATATTGAAGACACTAAGACAACCCCAAAGTCCTGTCTTGATGTAGTGTTCGAGTTACTGGCTACTACTGCTGGCACCAACTCTTCAAACTCGTTGCCTGAATTAGTTCGGCTTCTTGACTCTCAACTTCAAGTTGAAAGACATCGATCAGATGTTATGCGACAGGAAGCCGAAGGACTGAGGAAGTCCCTGTAGAATTCAGATGCATACTTTCTGGTGCAACAGCAAGTGCTGGAGGACTTAAGCGCCAAACAAGAGAAAGTTAATAAGCTTGCTAAGCATCTTGCCAGCATTATGGGTACACAGGATATTGTTTCTTGAGCTCTTCTGAAGCGGGTTTAGTTTGTTGACTTGTTTTGTTGCGGCGTTTATATGCTGATGTGTTCCCTATATTTGCACTGGTGGCGAACTTTGATGCCCAGTGGATGTAATATGTGTAATAGCTGTGATAGCCTAGCTTAAGTTGCTTGCTTATTTATTTCCTTATTCACTTGTTTATTTCCTTGCTTGTAGTCAGTGCAGTTCTTTTTCCGCGGTTTGATAATGGCTACAATAACCTATTTTTTAAAACTAGGCCACAATAACCATGGCTACATATTTACTGTAGTTACCATTTCCCTCCTACGGGCCGTAGAAACAATGGGCCTTCTACGTGTCGTAGAAACAATGGGCCTTATACGGGTCGTATACACAATGGGCCATCTATGGGTCGTATCATCAATGAGCCTTGTACGGGCCGTATGATCGGATGGCCAAACATAGGCCAATAACAGACCGCATTATGGCCGTAAACGGGCTAGATTTGGAATTGTTTGTTCATGGGCCGACCATAATGGGTCGTCGTTAATCAGCCATATTTGATGATGCTATGAAAACGGCCCAACGTATTAACGGGCCACAAATGGCCCGACTGTAACCTCGGGCTGAATTTAGCCCACAAGCAGAAAATGACAATAACGGGCCGTAAGTAAATGAATGCTAGAAATGAGCCCAAGAATAAATGGGCTCTGAGAAGGCCGAAAGATAACATGGGCTGGAAACGGCCCAACAGAATAACGGGCCGTTAATGGGTATAAAGTGATACACTGTTCATTACGGGCCAGTTTCACCACGGGTCGTTAATGGGTATAAATTGATACACTATTCATTGCGGGCCAGTTTCACCACGGGTCATTAATGTGCCAAGAGTTACAAAGGGCCTCATATGGGCCGAAAGACGTCATGGGCCATACATGGGCCAGAAGTAAAAATGGGCAGGAATCCTATTGGATGGCCCAGATGATGCTACTAGGCGTAATTCGGATAGGGTGTAACGGGCCTTGTGTTAGCGGGCTGTAAATAAGCTATATGCGAACAGGCCGTTAACAGGCTTTCCATGGGCCGACCTGCCACCTTTTGACAAAGTCAAACAGGCCGGCCTTTTCATAGGAATGGGCCTCTGTTGGGCCGTGCCACGTGTCGATGTATCATAGGCGCCTTCTGTCCAATGAGTGGATGACATTTGTCCCAACGATGAGCCGACACGTGTTTCCTCTAGCCAATGATGATTTTACACGTGGAAAATCCCCATTGGTCCGGGCTGTTAACAGGTTATCGGATCCAAAACCCGACGGGAAAGCTTAACGGCGTTCCGTTACGGTGGATGCCACGTGTCGGTCTCTGTCGGTGTCAAAACCGGCGGATCTCGGGTAGGGGGTCCCGAACTATGCGTCTAGGCGGATGGTAACAAGAGACAAGGGACACGATGCTTTTACCCAGGTTCGGGCCCTCTTGATGGAGGTAAAACCCTACTCCTGCTTGATTAATATTGATGATATGGGTAGTACAAGAGTTGATCTACCACGAGATCAGAGAGGCTAAACCCTAGAAGCTAGCTTATGGTATGATTGTTGTTCGTCCTACGGACTAAAACTCTCCAGTTTATATAGAGAGCGGAGAGGGCTAGGGTTACACAGAGTCGGTTACAATGGGAGGAGATCTTCATATCGAATCACCAAGCTTGCCTGCCAAGGAAAATCCTATCCGGACATGGGACAAAGTCTTAAATCTTGTATCTTCATAGTCCGGGAGTCCAGCCAAAGGTCATAGTCTGGCCATCCGGACACCCCCTAATCCAGGACTCCCTCAGTAGCCCCTGAACCAGGCTTCAATGACGACGAGTCCGGCATGCAAATTTTCTTCGGCATTGCAAGGCGGGTTCCTCCTCCAAATATTCCATAGAAGATGTTGAACACAAGGACAGTGTCTGGCTCTGCAAAATAAGTTCCACATGCCACCGTAGAGAGAATAATATTTGCACAAATCTAATCTGCTGACGTACTCCGCAGCGTGACATCACGCCACGGCCAGGCCTTTATTCGAATCGTTTTACTGTTCCACCTAAGCGCGTTTAGCGAGGCGGTTTCCTTGGCACGTCTTGTCAAAGCAGAGATCGTTTCCCCTTATTCCGGGATTCTCATCAATACGGGTGTGGGTAACCCAACCGCGCCATTAACCGCGGCGCTTGGGAGATAAGCGAGTTTTATTAGACTGGTGGGGGCTCATAGTCTCGGCCGCCCATATAAGGGGATAAGGATCCACCCCTTCCATTCACGCCTTCTTCCTCCCTTGCTTGTCCATCCGTGCACTCGAGCTCCAGCGCCAAGGTCCGCACTTCCCACCTCGACCTTTCTCCAATCATGTCTGGAGCGGGAGGTAGATGGATGGCCTCCTCCGTCACGGAGGCGCAAATCAAAAAGATGAGGAAGTCCGAATACTTGTCCGATGACATCGCGCACCGGCTTCCCGAGGAGGGGCAACTCGTCCCCACCCCTAGGCCCCATGAGAGGGTCGTGTTTCTCCCCCATTTCCTCCGCGGACTAGGCTTTCCCCTTCACCCGTTCGTCCGGGGGCTCATGTTCTACTACGGCCTGGACTTTCACGATCTAGCCCCGAACTTCATCCTCAACATTACGACGTTCATCGTCGTGTGTGAGGCCTTCCTCCGCATCCAGCCTCACTTTGGCCTATGGCTGAAGATCTTCAGCGTCAAGCCGAAGGTTGTGGGCGGACGTCAAGCGGAGTGTGGAGGCGCCATGGTGGGCAAAATAGCCAACGTCACATGGCTCGAGGGCGCCTTCGTAGAGACCATCAAAGGATGGCAATCGGGGTGGTTTTACATCACCAAGCCGCGTGACCCTGAATGGGCAGCGGCCCCCGAATTTTGATCTGGCATCCCCACTTGGCTCACATCTTGGAAGGAGATGGGCCTGTCATGGGGTAGTCCAGGAGAGGTGACCGGACTCCAAACCTATGTCCGGGACCTGGTGAACAAGAAGGTTAAGCTTGTCAACGTAGTCCAGGTCATGCCAGTCCAGGTCAACGACGGGCCTTCACCTTGTGGGAGTTCGACTTGGCCAAGCACCAGACTCTGTCCCGGCTTTTCGACACAAAGCACGAGGACGCTTGGAAGGTGCTATTCAAGAGCTCCGAGGTCTCCGCACCCGTCACCGAAGACCGCGGATTCTGCGCCAAGTGCCAAGCCACCGAAGTAAGCTCGCATTTAGTCTTTCTCGGGACACTTGATTTTCATGGTTTGATTTTATGCAGGATCTAAACTCCTGTTCCTTTGACAGGACTGGAAGAGGACATCCGGGCAGTTTGATTGCCCGACCCCTTTACCCGAAGGCCCAGCATACATGCGCTTGACGGAGCTGCTGGTTCCGGCACCTCACGTGGTGCCGGAGAAGAAGGCCACGGGGACCCGAAAGAGTTCCCGGTGCATGGTGGTGTCGGATTCGTCGCCCGACAACCCCGAAGCCCCCTCCGCCTCTGAGGACGAGGAGGAGGAAGAAGAAGAAGGAGCCTCACCCCTCCAGCGATGGGAGGAAAGAAAAGGAAGGCCGCCCCAACTGGGGGGGCCGGAGGGTCCAAGAAGGGGAGGATCCTTCTGCCGGACTACGCCTCCGATGCCGAAGACGGCGGGGAGGAATGGCCATCCAGGGTCAAGCCCCTGGCAAAATCGTAAGTATCCGGATACCAGAATAACTTATGGCGCTCCTCTGATGTATGGCACCTTCTGACGCTGAATTCAATTATGCAGTCCGCCCCGGGCTCAGCTCGGCGATTCGTCGACCGGCTCCCTAGACTCGTCGGATGTGAATAGCGCTTCACTTCCGATGGCCTCCTCCCCTCTCCCTACAGACGATGCAGAGGTGGAGTCCCAAAAGGGGCTAAACTAGGAGGAGGTGGTCATGGAGGCGCCACATAGCGACCTCCCGGACTCCAGGCCCAAAGGGGGTAAAACCCCAGAGGGATGTAAGTCCGGCCCTGGGCCGGACACCGCTCCGAAACCAACAACGGTTCAAGAGACCGGCAGGCGGCGCCTTCATAAGAAAGGCGCGCCTACGACGCCGGCGGCCTCCGTCCAACCGGAGACGCCGGACAACTTGCTGGAGGTGCTTAACGGCGCCTCCATTGACGAGGAGCACCGCACTGTTATGAGTGCGGTGATTCAGAAGGTTCAGTCCGCCAAGAGCAGACGGACAGAAGCCTGTACCAGCCTGCTAACAGGCTTCGAGGTATGTAAAACATATAAAAATGTTACCGCATAGACAGTAGCCCCTGATGCTCAGTTTGGCGTTCGAAAAGAAAAGCCGAGCTGAGGATCTAAAAAGATATACGCAGGAGTCTAACATAAATGTGTCAATATGGTAATGCGGGCTGCGCTGCTAACCTTTGCCGCACTGACTGCGGAGGTCGATACATTGAAGAGGAGCCTCGAGCGGTCCGAGAACGAGCTCGGTCGTGCCAAGAAGCAGCTCGAGGACAAGGAGGGTACGTAATACCTTGTGTAAATGTATATATAAATACTTGGTTGCAAATAATAACAGGACCAACGTGAATGTTGCAGGGACCACATTTGAGGTGGCGACCCTGAAGGAGGCGGTGTCCAAGGCTGGAAACAATGCAGCCTTGGAGCACACCGAGCGAGAGAAGCAGGAGGCGCAGGTGGCGGAGGTGCGGCTAGAGCTCCAGGCTCTCGTGGAGAAACACGAGAGTTTGGAGATTGACTCGAAGACTCGAGAGTCCGAGCTCGCCTTGGCTCTTGAGAGTGCCAAAACCGCTAAGGCCGAAGCCCAAAAGGCCCTCCAGGAGATCGAGGCGATAAAGAAGATAGCGGGGGGTAAGGCATTCTTTATGCAAAGCAAGCATATAAAAGTGAATTATCTGTTACTTACCCGAATCCAGAGCTCTCCAGGAGTGTTCGCCGATCTGCCCCGTAATGTGTCTGATGCTGCCGAGTTCTACCGCGCCAAGGAGGGGAGCTCGACAGAAAAGGTGTTCTGGTCTCAATATGCTAAGGTCGGACATCCGGTGCCCCTGAGCGACCAGCTGAAGCAGCTGGTCGAGCTCCACAAGGTGGCTGAACAGGCCATGAAGGGCCTCATAGTTTGGCTGTGGCCAGGAGAAGCCATGTCTGGGAGCTACTTCGGTCTGGTGCGGCGGCTGGTGGAGGCTTGTCCCTGGATTGAAGTCATCAAGCGCTCCATCTGTATTGAAGGTTCTCGTCGGGACCTTGCCCGTGCTAAAGTGCACTGGGGGAAGATGGACGCTGAGAAGCTTGTGACGGACCCGCCACCGCTGGGCAAGGATTATCGCACGCCCGAGATGTATTATGAGGGCGTCCTTAAGGGTGCCCGCATTATAGCGGGTGAATGCTCCAAAGATGTAATTTTTTAGTAGACTCGCATCTGTTATCCTGTGCGCTGAAAACTTTGTTCATATGCGCTATGCAATGCTTGTTAATTTAAAATATTACCTTCTGTGCGGCCGTTTATTAAATCTGAGAGATGCAAGTCGTCAGCTTCTGCCCCCATGCCACGAGTGCAGGGGTGTTTGAGATAAACCTAAGCGCTCTTGTTTCCATTCTTGGGTCCATCTAGGGAGGCGCTCAGCATAACGAACAAGGCCATCGGGCTTATAGTGCTTTATCACTCTCACTTAGCCATAGAATTCTATAATTTTAAATTTCGGCGAAGCCCCTAGTATTCGGGAAACCGAGTTCGAGGCGCTATCCACGCCTGGGCCGGATAAATCCGGTTCCTCGCTCGAAGCGGCATAAGTCTTTAAGGACTCGAAAAACCTCACGAACAGCGACCGGTCTCATGCATTATCATGACGGTCAGTTTTAGCTTTCTCTACTGAGGTGTTAACCCAGCTCAATTGGGGCACAATCGCAGTAGTTCTCCCAGCGCTACCTTAGCCAACATTGTGGAACATAAGGTACCAAAACATGGGAGCCGGGCAAACCCAAGTATTGACCCAAGACATGATTCGGAGCCAATGCATATAGTGCTATAAGTTCGGGATGTCGCACTCATGAGAGTGTTCGGTCTTCTCACACCGTATTATGGGGTGCTAAAGCCCCTGGTGTATTGGCCGTACCAGAGTGTACGGTTGCAAAATGTCATGACTGAACATATTTGTATAAAAATAGATGAATATGATAATAGATAAGAGCTATATATTTTTTATTAAAGGGGGCTGCTATGAAAGCAGAACGATACAAGTAGTGCGGTAAGCAAGGGGTGGGATTATTTGACATATCCCCCTCCAGGGGCAAGCTGTCAGACCTTTAAGTAAAACGGGTATTTAGCTTGTTATAGAGACCACCTGGACATTTGACGTGGATTGTGCTCTCCCTGGCTGTTGCATTGTGTGTTCGGCGAGTATATTGCCGGACAGGCCTTCTGGATAGTTGGGTCCTGAAATAAATAAATAAAGAAACGGCAGAATAGGGAGCCCCTAGTGCGGTTAAGCCGCATTCTGGGAGTGCCGTAGTTATGCCCCTCCCCTTATGCCCATGGTAATTCCAAAGCGTAGTTATGTACGCGTGGTACCGCTATCGCCATCTGGCGAGGGATGGGGTTGGGGCCGCAGTGCTATGCTTGCTCAGAGCGTGCCAGCCGACTTTGTTGTAGGTTACTTCGGGCGCGCTTGACGTTGTCCGGACGCTTAACACCCGGACTTGGGAATTGCCTTGAAAGGCTACTTTGAACTTCCGCCGCCAGGTCCGCTGTGTGCTCCTCCTTTTGGAGGGAGCGTTCGGTGTTTCCATTTACCGTAATGACTCCACGAGGGCCTGGCATCTTGAGCTTGAGATATGCATAGTGCGGCACCGCATTGAGTTTTGCGAATGCGGTTCGTCCGAGCAGGGCATGATAGCTACTGCGGAATGGGACCATGTCGAAGATTAACTCTTCGCTTCGGAAATTATCCGGAGATCCGAAGACCACTCCGAGTGTAACCGAGCCTGTACAGCTGGCTTCTACACCTGGTATGACTCCTTTAAAGGTTGTCTCTGTGGGTTTAATCCTTGAGGGATCTATGCCCATTTTCCGCACTGTATCCTGATATAGCAGGTTCAGGCTGCTGCCGCCATCCATGAGGACTCTAGTGAGGTGAAATCCATCAATGATTGGGTCTAGGACCAATGCGGTGAATCCGCCGTGACGGATGCTAGTGGGGTGGTCCCTTCGATCAAAAGTGATCGGGTAGGAGGACCATAGGTTGAACTTCGGAGCGACCGGCTCCAATGCATAGACGTCTTTGAGAGAACGCTTCCGCTCCCTTTTGGGGATATGGGTTGCGTATATCATGTTCACCGTCCGCACTTGCGGGGGGAAACCCTTCTATCCTCTGTTGTTCGGTGGCCGGGGCCCATCCTCGTCATCGCTATGCAGCCCCTTGTCTCTGATTTCGGCATTTAACTTGCCTGCCTGCTTGAACACCCAACAATCCCTGTTGGTGTGGTTGGCTGGTTATTTGGGGGTGCCGTGTATCTGGCACGAGCGATCGAGTATCCGGTCTAAACTGGATGGGCCCGGAGGGTTTCTTTTGAATGGCTTCTTCCGCTGACCGGGTTTAGAGCCTCTGAATCCGACATTAACTGCCGTATCCTCAGTGTTGTCGCTGTTAATGTGGCGCTTGTGTTTATTGCGACGTGACCTGTCGTTGTTGTCCTTGGTATCCGAATTGTAAGGGCTCTTGGTTATGTTATTGCTGCGAGCTAGCCAGCTATCTTCTCCCACGCAAAAGCGGGTCATGAGTGTCGTGAGGGCTGCCATAGATTTCGGCTTTTCCTGTCCTAGGTGTCGGGCGAGCCATTCGTCTCGCATGTTGTGCCTGAAGGCTGCAAGGGCCTCAGCGTCCTGACAGTTGACTATTTGATTCTTCTTGGTTAGGAACCATGTCCAGAATTGCCTGGCCGATTCCTCTGGCTGCTGGATTATGTGGCTGAGGTCATCGGCATCTGGTGGTCGCACATAAGTTCCCTGGAAGTTGTCCAGGAACGCGGATTCCAGGTCCTCCCACCAACTAATTGACTCTGCTGGCAGGCTGTTAAGCCAATGCCGAGCTGGTCCTTTGAGCTTGAGCGGGAGGTATTTGATGGCGTGTAGATCATCACCACGGGCCATGTGAATATGAAGGAGATAATCCTCGATCCATACCGCGGGATCTGTTGTGCCATCATATGATTCAATGTTTACGGGTTTAAAACCCTCGGGGATTTGATGATCCATTACTTCGTCTGTGAAGCATAGTGGTGTGCGGCGCCCCTATACTGGGCTATATCGTGATGCAGCTCAGATGAGCTTTGTCTTCTGTGTTCGTCCTGCCGTATTTATCATATCCGGCATGACGGTTATTGTCATGTGACGTGGGGTGCCCACGCGATCCGTAGATCGATCTTGTTTGCCTTGCCTTATTCTCCAATATGTCTCGCAGGTCTGTTGCGTCTCCCCGCACTCTGGTATTTTTTGAGCGGTGTTGGGGTGCGTCTTGGGTCGAGGGCTGGAAGGCCTCTCTGTCGCGGCCACGGGGTGGTCGATCGGGCGCATCATACGCTAGTGATGTAGGTTTAGTTGCTTCCTCCTCAAGTTGAGGTAGCAGCCTGTGCTTCGGCTAGCTCTTGGAGGGGCTTTAGAGTTTATACTCTTCGTCCGCCAGGACTTCGGTCCATTTGTCGGCTAGCAAGTCTTGGTCAGCTCTAAGCTGCTGTTGTTTTTTCTTGAGGCTGCTTGTCGTGGCCATAAGCCTGCGTTTGAAACGCTCTTGTTCGATGGGATCCTCTGGCATGACGAATTCGTCGTCGTCAAGGCTTGCCTCGTCTTCGGAGGGAGGCATATAATTGTCATCCTGGACCTCCCTGTACGCAGCTCTCTCCTGAGGGCTGGCTCCTTCGTTCTCCTGCGCCAAATCCTGTTGGAGGTGGTTGTCTTTGGCACTGTCCGGCGTGTTGTTATCTCCAGTGCCGGACTCGCCGTTTTTCCTTTGGCGGGATTTAGATCGGCGCCGCTGACGTCGGCGCTTGGGTTGCTTCTTGGAGGGGTCGTCCTCCGGTTTTTTATCGCCATCCCCTGCTTTGGGGGTGTCCACCATGTATATGTCATATGACGAGGTGGCTTTCCAGTTCCCTATAGGTGTTGGTTCTTGGTCGTCTCCTTCATCAGCGTCCATACCGTCGATGTCTTCGGAGTCGAAATCGAGCATGTCGGTTAAATCGTCGACAGTGGCTACGAAGTGGGTGGTGGGTGGGCTTCGAATTTCTTCATCGTCTGCATCCCAACCATGCTGACCATAGTCTGGCCAGGGCTCTCCTGACAAAGAGAGAGACTTTAGTGAATTCAGGATATCGCCGAAGGGCGAGTGCTGAAAGACGTCCATGGCGGTGAATTCCATGATCGGAGCCCAATCGGGTTCGCTCGGAAGAGGTGCGGGAGGTTCGGAATTCGGAACGGAGTCCGACACCCTGGAGTCATAGGCCTCACAAAGGACTAGGCTGGTGTTCGGCTCTATCACCGTAGAGATTGCGGCTCCTGGGGTGGCGTCCAGCCGTCCGGACCCAATTGGCGCAGTCGGCTCCGAGCTAATGGTTGGAGCGGGCACCTGAGCGACGCTCTGGGCGTTGTCCGGCGCAGAGCTAAATCATGCTCATCGTGATAGTGCGGCATGCTCGGTCGTGGCTCGAATCCGTCGAAGATCAAGTCCCCGCGGATGTCGGTTGTGTAGTTTAAACTTCCAAACCTGACCTGATGGCCAGGGGCGTAGCTTTCAATCTGCTCCAGATGGCCATGTGAATTGGCCCGCAGTGCGAAGCCGCCGAATACGAAGATCTGTCCGGGGAGAAAAGTCTCACCCTGGACCGCGTCGTGGTTGATGATCGAAGAAGCCATCGGGCCTAAAGGTGACGACACAGAGGAACTCTCAATGAAAGCACCAATGTCGGTGTCAAAACCGGCGGATCTCGGGTAGGGGGTCCCGAACTGTGCATCTAGGCGGATGGTAACAGGAGACAAGGGACACGATGTTTTTACCCAGGTTCGGGCCCTCTCGATAGGTAAAACCCTACTCCTGCTTGATTAATATTGATGATATGGGTAGTAAAAGAGTTTATCTACCACGAGATCAGAGAGGCTAAACCCTAGAAGCTAGCCTATGGTATGATTGTTGTTCGTCCTACGGACTAAAACGCTCCGGTTTATATAGACACCGGGGAGGGCTAGGGTTACACAGAGTCGGTTACAATGGGAGGAGATCTTCATATCGAATCGCCAAGCTTGCCTTCCATGCCAAGGAAAATCCTATCCGGACATGGGACGAAGTCTTCAATCTTGTATCTTCATAGTCCGGGAGTCCGGCCAAAGGTCATAGTCCGGCCATCCGGACACCCCCTAATCCAGGACTCCCTCAGTAGCCCCTGAACCAGGCCTTGACGAAAGCACTTCTGTGACGCGTGATTTATCGTCATGGAAGTGGACACTTCCATGATGATAATTATGGTAATGTCATGGAACACTTCTACGGCAGCACAGGTATGACTATCTTGATTCTATCATAAAATTGTCATGGATGTACATGCATGATAGAAACGCGACCTACTGTGACAAACACGTATCATCACAGAAGTGTATTTTTTGTAGTATTATCTCGGCCACGAGGTGGTCGGTCACCCGCATCATGCACTAGTAGTATGGGCTCTAGTGCCTTGTCCTTGAATTGAGGTAGCAACCTGCGCCTTGGGTAACTTTTGGTTGGGCGCTCGAGTCCGTATTCCTTGGCTGCCAGGACCTCAGTCCATCTATGAGTGAGCAGATCTTGATCAGCTTGAAGTTGCTGCTGTTTTTTCTTCAGGCTCTTTGAAGTGGCTATAAGCCGGCGCTTGAAGCGCTCCTGCTCGACGGGATCCTCAGGCATGGTAAATTCTTCATCGCCGAGGTTCACCTCATCTTCGGAGAGGGGCATGTAAGTATCGTCCTCCGAGTCTTCATTCATGGCCTGTTCATCGGGACTGACTTGCCCATCCTCTAATCCGGCCTGTTTGAAGCTTGGCTCGACGGGGTCGTTTTCGTCTTCGGCATCATCCGAAGTGCTATTGTCTCTTGTGCCGGTATCGCTGTTTTTAGCATGGAGTGGTTTAGAGCGGTACCACTGACGTTGGCGCTTTGGCTGCTTCTCAGGAGGATTATCCTCCACTGCATCCTTTTGATCCTCGCCATTGTTTTCTTTGGGTGTGTCCACCATATATATGTCATACGATGAGGTGGTTGTCCAGCGCCCTATGGGTGGTGGTTCCTGTTCTTCTCCGGCATCGTCGTCCATATCATCGATGTCTTCGAAGTCAAAGTCGAGCATGTCAGTTAGGTCTTCGACAGTGGCTATTAAGTGGGTGGTGGGTGTGTAATGAATTTCCTCGTTGTCCGCTTCCCACTCAAGCCAGACATAGTTTGGCCAAGAGTCTCCTGATAAGGAGAGAGATTTAATGAGTTTAACACGTCGCCCAAGGGCGAGTGTTGAAAGATGTTCGCGGAGCTGAACTCCAAGATCGGCGCCCAGTCAGATCCGACGGGCACGGATACACGCGGTTCGGAACCTATGGCCGGAGACGAGTCTGAGGGTCTGATGATGCAGACCTCGTTGGAGGTTGAATCTATGTTCGGCTCTAGCGCCGTTGAGTGTGCGGCTTCCGCGGTGGGGTCCATCCTCCCGTCCTCAGATGGCACGATTTGCACTAGATCTAAGGCCAGGGTAGCTACAGGTGCTGTCTCCTGAACACCGTCCGATCGCAGATCTAAGTCATGCTCATCGTGGTTGTAGGGTGCATCTATCATGGGTTCGAATCTGTCGAAGATCAAGTCTCCGCGGATGTCGGCGGTGTAGTTCAGGCTTCCAAACCTGACCAGATGGCCAGGGGCGTAGCTGTCGATCTGCTCTAGATGGCCAAGCGAGTTGGCCCGCAGTGAGATGCCGCCGAATACGAAGATCTGTCCTGGGAGGAATATCTCACCCTGGATTCCGTCGTTGTAGATGATTGAAGGAGCCATTAAACCCTATGGTGACGACGCAGTGGAACTCTCAATGAAAGCACCAATGTCGGTGTCAAAACCAGCGGATCTCGGGTAGGGGGTCCCGAACTATGCGTCTAAGGCTAATGGTAACAGGAGGCGGGGGACATGATGTTTACCCAGGTTTGGTCCATCCCTATGGAGGTAATACCCTACTTCCTGCTTGATTGATCTTGATGATATGAATATTACAAGAGTTGATCTACCACGAGATCGTAGAGGCTAAACCCTAGAAGCTAGCATATGGTTTATATAGACACCGGAGGGGGCTAGGGTTACACAGAGTCGGTTACAGAGGAGGGAATCTACATATCCGAATTGCCAAGCTTGCCTTCCACGCCAAGGAGAGTCCCACCGGGACACAGGACAAAGTCTTCTATCTTGTATCTTCATAATCCAACAGTCCGGCCAATGTATATAGTCTGACTATTCGAGGACCCCCTAATCCAGGACTCCCTCACCCATGGCAAGGCTTGACAGGGCAGTAGAAGGCAAGACACAAGACTACCAAGACAGCATTCAAGCCAGTAAATAGAAAGCAGGAGACAAGATAGACCTCCCCTGGCGAGATCCTTCCCGGGGCGGCCTGCGTAGCCCCGGCAAGATCCTTGTTGGGGCAGCTTGCGAAGCACCAGCAAGGCCACCACCCTTGAAGCTGAGAGCTCTGACACCATCGACAACGTCAAGGACAAGACTCGGGGGCGCATGCGTAGTAGCATGCAAATCTTTGTGAAGACTAGTGCCATGCAGGTCTACGCGGAGACCAGAAGATGAAGACCCCCGGCAAGGCCCTTGCTGGGGACGACTGCGAGGCCCCGGCAAGACCCTTGCCGAGGATAATTGCGGGGCCATGACTGGGCTAGCACCCGATAAGGTTTCGCCACCCCTCAGCTGTTCCAGCATAGCGACCAGCCTGCCAACTAAGCAAGCACCTGCGTGGTGGCATGCAAATCTTCGTGAAGATCCTGCCACCACGCCAGAGCAGTGGCTCGCTAGTCAGCTTGGTGCTGCATGCGTTGTCAGCCTGGACGCATGTCAAGGCAGGGTGAGGCAGCGAAGGACGGGATGGGTTCTATTACTATCCCCGATAAACTTGGAGGGCACGTAACCACGGCATTTAATGCGTTTGTCCTACGATGTCAGTGGTAAGTGAGGGAGTCCTGGACTATGGGGTCCTCGGGGAGCCGGCCTATGTGACATGGGCCGGACTGATCGGCCGTGAAGATACAAGATAGCAGGACCTCCCCCGTGTCCGGATAGGACTCTCCTTTGCGTGGATGGCAAGCTTGGCATTCGGTCATGTACCTTTCTTTCTCTGTAACAAGATCTGTACAACCCTAGATCCCTCCGGTGTCTATATAAACCAGATGGTTTAGTCTGTAGGGCAAGATCACAATCATACAGGCTAGACATCTAGGGTTTAGCCATTACGATCTCGAGGTAGATCAACTCTTGTAACCCCTATACTCATCAAAGTCAATCAAGCAGGAAGTAGGGTATTACCTCCATTAAGAGGGCCCAAACTTGGGTAAACATCGTGTCCCCTGCCTCCTTGTCACTGTCGATCCTTAGACACACAGTTCGGGACCCCCTACCCGAGATCTACCGGTTTTGACACCGACATTGGTGCTTTCATTGAGAGTTCCACTGTGTCGTCACCAGAAGGCTCGATGGCTCCACCAATCATCCACAAGAATACCGCCCTGAGGGAGACTTTTCTCCTTAGCCAAATCTTTGTATTCGGCGCCTTCGCACTGCATACCAATTCGATTGGCCATCTGGAGCAGATCAACAACTACGCCCCTGGTCATTAGATCAGTTTCGGAAACCTAAACTACGTCGGTGATGCCTTAGGAGACTTGATCTTCCAAGGGTTCATGGTCTCAACCATAGCTCCGGCCTCAGATCCTAAAATCCTCGCTGAGTCCAAAGATGGGAGTTTAGAGCCCGTCGATCTCTCTGTAGCCACAAAGCTCAACGCCGGAGATTCGGAGGAGATCGTTTCACCGGCTGGCCCGGAGTCACTCTAGGCTCCCTCTATCCTCATTGAGTCGGACTCACCTCCGTACACCAGCTCCAGACTCTCGAGGTCTGTGTTATACAAGCTCGGCCAGGGAACTCCTGTCCCGCCCCGCTCCATGGATATTCGCTTCCCCGTCCAAACCTCACCCTTAAATGAGGCTCTGGACTTAATGCGATCTCTCGCCATTATAGAGGGATCGTTGCCAAATTATGCCCAGCACGCACTAGGGGCTGAGAGCGGGGAATTTTATGTCCCACCCACCACCCACTTCATATCCACTATCATGGACTTAACCAACATGCTTGATTACGCTTCCGAAGACATTGACGGCATGGACGACGATGCTGGAGAAGAGCAAAGCCAGAACCCACCGCTTACGGAACGCTAGACGGCTACTTCCACATATGACGTGTACATGGTGGACACACCCAAAGAGGATGAGGGTGAAGGTGGGAAGGACCAAGTCGAGGATAATTCTCCTGTGGCACCACCAAAGCATCGTCGTCAGCAGCGCCGCTCTAAACTGCATCGAGAAAAAGACAACAATACCGGCACCACAGACAACAATACTTCGGACAACGGCGAAGATGAAGAAGCCCCTTTTGAACCAACATCCAAGCATGATGATTGGGAGGAGGGGCAAGTCAACCCCGACAATCCCGTCCTGAACGAGGGCTCGGAGGATAGTAATTACGTACCAATCTCCGAAGAAGACGAGAGCCTCGGCGATGAAGAATTCATTGTGCCGGAGTAAAGCTTCGAACAAGAGCGCTTTAAGCACCGACTAATAGCCACTGAAAGAAGCCTGAAATAGAAGCAACAACAGCTTCAAGTTGATCAGGATCTGCTCAATGATAGATGGACTGATGTCATGGCAGCCGAGGAATACGGCCTCGAACGCCCAACCAAGAGTTACCCGAAGCGCAAGCTGCTACCCCAATTCGACGACGAGGCCCTAGAGCCTAGACCGCCACGCGTAACGCTACTGTCGGAGCGAACCGACCACCACGTGGCTGGGACAGAGCGGCAACTCAAGCCGAACACCCGCCTGCACCACCCCACCATAAAGGTAGAGAGACATCAGCTGCAGGATACACTTATGACCTACTACAGGACCTAGATAATAGAGCCGATCGTACCAAATCAATATATGGATCAAGGGGGCGGGCCCCAGCGCGCGAAGATGGCCATCAAGCCTGGCGTAACAAGCACAACTTCACCCGGGCTTAAATCCGCATACGGACTCCATCCGAACTGCGTCGGGATGTGTCCCGATATAGAGGCACTACACACCCCCTATGCTTCAGTGATGAGGCAATGGAGCACGAGTTACCGGAAGGGTTTAAACCCGTGAACATCGAATCATACGATGGCACAACAGACCCGGTAGTATGGATTGAAGACTTTCTTCTCCACATTCATATGGCTCGCGGTGACGATCTACATGCCATCAAATACCTCCCTCTCAAACTTAAGGGACCAGTTAGGCACTTGTTAAACAGCCTCCCAGAAAACTCTATTGGAAGCTGGGAAGACCTGGAGGATGCCTTTAGAGACAACTTCCAGGGAACTTATATCCGACCTCCGGACGCTCATGACCTCAGTCACATAGTCCAGCAGCCCGGAGAGTCAGCTAGAAAATTCTGGACTCGGTTCCTAATCAAAAAGAACCAGATTGTTGATTGTCCAGACGCCGAGGCTCTAGCAGCCTTTAAACACAACATCCGTGACGAATGGCTTGCCCGACACCGCGGCCAAGAAAAACCAAAGTCCATGGCAGCCCTCACATCACTCATGACCCTCTTTTGCGCAGGCGAAGATAGCTGGCTTGCCTGTAGCAGCAACAGTACCAGCAATCCTGGCACTTCCGAAGCAAGGAACATAAATGGCAGGCCCCAACGCAACAAAAGCAAACGTCGGAGCAACACGGACAATGCCGAAGACACGGCGGTCAATGCCGGATTCAGTGGCTCCAAGCCCGGTCAGTGGAAGAGGCCATTCAAAAGAAACAAAGATGGTTCATCTAGCCTGGACCGAATACTCGATCGACCTTGCCAGATTCATGGCACCCCTGACAAGCCTGCCAACCATACCAACAGAAGCTATTGGGTCTTTAAACCGGTCGGTAAGTTAAACACCGAGCACACGGGGAAAGGGTCGCCCAGCGAGGATGATGATGAGGAGCCCCACCCACCGAATAGAGGGGGTCAGAAGAAATTTCCCCCCGAGGTCAATACGATGAGCACGATATATGCTACTCACATGCTCAAAAGGGAGCGCAGGCGCGCGTTAAGTGACGTCTATGCAAGCCAGTCGCCCCAAAATTCAACCCATGGTCAGCATGCTCGATCACCTTTGATCGCAGGGACCATCCGACCAGTCTCTGTCATGGAGGTTCAGTCGCATTGGTCCTTGAACCAATCAACAATGCATTCCACCTCACGAGAGTCCTCATGGACGGCGGCAGCAGTCTTAACCTGCTCTATCAGGACATAGTCCAGAAAATGGGTATTAACTCATCAAGAATTAAGCCCACCAAAACTACCTTTAAAGGAGTAATACCTAGTGTCGAGGCC
Source organism: Triticum dicoccoides (assembly GCF_002162155.2). NCBI lineage: Eukaryota > Viridiplantae > Streptophyta > Magnoliopsida > Poales > Poaceae > Triticum > Triticum dicoccoides. The sequence continues at coordinate 54,957,446 of NC_041387.1, read as the reverse complement.
CGCTGCACGGGCTCAATCACACTGGAGGTCGTATTTGGTTTGCTGGACAACTTCTGAAGCGAAGACTTGATCTTTGACATCGTCTGTTTCACAGTGGCTATCACGCACTGCTTGGACGAACTGCGTTTGCCCTCTTTAGTGAGGTCCTGCACTATGCTTACTTAAAACTCAAAATGTCAGGACCACGCGGTGTTATAACAGACCATGGAAACATGGATCGCTGCCTCCGTACTGAGGAACACACCGCAGCCCTCGCAGCGGAAGTGCAGATCGGCCTTATCAAGCTGAACTCCACATCGGCAGTCAAGCCACCGGACCCTATCAAACGAGTCCGGACTACCCCACAGAATGATAGTCCAGCTCGTCAGGAGCTCGATTAGCAATCCGGCCTCTATCTTCACCCCAACCAAGCAGCAGCGTATGTACCGCGTTCTCATAACTATGCACTAAAAATACCAGGGCCGACGATGGAGGCATACCAAGGATAAAGTCCACAATATGGCTCAATCGTAGCTGGAACCCCATCTATATTTTTCTTAACTTCATCTTTTCTTTTCAGGTTCTTTACAACCCACTTCACCCTTTTATGGTGTCAAGGGCCCTTTTTCTGACCCCTTATGAAAACTTATTCATTAATCCTCTCAAAGGATCACACACCAAGGCAAAAAGCAGAGCAGATGTACGGCGGAGTACCTAAAGGATCTTTCAAGATCACCTCCTCCCCTTTTCTAATACCTGTACACAGCTTTACCTTTCGCTTTGCATGTAAAATAGCCTTGATGCTTATAGCATTATTTGTACAAATATGTCGGTGTACTAAAGTAGGGGCACTTGTTTGTACCCCTTACTTGTGCACGAGCATTCGGAGCCGCGCCCACGGCCACACTTAGCAGGGAAGAGGGAGGAGTCAAAGCCGCAAGATGGTCAAGGCAACGCCAAGATACAAAGACAAAGAGCAAGAAGGCAGGGCAGACTCCCCCGGCAAAACCTTTGCCAGGGCAGCCTCCACACCCACGGCAAGAACCTTGCCGGGGCAACTTGCCCAATGCCAGCAGAGTGTGCCACCCTTGAGCCCTAGGTTTTCTTCCAACCACGTTGGAACCAAGGCTCGGGAGGCACCTCCATGATGGCATGCAGATCTTTGTGAAGATCATGAACACTCCAAGTCAGAGGAGGATTAGAAGACGACGAACCTCGGCAAGATCCTTGCCGAGGAAATCCACAAGACCTCCGGCAAGATCCTTGCCGGGGACGACCACGGTGCCGCGGCAAGACCCTTGCCAGGGCCCCAGCAAGGCCCTTGCCGATGACATCCACGGGGCCACAGCCAAGCCCACGCCCGCCAAAGTTCCACCACCGCTCCCATGCAGCTGCCAGCCCACTAGCTAGGAAGGCACCTGCGTGTCAACATGAGGCTTCCAGGACAACTCAGTGAATGCCTACATGGTGGCATGCAAATCTTCATGAAGGCCCTACCATCGCGCCACCTCAGCAGCCTGCCAGCCTACATGGCACTGTGCGCACCGCTGGCCTGGACGCGTGTCGGAGTGAGGTGGGGTGGCGACGGACGGGACGGGGGCTTGTTTTCGTCCCCGATAAAGTGAGGGGGGCACCTAAGGGGCGCATTAAAGGCGTCATGTCCCGTAATGGCTAGCGATAAGCTTAGCCACTGTACACTGATACCACCTCCTGTGTGCCACTGTAGCGATCCCCTTGACTATAAAAGGAGGGCCTAGGCATCCAGGAGAGGGATTCGGACCCTTGGACAAGTTACACTCATCGTAGCTAGCTCAAGAACTCCAAGAACACTCAAATAGACACAAAAGCAGGACTAGGGTATTACAAATCCTCGCGTCCCGAACTTGGGTAAACAACCCGTGTGCTTGTGCTGACTGCTAATCCCGCTCATCTCATGACCCCGTGCCCCGCAACCGTAGTAGGGATTCCCGTGATCCTGTAGGTGTCGCTTCCACCGACATCTTTAGCGCGCCAGGTAGGGGCTAGGAGTTATGAGAATCTGGTTTGTTCGTCAGTCTAGTAGTTCTCTGTCGCCATGGTTTCTCAGGAGGAAGGCGACCAAACGAGCAGCACCGTCAGCGGATACGGCAAGCATTCAAGCGACAACAAGAAAGCTAAGTCATGCAAAAACTCAAAGTAATTCCTTCTTATATAAGGTTATCCTCCTCGGAGATCTTTCCTCTGTATGAGAAACCTACACGTAGTGGGGCCCTTCCATTATACGCAATGCCCTTGGTCTGTTTCGAGTCCGTTCAACAGATCGAGCGGCTGCGTCGAGAACAGCAGGGTGGGCTTCTGCTATTGGCAATGCTCTCGCTCTGTCTCGAGTCCGCTTGACAGTTCGAGTGGCCGCGTGGGAAAGGTGCACACCCAGAGGGTTCCATGAAGGAGAGGTGGGAGGAGTGGCAGGGCCGGTGGTGCTAGATCGTGGAGGAGAACCCACCGGAGTTCTGCCGGGGTGTTCATCGGGAGCCGCCGACCCGTGGCGCAGACTAGAGCAACCTCTACGCCGATGACAAGAAGTTTTTGATTGCCACCACAAGGATTCGCCGCCTCACCGAGGCTGGGCTCACCCTTGAGATGATTGGGGCGGATTTTCATCCGTCGCCGAATCGCTCCGCTGCACAACAAGGGGAGGCCGACCTGGGATTTCAGGAATGCGGCCGACATCATGAGGCTCCGCCCCGGCCTGAAGCACAACCTCACGGTGTTGGGGCACTCCTGGTACTGCTAGAGACTCTTCCAGCTTGACGTGTTCGTCGATGGCAAGGTGGAGAGGACCGACAATGCTGCAAAGTCCGGCAAGGCCATCAAGGGGACCTTGTTCGGGCTGCCGCCGGGAGTGGTCCCGCTGAGAAACAACTCCCGCCAGGCCGACATCCTTTCCTTGATGCCGGTCTTCAACGCGCACGGTCTTGACCCAGCCTGGGTCGAGCCCCCGACACACGAGGTGCAGGAGTTCTTCGACAACTTGGTCGAAGTTCTCGATCATGACGAGTCGCTGCTCATCCAGGACACCACCCAGGAGGAGCTGGACAACATCCCCACCAGAGTGGCAGAGGCGGAGCTTGCTAGGGCGGTCGGCGATGCCGGCAACATGGAGAACGAGGCCGCCGTGGCCATAGAAGAGAAGGAGCTTGCCCAGTGGGCGAAGTCTGCCAGGGAAGCGGGCGACATCAGCACCGATCCCCCCCCCCCTTGTCGAGGACGTGGTCGAGGAATTGTCCGAGGAGGAGGCCGAGGCCGAGGACCCCTCGGCTATGAAGAAAGGACGCACCTTGCATCGGGCCAGCTCTGGTGAGCCGGTCCGATGCGGCAGGGCCGTGTTGCGGCAAGGGGTTCAAGGGGAAACCACGCGCGTGACGAGGGTCATTGTGGCAAAGAAGAAGGCCGCGGTGGCGAAGAAGAAGACCGCCTCTTCTTCATACAAACGCTATCGTACTCCATAGACTTCCCCTCCTCCCGCAGACGCCGGCATGGAGGTCGCCTTCGAATTTTCGTCCCTCAGCCCAAGGAGGAAGAGGAAGGCAGCAGAAGAGGAGGTGGAGGACGAGTAAGCATTTCGCCTTTCATCGTTCCTATCCTCTCCAATCATGCTGCCTTCCTTGATTTGTTTCTATCTTCGCAGGGAAATGGAGATGCTGGCCCAGCGGGCGGCGAAGAAGGCCAAGGCCTCGACGGGCAGCCAGCCCCTAGCGGGTACCTCAAAGGCACCGCTGGTGGTGGTGAGCAGCCCAGACAGCAGTCAGCGGCACAGCCCCCGGCTCAGCCCCAAGCGTGCGTTCACCACCTATTCCCCATCAACGTGCGTCGGGGTGTGACTTTTTGGTACTGACCTTGCCATGGTTGTAGGAGGACGATAGTAGGAGGAGCCACCAAGGGCCACCCCCACCACGCCACCCCCATCGAGCACGCCGCCCCGAGGGGTGTCCCCGGCAAGGGTGCCAGACATCGAGCCCATGCGCGCGGAGGAGGAGGAGGAGGTAGACTTGGGCATAGGTGGCGCCGTCCCGGCAACAGATGATGGCCGGGAGGGGGCCACTTCTTCTCAGCCTGGCACGGGTGAGTCATCTGATTTTCCTTCCTCTTCTTTTTTTTGAACCTTGATCTTGGCCTCGCCTCATCCTCCCTTCCGGCATCTAGATCTTCCCTTGGCGGACCAAGAGGACATCGACACCGTGATCACAGAGGTCGCTAAGGACGCCAAGGCCGAGGCCGACAAGATCGCCGCCCAGGAGGCCGCCAAGACCACGGCCGAGGATGCCACCAAGGGGCTTGCCGGAGAGATCGGTGAGGCTGCCGCCGAGGAAGCCGGCAAGGGCGCCGCCGACGAGGCCGACAAGGGCACTGCCGGGGAGGCCGGCAAAGCCACTGTCGAGGAGGAGGTGGTTGACAACCAACCCTCCTTGTCCGCTGCCTCTGGCTCAGGCAAGTATCTGAAGGTGGGCGACGACTTGTTCGTCCACCTCCCAGGGATGGCGAGCACCATGGCGCCGACCGAGGGGGAGGTGTTCGACGACAAAGTACTTGCCGCCGCTGGGCACGAGGTTGTCGACGAACCTAGTGTCGGCGGCGGCGGTACCTAGGAGGAGCGGCTCCTTCGGGCCATGGGCGCAAGCTTCTGAAAGCTGCAGATGCTCCACCGCGCCCGCCTGGACAAGGCGAAGTCCAGGGAGGCGGTGGCGGGAAAGGCAGAGGCAGACCTCAGGGAGCGCATCGCCGAGGCACAGGCCTGGTTCTGCGAGGCCCATGAGGAGCTGAAGGCCGCCCAAGGTCAGCTGATAGAGCGCGACTTGGAGCTTCTCCTGAAGAAGGCCAACATCAAGAAGGCCCAGGAGGCGGCAAGGGAAGAGGCCACCAAGGCCGAGGCCGCCCGGTCCCAGCGCCAGGCCGAGATGGACTCTCAGGAGGAGGACCTTGTTGCCCGTGAGGTGGCACTTGCCGCCACACTCCGCGGCAAGGACGAGGAGGTCGAGAAGCTTGCCATGGCGCGGACCCGGGAGCTGGAGCAGAAGCACAAGGATGCACTTGATGCTCAAGCTCGGGCCCATGGCAACAAGGTGAAAGAGCTGGAGATGGAGCGGGATGGCCTGAAGACAAAGACCGAGGAGCGGGCGAAGGAGAAGGATACGGTCAACTGCGCCTTGACGGTGGCGCATGCTGATGTCCTCGACAAGGCCGAGCAGCCCTCCCGCGCCAACGACTCCATCAAGGACCTGAAGCTGAAGCTAGAGGGCCCCGGAGCCGAATGTGAGCCCCAACGCCAAGCTGACCTTGTTTTTCGAGGGCGTTCTTGGAGCCTTGGAGCGATTTAACTCCAACTGGGTGAGCCCCCTGGCCAGCAAGGCCCGGATACTTTGCCGGGGCGCCATGACCAAGGTCCTCACCAAGTTGGCTTATTGGAACCCCAACCTTGACTTCGACGCCGCACTGGATAGCTTGCCGAAGGATGCATACCTTACGGTGCTCGAGGAGCGTATCGAGCCCATCATCAGCCGTGTTGGCGGAATTCAGAGGGTAGAGGGCCAGCGCCGGGATTAGGCACCCCGTTTCTTATCGCCGCTGCAGGTTCGTGACCAAGACAATTTTTATCTTTAGTTAGAACCGCAGCAACAATTGATGTAATATAACTTTGCAATGTTTTAAAGTGATGCATGTTATTTTCCTGTTCAGCCTCTCCTTGTATGTCCACCCTACACCAATTAGGAAGGCTTGCCGGTGCGTAAACCCAAACCACAATGCTTTGAAGGACGAATCCTTTAGCGGCTGGCAGGGTGCACTTGCCGCCATGTGAACCACCTTGCCATTCTCAGCTGGGCCCTCGGGATCCAGGTGGCGCTCCCAGTAAGGGCGCCCCCAGGTTGGATGCGGGGGGAGAAATATGTTGGGGAACGTTGCATAAAATAAAAAATTTCCTACGTTCACCAAGATCAATCTATGAGTTCATCTAGCAATGAGAGAGAGGAGTGCATCTACATACCCTTGTAGATCGCGTGCGGAAGCGTTCAAGAGAACGGGGTTGAGGGAGTCGTTCTCGTCGTGATCCAAATGACTGGAGATCCTAGCGCCGAACGGACGGCACCTCCGCGTTCAACACACGTACGGTCAGCGTGACGTCTCCTCCGTCTTGATCCAGCAAGGGGAAAGGAGTGGTTGATGAAGATCCAGAAGAACGACGGCGTGGTGGTGGATGCAGCAGGGCTCCGGCAGGGCTTCGCCAAGCGACTACGGGAGGGAGAGGTGTAGCAAGGGGGGAAGGGAGGCGCCAGGTGTTAGGTGCGGCTGGCCTCCCACCCCCCTCTTTATATAGGGACCCCAGGGGGGGCGCCGGCCCTAGGAGATGGGATCTCCTAGGGGGGCGGCGGCCAAGGGGGGGAAACTTGCCCCCCAAGGCAAGTGGAGGCGCCCCCTCCCCTAGGGTTCCCAACCCTAGGCGCAGAGGGGGGCCTAAGGGGGCGCACCAGCCCACCAGGGGCTGGTTCCCCTTCCACTTCAGCCCATGGGGCCCTCTAGGATAGGTGGCCCCACCCGGTGGACCCCCGGGACCCTTCCGGTGGTCCCGGTACAATACCGGTGAACCCCGAAACTTTCCCAATTGCCGAAACACGACTTCCCATATATAATTATTTACCTCCGGACCATTCCAGAACTCCTCGTGACGTCCGGGATCTCATCCGGGACACCGAACACCTTTCGGTTTGCTGCATACTCATATCTCTACAACCCTAGCGTCACCGAACCTTAAGTGTGTAGACCCTACGGGTTCGGGAGACACGTAGACATGACCGAGACGGCTCTCCGGTCAATAACCAACAGTGGGATCTGGATACCCATGTTGGCTCCCACATGCTCCTTGATGATCTCATCGGATGAACCACGATGTCGAGGACTCAAGCAACCCCGTATACAATTCCCTTTGTCAATCAGTACGTTACTTGCCCGAGATTCGATCGTCGGTATGCCAATACCTCGTTCAATCTTGTTACCGACAAGTCACTTTACTCATACCGTAATGCATGATCCCGTGACCAGACACTTGGTCACTTTTAGCTCATTATGATGATGCATTACCGAGTGGGCCCGGAGATACCTCTCTATCATACGGAGTGACAAATCCCAGTCTCGATCCGTGTCAACCCAACAGACACTTTCGGAGATACCTGTAGTGCACCTTTATAGTCACCCAGCTACGTTGTGATGTTTGGTACACCCAAAGCACTCCTACGGTATCCGGGAGTTACACGATCTCATGGTCTAAGGAAAAGATACTTGTCATTGGAAAAGCTCTAGCAAACGAACTACATGATCTTTGTGCTATGCTTAGGACTGGGCCTTGTCCATCACATCATTCTCCTAATGATGTGATCCCGTTATCAATGACATCCAATGTCCATAGTCAGGAAACCATGACTATCTGTCGATCGACGAGCTAGTCAACTAGAGGCTCACAGGGGACATATTGTGGTCTATGTATTCACACGTGTATTACGATTTCCGGATAATACAATTATAGCATGAATAAAAGACAATTATGATGAACAAGGAAATATAATAATAATCCTTTTATTATTGCATCTAGGGCATATTTCCAACAGTCTCCCACTTGCACTAGAGTCAATAATCTATTTACATTGTGATGAATCGAACACCCATAGAGTTCTGGTGTTGATCGTGTTTTGCTCGCGGAAGAGGTTTAGTCAACGGATCTGTGACATTCAGATCCGTATGTAGTTTGCAAATATCTATGTCTCCATATTGAACATTTTCACGGATGGAGTTGAAACGACGCTTGATGTGCCTTGTCTTCTTGTGAAACCTGGGCTCCTTGGCAAGGGCAATAGCTCCAGTGTTGTCATAGAAGAGAGTGATTGGCCCCGACGCATTGGGTATGACTCCTAGGTCGGTGATGAACTCCTTCATCCATATTGCTTCATGCGCTGCCTCTAAGGCTACCATGTATTTCGCTTCACATGTAGATCCTGCCACGATGCTCTGCTTGCAACTGCACTAGCTTACTGCTCCACGATTCAACATATACACGTATCCGGTTTGTGACTTAGAGTCATCCAGATCTGTGTCGAAGCTAGCGTCGACGTAACCCTTTACGACGAGCTCTTCGTCACCTCCATAAACGAGAAACATGTCATTTGTCCTTTTCAGGTACTTAAGGATATTCTTGACCGCTGTCTAGTGTTCCTTGCCGGGATTACTTTGGTACCTTCCCACCAAACTTATGGCAAGGTTTACATCACGTCTGGTACACAGCATGGCATACATAATAGATCCTATGGCTGAGGCATAGGGGATGACACTCATCTCTTCTTTATCTTCTGCCGTGGTCGGGCATTGAGCCGAGCTCAATCTCACACCTTGCAATACAGGCAAGAACCCTTTCTTGGACTGATCCATTTTGAACTTCTTCAATATCTTATCAAGGTATGTGCTTTGTGAAAGACCTATGAGGCGACTCGATCTATCCCTATAGATCTTGATGCCTAATATGTAAGTACCTTCTCCAAGGTCCTTCATTGAAAAACACTTATTCAAGTAGGCCTTAATGCTGTCCAAAAGTTCTATATCATTTCCCATCAAAAGTATGTCATCTACATATAATATGAGAAATGCTACAGAGCTCCCACTCACTTTCTTGTAAACACAGGCTTCTCCATAAGTCTGCATAAACCCAAATGCTTTGATCATCTCATCAAAGTGAATGTTCCAACTCCGAGATGCTTGCACACCTTGTTTGCATTCTTAGGATCGACAAAACCTTCTGGTTGCATCATATACAACTCTTCCTTAAGATAGCTGTTAAGGAATGCCGTTTTGACGTCCATCTGCCATATCTCATAATCATAGTATGCGGCAATTGCTAACATGATTCGGACGGACTTCAGCTTCGCTATGGGAGAGAAAGTCTCATCGTAGTCAACCCCTTGAACTTGCCGATAACCCTTAGCGACAAGTCGAGCTTTATAGATGGTAATATTACCATCCGCGTCCGTCTTCTTCTTAAAGATCCATTTGTTTTCTATCGCTCGCCAATCATCGGGCAAGTCTGTCAAAGTCCATACTTTGTTTTCATACATGGATTCTATCTCGGATTGCATGGCTTCAAGCCATTTGTTGGAATCTGGGCCCGCCATCGCTTCTTCATAGTTCGAAGGTTCACCATTGTCTAACAACATGATTTCCAGGACAGGGTTGCCATACCACTCTGGTGTGGAACGTGTCCTTGTGGACCTATGAAGTTCAGTAGCAACTTGATCCGAAGTACCTTGGTCATCATCATGAATTTCCTCTCCAATCGGTGTAGGCACCACAGGAACGTTTTCCTGAGCTGCACTACTTTCCGTTTCAAGAGGTAGTACTTCATCGAGTTCTACTTTCCTCCCACTTCTTTCGAGAGAAACTCTTTTTCCAAAAAGGATCCATTCTTGGCAACAAAGATCTTTCCTTCGGATCTAAGGTAGAAGGTACACCCAATGGTTTCTTTGGGGTATCCTATGAAGACGCATTTTTTTGACTTGGGTTCGAGCTTTTCAGGTTGAAGTTTCTTGACATAAGCATCGCATCCCCAAACTTTTAGAAACGACAGCTTAGGTTTCTTCCCAAACCATAATTCATACGGTGTCATCTCAACGGATTTAGACGGAGACCTATTTAAAGTGAATGTAGCTGTCTCTAGAGCGTATCCCCAAAATGATAGCGGTAAATCGGTAAGAGACATCATAGATCGCACCATATCCAATAGAGTGCCATTACGATGTTCGGACACACCATTACGCTGAGGTGTTCCAGGTGGCGTGAGTTGTGAAACGATTCCACATTTCCTTAAGTGCGTACCAAATTCATGACTTAAATATTCTCCTCCACGATCTGATCGTAAGAATTTTATCCTTCGGTCACGTTGATTCTCTACTTCATTATGAAATTCCTTGAACTTTTCAAAGCTCTCAGACTTGTGTTTCATCAAGTAGACATACGCATATCTACTTAAGTCATCAGTGAGAGTGAGAACATAACGATATCCTCCGCGAGCCTCAACGCTCATTGGACCACACACATCAGTATGTATGATTTCCAATAAGTTGGTTGCTCGCTCCATTGTTTCGGAGAACGGAGTCTTGGTCATTTTTCCCATGAGGCATGGTTCGCATGTGTCAAATGATTCATAATCGAGAGACTCTAAAAGTCCATCAGCATGGAGCTTCTTCATGCGCTTGACACCAATATGACCAAGGCGGTAGTGCCACAAGTATGTGGGACTATCGTTATCAACTTTACATCTTTTGTTATTCACACTATGAATATGTGTAACATTACGTTCGAGATTAATTAAGAATAAACCATTGACCATCGGGGCATGACCACAAAACATATCTCTCATATAAATAGAACAACCATTATTCTCGGATTTAAATGAGTAGCCATCTCACATTAAATGAGATCCAGATACAATGTTCATGCTCAAACTTGGCACTAAATAACAATTATTGAGGTTCAAAACTAATCCTGTAGGTAAATGTAGAGGTAGCGTGCCGACGGCGATCACATCGACCTTGGAACCATTCCCAACACGCATCGTCACCTCGTCCTTTGCCAGTCTCCGCTTATTCCGCAGCTCCTGCTGTGAGTTACAAATATGAGCAACGGCGCCGGTATCAAATACCCAGGAGTTACTACGAGTGCTGGTAAGGTACACATCAATTACATGTATATCACATATACCTTTAGTGTTGCAGGCCTTCTTGTTCGCTGAGTATTTGGGGCAGTTCCGCTTCCAATGACCCTTCCCTTTGCAATAAAAGCACTTAGTCTCAGGCTTGGGTCCATTCTTTGACTTCTTCCCGGCAACTGGCTTACCGGGCGCGGCAACATCTTTGCCGTCCTTCTGGAAGTTCTTCTTACCCTTGCCCTTCTTGAACTTGCTGGTTTTATTGACCATCAACACTTGATGTTCTTTCTTGATTTCTACCTCTGCTGACTTTAGCATTGGAAATACGTCAGGAATAGTTTTCACCATCCCCTGCATATTGTAGTTCATCACAAAGCTCTTGTAGCTTAGTGGGAGCGACTGAAGGATTCTGTCAATAACCGCCTTGTCCGGTGGGTTAATGTCCAGCTGGGACAGGCGGTTGTGCAACCCAGACATTTTGAGTATGTGCTCACTGACAGAACTATTTTCCTCCATCTTACAACTATAGAACTTGTCGGAGACTTCATATCTCTCGACCTGGGCATGAGCTTGGAAAACCATTTTCAGCTCCTCGAACATCTCATATGCTCCATGTTTCTCAAAACGCTTTTGGAGCCCCGGTTCTAAGCTGTAAAGCATGCCGCACTGAACGAGGGAGTAATCAGCAGCACGTGACTGCCAAGCGTTCATAATGTCTTGGTTCTATGGGATGGGTGCTTCACCTAGCGGTCCTTCTAGGACATATGCTTTCTTGGCAGCTATGATGATGATCCTTAGGTTTCGGACCCAGTCCGTATAGTTGCTGCCATCATCTTTCAACTTGGTTTTCTCTAGGAACGCGTTGAAGTTCATGTTGACATGAGCGTTGGCCATTTGATCTACAAGACATATTTTGCAAAGATTTTTAGACTAAGTTCATGATAATAAAGTTCATCTAATCAAATTATTTAATGAACTCCCACTCAGATTTGACATCCCTCTAGTCATCTAAGTGTTACATGATCCGAGTCGACTAGGCCGTGTCCGATCATCACGTGAGATGGACTAGTCATCATCGGTGAACATCTCCATGTTGATCGTATCTTCCATACGACTCATGTTCGACCTTTCGGTCTCTGTGTTCCAAGGCCATGTCTGTACATGCTAGGCTTGTCAAGTTAACCTAAGTGTTTTTGCATGTGTAAAATTGTCTTACACCCGTTGTATGTGAACGCAAGAATCTATCACACCCGATCATCACGTGGTGCTTCGAAACGACGAACTTTAGCAACGGCACACAGTTAGGGGGAACACTTTCTTGAAATTGTTATGAGGGATCATCTTATTTACTACCGTCGTTCTAAGTAAACAAGATGCGTAAACATAATAAACATCACATGCAATTATATAGTAGTGACATGATATGGCCAATATCATATAGCTCCTTTGATCTCCATCTTCGGGGCTCCATGATCATCTTCGTCACCGGCATGACACCATGATCTCCATCATCATGATCTCCATCATCGTGTCTCCATGAAGTTGGTCGCCAATTATTACTTCTACTACTCTGGCTAACGGTTTAGCAATAAAGTAAAGTAATTATATGGCGTTAAATCATTGACACGCAGGTCATACAATAATTAAGACAACTCCTATGGCTCCTGCCGGTTGTCATACTCATCGACATGCAAGTCGTGATTCCTATTACAAGAACATGATCTCATATATCACAATATATCATTCATCATTAATCACAACTTCTGGCCATATCACATCACAAAGCAATTGCTGCAAAAACAAGTTAGACGTCCTCTAATTGTTCTTGCATCTTTTACGTGGCTGCAATAGGGTTCTAGCAAGAACGTTTTCTTACCTACGAATAACCACAACGTGATTTGTCAACTTCTATTTACCCTTCATAGGGACCCTTTTCATCGAATCCGCTCCAACTAAAGTGGGAGAGACAGACACCCGCTAGCCACCTTATGCAACTAGTGCATGTCAGTCGGTGGAACCTGTCTCACGTAAGCGTACGTGTAAGGTCGGTCTAGACCGCTTCATCCCACAATACCGCTGAAGCAAAATAATACTAGTAGTGGCAAGAAAGTTGACAACATCTACGCCCACAACAGATTTGTGTTCTACTCGTGCAATAGAGAACTACGCATAGACCTAGCTCATGATGCCACTGTTGGGGAACGTTGCATAAAATAAAAAATTTCCTACGTTCACCAAGATCGATCTATGAGTTCATCTAGCAACGAGAGAGAGGAGTGCATCTACATACCCTTGTAGATCGCGTGCGGAAGCGTTCAAGAGAATGGGGTTGAGGGAGTCGTTCTCGTCATGATCCAAATCACCAGAGATCCTAGCGTCGAACGGACGGCGCCTCCGCGTTCAACACACGTACGGTCAGCATGACGTATCCTCCTTCGTGATCCAGCAAGGGGAAAGGAGTGGTTGATGAAGATCCAGCAGCACGACGGCGTGGTGGTGGATGCAGCAGGGCTCCGGCAGGGCTTCGCCAAGCGACTACGGGAGGGAGAGGTGTAGCAAGGGGGGAAGGGAGGCGCCAGGTTTTAGGTGCGGCTGCCCTCCCACCCCCCCTCTTTATATAGGGACCCTAGGGGGCGCCGGCCCTAGGAGATGGGATCTCCTAGGGGGGGGCGGTGGCCAAGGGGGGGAAACTTGCCCCCCAAGGCAAGTGGAGGCGCCCCCTCCCCTAGGGTTCCCAACCCTAGGCGCAGAGGGGGGCCCAGGAGGGGCGCACCAGCCCACCAGGGGCTGGTTACCCTCCCACTTCAGCCCATGGGGCCCTCCGGGATAGGTGGCCCCACCCGGTGGACCCCCGGGACCCTTTCGGTGGTCCCGGTACAATACTGGTGAACCCCTAAACTTTCCCGATGGCCGAAACACAACTTCCCATATATAATTCTTTACCTCCGGGCCATTCCGGAACTCCTCGTGATGTCCCGGGTCTCATCCGGGACTCCAAACAACTTTCGGTTTGCTGCATACTCATATCTCTACAACCCTAGCGTCACCGAACCTTAAGTGTGTAGACCCTACGGGTTCGGGAGACACGTAGACATGACCGAGACGGCTCTCCGGTCAATAACCAACAGCGGGATCTGGATACCCATGTTGGCTCCCACATGCTCCTCGATGATCTCATCGGATGAACCACGATGTCGAGGATTCAAGCAACCCCGTATATAATTCCCTTTGTCAATCGGTATGTTACTTGCCCGAGATTCGATCGTCGGTATCCCAATACCTCGTTCAATCTCTTTACCGGCAAGTCACTTTACTCGTACCGTAATGCATGATCCCGTGACCAGACACTTGGTCACTTTGAGCTCATTATGATGATGCATTACCGAGTGGGCCCAGAGATACCTCTCCGTCATACGGAGTGACAAATCCCAGTCTCGATCCGTGTCAACCCAACAGACACTTTCGGAGATACCTGTAGTGCACCTTTATAGTCACCCAGTTACGTTGTGACGTTTGGTACACCCAAAGCACTCCTACGGTATCCGGGAGTTACACGATCTCATGGTCTAAGGAAAAGATACTTGACATTGGAAAAGCTCTAGCAAACGAACTACACGATCTTTGTGCTATGCTTAGGATTGGGTCTTGTCCATCACATCATTCTCCTAATGATGTGATCCCGTTATCAATGGCATCCAATGTCCATAGTCAGGAAACCATGACTATCTGTTAATCGACGAGCTAGTCGACTAGAGGCTCACTAGGGACTTATTGTGGTCTATGTATTCACACGTGTATTACGATTTCCGGATAATACAATTATAGCATGAATAAAAGACAATTATCATGAACAAGGAAATATAATAATAATCCTTTTATTATTGCCTCTAGGGCATATTTCCAACAAAATAGTGGTGGAAGAACACCGTGCTGGGAAACACCCCGGCGAAGCCCTCACAGAGGTGGGCAAAGCACGCCAAGCACGCCAAGACATTTGGCATAAGATCCAAAATATGGAAGCCAAAAGTGCGCATGACACCGTTGAAGAAATCAAAGGGGGGTAGAGCCCGCAGAACAAGCAGTCGGCGAAGAACGGGTACCGTTTTGGGCCGCCTTTGCCGCAATCAGCGGGAATGACGCGCGTGGCCAGGTGCCCCGTCATCTCCGTCCCCCACAAAGGCCTGAAGTAGTCCTGAAGGTCAAAGACATTGATTGACGACGGGATGAAATAGGCGAACTGCACCCGCCGCGCCACCGCCTCGCTCTCTGGCGTCTCCTTCTCCTTTGTGTCCTTGGTTGCACCCTTGCCCTTGCCAGATTTAGGCGCCATGGCGGCTGGAAAAAGGGCGAGGCTGGAAAGCAGTGGGGGGTGCAGCAGCAGCAAGAAGGCGCGAGAGCTTGAGAAGGAAGAATATGGGGACGGTGATGCCGAGATTGGAGAAAGCGCAGAGGGTAAATGAGCCGCGCGCCCGCAGCTATTCCTTTTTATGGGGAATGCGCGGGCCGCCTCTTTACCATTTACTATGACGTGA
>NC_041387.1:54912681-54941900 GCF_002162155.2 Triticum dicoccoides | reverse complement strand
GCGGGTCGTGGGGAAGCGCAACGGACGAAATAGTTACTGCGGTAAAAACCGCCCCGCCTGCCCGCGCACCATTTTGGGCCTAGCCCAACAACACGTTGCCCTTATGTGTGTCCCATCCCCGGGGGCTCCTATCGGTCTACTAAAGTAGGGGCACTCCTTTGTACCCATTACTTGTGCAGGGCAGTCAGAGCCACGCCCACGGCCATGCTTAGCAGGGCAGAGGGAGGAGTCCAAGCCGCAAGATGGTCAAGGCACCGCCAAGATACAAAGACAAAGAGCAAGAGGGAAGGGCAGGCTCCCCCGGCAAAACCTTTGCCGGGGCAGCCTCCGCAGCCACGGCAAGAACCTTGCCAGGGCAACTTGCCCGACGCCAGCAGAGTGCGCCACCCTTGAGCCCCAGGTTTTCTTCCAACCATGTTGGAACCAAGGCTTGGGAGGCACCTCCACGATGACATGCGGATCTTTGTGAAGATCATGAACACTCCAAGTCAGAGGAGGATTAAAAGACGACGAACCTTGGCAAGATCCTTGCCGAGGAAATGCACAAGACCTCCGGTAAAATTCTTGCCGGGGACGAACATGGTGCCGTGGCAAGACCCTTGCTAGGGCCCAGGCAAGGCCCTTGCCGAGGACATCCACAGGGCCACAGCCAGGCCCAGGTCCGCCAAAGTTCCACCACCGCTCCCATACAGCTGCCAGCCCACCAGCTAGGCAGGCACCTGCGTGTCGACATGAGGCTTCCATGCCAACTGAGTGAATGCCTACGTGGTGGCATGCAAATCTTCGTGAAGGCCCTACCACCACGCCACCTCAGCAGCCTGCCAGCCTACATGGCACCGTGCACACGGCTCGCTTGGACGCGTGTCGGAGCGAGGTGGGGCGGCGATGGACGGGGCAGGGGCTGGTTTCCGTCCCCAATAAAGTGAGGGGGACACCTAAGGGGCGCATTAAATGCATCTTGTCCTGTAATGGCTAGCAATAAGCTTAGCCACTGTACACCGATGCCACCTCCTGTGTGCCATTGTGGTGATCCCCTTGACTATAAAAGGAGGGCCAAGGCATCCAGGAGAGGGATTCGGACCCTTGGACAAGTTACACTCATCGTAGCTAGCTCAAGAACTCCAAGAACACTCAAATAGACACAAAAGTAGGACTAGGGTATTACGCATCCTCGCGGCCCGAACCTGGGTAAACGACCCGTGTGCTTGTGCTGACTGCCGATCCCGCTCTTCTCACGACCCCGCGCCCCGCAACCGTAGTAGGGATTCCCGTGATCCCAAAGGTGTCGCTTCCACCGACTAAATACGTTTTGACGTATCAATTAGACTATAATGCAAACAGTTTTTCGCCCAAACTATTTGGTACTGGCTTATTTGTATTCTTTCTTCTTTGTCATCTGATTGTCATGTATGCCTCGGCACGACCTAAGTCGCCAGGGGCTCCATCCAGCCGCGTACATTTCTTAAATTTACCATAAGTCCGAACACTTTCACATGTGCAATTCGGCGTCCCGAATCTAGCATTATATGCATCGGCTCTGAATCATGTCTTGGGTCAATAGTTGGGTTGCCCGGCTCCTGTGGTTATTACCTTATGTTCCGATTGTTTGGCTAAGGAAGTAAAGGGAGAACTACTGCGATTGTGTTTCTGGTTAGCCGGATAAACACCTCAGTAGAGAAAACCAAAATCTGACTGCCATGATGCGGCGAGAGCTGGTCAGCTATTCGGGGACTAACTATAAATCTCTTGGTTTTTTTCGTGTCACATGAAGGATAGTTTTTACCTGGTCTGGTATCTATAGCACCCGAGTTTGGATCTCCGAACAATATCAGGGGCTGCGCCTACAATCTTATTGTCGAACTCCTATGGCTAAGTGAGAGTGATAAAGCCGCATAGTCTAATTGCCTAGTTCACTGCACTAGCACCTCCTTCAAGGACCGAGTCATTGGGTTAAGTGTGTTTTTGTGCTATTCCAAACACTCCCGTAGTATCTACATGAGGGGCTGAAGCCGACGACTGGCCAACTCTCAGATTCAATAAACAGCCGCAATGGAGGATAAATAAATTCAGATAAAACAAGATTAAAATTATATAAACGCCTTGTTTTAGCAATACAAAGCTTGGGCGACACAGATGCATTCATTCAAACATGATGTCCTTCGAACACAGGCCCTCTATAATGTGGGACCCTTCAAGAATGTCGTTGAAGTATTTCTCCGGCGTACGATGCTCCTTGCCTGTGGGCAGTCCTTTGGTTGCAAGACTGGTGGCATTCATCTTCGCCCACTATACCTTGACACGGGCGAAGGCCATCCGGGCACCTTCGATACATACTGACCGCTTTATAGCATCAAGCCATGGGCAGGCATCGACTAGCCACTTCACAAGCCCAAAGCAGCTATTAGGTATGGGTTTGGCTGGCCAGAGACGGACTATGACATCCTTCATGGCCAGTTCGGCCACACTATGTAGCTCGGTCAGTTGTTTCAGCTGATCACTAAGGGGCATAGGATGCTCTGGCACAAGGTACTGCGACCAAAACAGCTTCTCTGTTGAGCTCCCCTCTTTGGCCTGGAAGAAATCTACAGCATCAGCAACACTTCGGGGTAGATCTACAAACGCTCCTGGAGAACTCCAAATGCGTGTCAGTAAGGTATACTTTCTCCTTACAATTTTGCTCTGCATGTTAAAGGCCTTACCCGCTGCGATTTTCTTGGCTTCTTGGTTCTCCTGACAGGCGCCTTGGGCCTTGATACGTCTCCGTCGTATCTATAATTTTTGATTGTTCCATGCCAATATTCTTCAACTTTCATATACTTTTGGCAACTTTTTATACTATTTTTGGGACTAACATATTGATCCAGTGCCCAGTGTCAGCTCCTGTTTGTTGCATGTTTTATGTTTCACAGAAAACCAATATCAAACGGAGTCCAAACGGGATAAAACGGACGGAGAATTATTTTGGAATATTTTGGCGGAAGAATCAACGCGAAACGGTGTTCGAGGTGGCCACAAGATAGGGGGCGCGCCCCAGGGAGGCAGGCACGCCCTGGCCTCTCGTGGGCCACCCGTAAGGTGGCTGATTCCCTTCTTTTGCCGCAAGAAAGCTAATTTTACAATAAAAATCTGGGCGAAAGATTCACCCCAATCGGAGTTATGGATTTCCAGATATAAAGAAAATGGTGAAGGGGTAGAATCAGAGAACGCAGAAACAAAGTGATAGATCCTATCTCGGAGGGGCTCTCGCACCTCCCAAGCCATGGGAGCCAAGGACTAGAGGGGAAACCCTTCTCGCATCTAGGGAGGAGGTCAAGTAAGAAGAAGAAGAAGAAGGGGCCCTCTCTCCCCCTTGCTTTTGGTGGCGCCGGAACGCTGCCGGGGGCCATCATCATCACTGCGATCTTCACCAACACCGCCGTCATCTTCACCAACATTTCCATCACCTTCCCCCTTCTATATCCAGTGGTCCACTCTCCCGCAACCCGCTGTACCCTCTACCTGAACATGGTGCTTTATGCTTCATATTATTATCCAATGATGTGTTGCCATCCTATGATGTCTAAGTAGATTTTTGTTGTCCTATCGGTGATTGATGAATTGCTATGATTGGTTTGAGTTGCATGTTTTATTATTGGTGTTGTCCTATTGTGCCCTCCGTGTCGCGCAAGCGTGAGGGATCCCCACTGTAGGGTTTGCAATATGTTTATGATTTACTTATGGTGGGTGGCGTGAGTGACAGAAGCACATACCCGAGTAAGTAGGTTGTTTATGTATGGGATAAAAGGGGACTTGATACTTTAATGCTATGGTTGGGGTTTACCTTAAAGAATCTTTACTAGTTGCGGATGCTTGCTAGAGTTCCAATCATAAGTGCATATGATCCAAGAAGAGAAAGTATGTTAGCTTATGCCTCTCCCTCAAATAGAATTGCAATAGTGATTACCGGTCTAGTAACATAGTCAATTGCTTAGGGACAATTCCACAACTCCTACCACCACTTTTCCACACTCATTATATTTACTTTATGGCATCTTTATCTAAACAACCCCTAGTTTATATTTATGTGCTCTTTATTATCTTGCAAACCTATTCAACAACACCTACAAAGTACTTCTAGTTTCATACTTGTTCTAGGTAAAGCGAATGTCAAGCGTGCGTAGAGTTGTATTGGTGCTGGATAGAACTTGAGGGAATATTTGTTCTACCTTTAGCTCCTCGTTGGGTTCGACACTCTTACTTATCAAAAACTATTGCGATCCCCTACACTTGTGGGTTATCAAGACCTTTTTCTGGCGCCGTTGCCGGGGAGTCATAGCGTGGGGTGAATATTCTCGTGTGTGCTTGTTTGCTTTATCACTAAGTAATTTTTATTTGCTGTTCTAAGTTGTTCTCTATCTTTAGTTATGGATATGGAATGCAAAATACCAAAAAAATAGCTGTACTTGCTACTCATGAAGATGAGGTAACTCCTAAAACCCTCGATTCTCATTATGCGAGAGATATTATGTACTACTTTGATAATCCTGAGAAAGCCCCATTCAACTTTATAATGGGAGACACGTTGGATCAACGTGAATACTTTAGGGATTATCGCTCGACACAAAAAGGGAAACTATTATGGGATCAATTTATTATGTTGCGTTGGTATGCCTGGAATCTATGCTTGAGATATGATATTACTTGTTGCTCTAGGATGGAGGCTCCACACCTCCCCTTTTCATGCAAATTTAACGATAATGAAACCTTAGCTTCTTATGCTAATGGTAGATATGATTACTATGATGTGGAACAAATAGAAGAATTTGTTACTTTTATGGTGCTTATGAGATTGAATTTATGTTTAAAGCTTTTGATGATTTTCATGATTCAGTTTGTAGACTTGAAAATTTAGCTATACTTAGATATTGCTATGAAAATTATGAATACAATTACTATATTAATGCTTTTACGAAGAAATTCTCCGCTGTCCAAGAAGAGACTAATATTTTGCAGGAAGCCATGGAAGAAGAAATTGATGAAACTGTGAGCTCATTGGATGAAAAAGATGATGAGGAGAGCGAAGAACAAAAGGAGGAAGAGCGGATTAGCTACCTGTGCCCACCTTCTAATGAGATTAACCCTCCAACTCATACATTATTTAATTCCCCTTCGTGCTTACCAAAGGATGATTGCTATGATCCCTTGAATTTGTTTGAAATATCCCTTTTTGATGATGCTTGCTATGCTTGTGGCCAAGATGCCAATATGAATTATGCTTATGGAGATGAAATTGCTATAGTTCCTTATGTTAAACATGAAATTGTTGCTATTGCACCCTCGTATGATAGTCCTATTACCTTTTTGAATTCTCCCTACTACACTTTATCGGAGAAGTTTGTGCTTATTAAGGATTATATTGATGGGTTCCCTTTTACCATTACACATGATGATTTTGATAGATATAATATGCATGTGCTTGCTGCTCCTACTTGCAATTATTATGAGAGAGGAACTATATCTCCACCTCTCTATGTTTCCAATATGATAAAATTGCAAGAAACTGCTTATACTATGCATTGGCCTTTACTTGGTGTGTATGAATTGTTCTTTTATGACATGTCGATGCATAGGAAGAGAGTTAGACTTCGTTGTTGCTTGATATATATTACTCTGTGCTCACTACTAAATTACAAATCATTGTTAATTAAAATTGGCTTTGATATACCTTGGGATCCGGGTGGATCCATTACTTGAGCACTATATGCCTAGCTTAATGGCTTTAAAGAAAGCGCTGCCAGGGAGACAACCCGGAGGTTTCAGAGAGTCATTTATATATTTTAAGTGCTTTTATATAGTTTAAAAACAAAAAAATAAAGAGGGGAACCGAAAACTTTTCAAAAAGGAAAGTGAAAGTGAGAGAGACAAGCATTGTTGAAGTGGGAGAGCTCCTTGAACTTTGTTCATGCTCACGGAAACTTTGTGAATCTTGATTAAAGAAACTTTTCATAAAAAATAATTATCCCCTTGTATAATTCCATTGTATTATAAAATAATGTGCCAAGGTTTGCCTTTAGGATGTTTACAATGCTTGTTGGTTTGTACGGTGCAGGACAGAAACTTTGGCTGTAGTGCTCGATTTTACATTTCTAACTGGAACGTCAAATGGTTCTAATTCCTTTTGCACTGTCTTTCTGTACAACTTGTTTATTTTTACTAATTTTGGTAGAATGTTTGGGGTACCAGAAGTATGGTGAATTTTCAGATTTCTACAGACTGTTCTGTTTTTTGACAGATTCTGTTTTTGATGCATAGTTTGCTTGTTTTGATGAAACTATCAATTTATATCAGTGGATTAAGCCATGAAAAAGTTATGTTACAGTAGACACAATGCAAAAATAAGATATTAATTGGTTTTCTACAGTAATTAGAGTAGTGATTTGCTTTATTATACTAATGGATCTTACCGAGTTTTCTGTTGAAGTTTTGTGTGGATGAAGTGTCTAATCGAGGATGTCTCGATATGAGGAAAAGGAAGAGAGGCAAGAGCTCAAGCTTGGGGATGCCCGAGGCACCCCAAGTAAATATTTAAGGAGACTCAAGAGTCTAAGCTTGGGGATGCCCTGGAAGGCATCCCCTCTTTCTTCAACAAGTATCGGTATGTTTTCGTATTCATTTCATTTATGCATTATGTGCAAGTCTTGGAGCGTCTTTTGCATTTAGTTTTCATTTTTCTTTTACGCACCATGCTGGTATGAGATAGTCCTTGGTTGATTTATAGAATGCTCATTGCACTTCACTTAAGTCTTTTGAGTATGGCTTTATAGAATGCTTGATGCGCTTCACTTATATCATTTGAAGTCTGGATTGCCTGTTTCTCTCCACATAGAAAACCGTCATTTGTAGAATGCTCTTTTGCTTCACTTATATTTGTTAGAGCGTGGGCATATCTTTTGTAGAAAGAATTAAACTCTCTTGCTCCACTTATATCGATTTAGAGAGATGACAGGAATTGGTCATTCACATGGTTAGTCATAAAATCCTACATAAACTTGTAGATCGCTGAATATGATATGTTTGATTCCTTGCAATAGTTTTACGATATAAAGATGGTGATATTTTAGAGTCATGCTAGTGGGTGGTTGTGGATTGTAGAGACACTTGTGTTGAGATTTGCAAATCCTGTAGCATGCACATATGGTAACCGTTGTGTGACAAATTTGAGGCATGGGGTGTTTCTTTAATTGTCTTCCTTATGAGTGGTAGTCGGGGACGAGCGATGGTCTTTTCCTACCAATCTATCCCCCTAGGGGCATGCGTAGTAGTACTTTGCTTCGAGGGCTAATAAACTTTTGCAATAAGTATATGAGTTCTTTATGACTAATGTGGGTCCATGGATTATACACACTTTTACCTTTCAGCATTGCTAGCCTCTTCGGTACCGTGCATTGCCCTTTCTCACCTCGAGAGTTGGTGCAAACTTTGCCAGTGCATCCAAACTCCGTGATATGATACGCTCTATCACACAAAAACCTCATAATATCTTCCTCAAAACAGCCACCACACCTACCTATTATGGCATTTCCATAGCCATTCCGAGATATATTGCCATGCAACTTCCATCATCATCATATACATGGCTTGAGCATTTATTGTCATATTGCTTTGCATGATCGTAAGATAGCTAGCATGATGTTTTCATGGCTTGTCCGTTTTTTGATGTCATTGCCACGCTAGATCATTGCACATCCCAGTACACTGCCGGAGGCATTCATATAGAGTCATATCTTTGTTCTAGTATCGAGTTGTAAGTAAATAAAAGTGTGATGATCATCATTATAGAGCATTGCCCCATGAAGAAAAAAGAAAAAAAGAAAAAAAAGGAAAGGCCAAAGAAGCCTAAATAAAAAAAGGGGGCCAAAGAAGCCCACCCAAAAAGAAAAAAAAGGAAAAAAAGAAGAAAAAAAGAAAAAGAAAAGGGGCAATGTTACTATCCTTTTTCCACACTTGTGCTTCAAAGTAGCACCATGTTCTTCATATAGATTGTCTCCTATGTTGTCACTTTCATATACTAGTGGGAATTTTCATTATAGAACTTGGCTTGTATATTCCAACGATGGGCTTCCTCAAATGCCCTAGGTCTTCATGAGCAAGCAAGTTGGATGCACACCCACTTAGTTTCTTTTGTTGAGCTTTCATACATTTATAGCTCTTAGTGCATCCGTTGCATGGCAATCCCTACTCCTCACATTGATATCAATTGATGGGCATCTCCATAGCCCGTTGATTAGCCGCGTCGATGTGAGACTTTCTCCCTTTTTGTGTTCTCCACATAACCTCATCATTATATTCTACTCCACCTATAGTGCTATATCCATGGCTTGCGCTCATGTATTGCGTGAGGGTTGAAAAAGCTGAAGCGCGTCAAACAGTATGAACCAATTGCTCGGCTTGTCATCCGGGTTGTGCATGATGGGAGCATTTTGTGTGACGAAAATGAAGCATGGCCAAACTATATGATTTTCTAGGGATAAGCTTGCTTTGGCCTTGTTGTTTTGAAAAGACATGATTGCTTTATTGGTACGCTCGAAGTATTATTGTTTTTTATTTCAAATGATAGACTATTGCTTTGAATCACTCGTGTCTTAATACTCATGCCATGATTAGACATATGATCAAGATTATGCTAGGTAGCATTCCACATCACAAATTATCTTTTTATCATTTACCTACTCGAGGACAAGCAGGAATTAAGCTTGGGGATGCTGATACGTCTCCGTCGTATCTATAATTTTTGATTGTTCCATGCCAATATTCTTCAACTTTCATATACTTTTGGCAACATTTTATACTATTTTTGGGACTAACATATTGGTCCAGTGCCCAGTGCCAGTTCCTGTTTGTTGCATGTTTTATGTTTCGCAGAAAACCAATATCAAACGGAGTCCAAACGGGATAAAAACGGATAGAGAATTATTTTGTAATATTTGGGATTTTCTGGAGGAAGAATCAACGCGAAACGGTGTCCGAGGTGCCCATGAGATAGGGGGCGCGCCCCAGGGAGGCAGGCGCGCCCTGGCCTCTCGTGGGCCACCCGTAAGGTGGTTGTAACACCCCGGATACAACTTTCCATATTCGTAACTCCAACTCTTGCCTTTTCCAGAGATGCGATATGTTATTTCCTCCGTGGTTGGGTTTTGTCTTTTGTTTTGCATTTTGTTCATGTCTTGCATCTCATCTCATAGCATCATGCGCATTGCATCTGCATGTTTTCATAAAACTTGCATCCGATCATAGTTGCCGCTTTTTCCGTGTCTCGGTTGACCTTCTCTGAGATCAACCGGACCGCTCTCTTCTCTCTCTTTTCTGAGCTCATCAAGCCCCTTGCCTTCGTTGACCGTTCCGAGACCAACCACGTTTTTCGAGTCCCTCTCGTCTGGCCGCTTAATCTTTCTCCACAATACACAACCCCTCACGCGCGTCCGAAACCTCTTCCGAACCCGACGCGCACGGTCATGACCGTTGGATCTGGATCATCCCCTAACGTCTATAAAACATCCCCGTTTTCTTATTTGGGCCACCTAACCTATTTATTCTCGACCGCTTGATTTCGATCGGACGGACCAGATTAGTCCCTATTCTAATCCGCAGACTATATATAAACTAGACCAACCCTAACTTCTAGGGAGTTTGTCCCATCGAGCCACCGCCAGCCAGTTCCCCTCGGGATCCCTCCAGATCCACCCTCTCTCCCTCGATTTCCTGATCGGGCCAACCACCTCCTTCACTCGATCCACCCAATCCTGCAACCGAGGCCCTGAGCTCCTCCCGCTCGATTCCTCCTCGAGCACCTCGTGCCCGACTGCCGCTGCTCCTCAGGCGCCACCACCGGCAACCATACCTCGCCGGAGCTCGTCCGCGAGCAGGACCGCCGTCACCCTCTCCTTCCTTTTTTCCCTCTGTTTACCCTCTTCTCCACTTCACCTCAGCGTCTCTTGTTCTTCAGGACGAACAGGAGCCTCGCCATGGCCACCGGATGGAGCTCCACCGCCATGGATTCTCCCCTCCGCGCCCCAGATCCGGCCTCTCCGTTGGATCCCGCCGTCGTAGTCCCGTTCCTCGCCGTCCAGGACCTCTCCCATCCGCCAAGCTCCCCGTCCTGCTGCCTGAGTGCCCACGGGACCACGTCAAGCAGATGGTCGCTGCCCAGCCTTGCAGATGCTTCGTCGCCTTGACTCCAGGTCCGGCCACCATCTTCGGTCGACCCTCCCTCTCTTGCCTCCGGTCCTCTATTTTTCTGAAGCTCATGTCTCTCTCTGCTCTCTCTCTGTTGCAACAGGGAACCGAGCCACCATATCCGTCGCCCTCGTTTTCCTCGCCAGGAGACTGACTGCAGCCTCCTACCGTCGCTCGGGTCCGCGCCGCTTCGTCTCCGGCCCCTGCCCGCCGGAGTTGTGCCTCCATGTGCCCCGCAGCCCCGTCGCCTCGCTCCTCTGCATCGAGCCCCGCTCGACCCGACAGCTTCGCCCAGCGCCCCCTCGAGCTAGCCCCGCCGCCAAGTCCAGCACCGCGCTGCCGCGAGCCGCCTCTTTCCTTTGGATCCCCGTCGACCCTTCGCCCCGCTCGCCGGAGCTCTGTTCCCAGCCACCGGCGCCCTGCTCGCCTCCTCTGCTTCGTTCGAGCAGGGAGGACGACGCCTCCGCTCACTGCTTTGACCGCGCCTTCCTCGCCTGCGTGGACCGCGACCACGACTTCGGTCCAGCATGCCCCTGCAGCCCAGCCTCTCCACCAGCCGGCCGTGTGGCCCATGGTGAGCGCCAGATCCAGCGCCCCCTTTTTTTTCTGTGCTGTTGGCCCATCCAAATTCGGCCTAGTTCATGTTTTTTTCCAGCTATGCGAATTTGTCTAATTTCCAGAGTTGTCTGTTTTACAGAAAAAACCTCAAACAGCATGCATTTAATAACTCACAAATGGTGCATCGGATTAAAATAATTTATATATGTAAAATGCTTAGAATTTCATCTAGTTTCATATTTGGCCACTTTCATCCATGTTTGAAATGTTTAAAATGATGTTTGATTAAATTTGCTCAAATGCCATGTTAAAATGATTTATTTCATAACTAAATAACCGTAGCTCGGTTTTAAATAAACTTTATATGTAAATGGGGTGGAAAAATGCATAGATTATCATGGTGATTTTACTTTGCATGTTTAACAACTCTAAAATATGTTTTAGGGCAGAACAGTACCAAATTCATAATATGCATATGGGGATTTTCCGGAATTGTAGTTTGTTGTTCCGGCCTCATTTAAACTTGCCTAGATAGCTAGTTTTCATATGCTTCACCCATTGCCATGTTTAATAACATTTAATATTGTTGGGTACAAAACCAAGAGAGAACTAAATAATTGATGTGGTGTTTCGTCAATATGCAATTCGTTGCATATTGAGCTCCACTTAATTTGTAGTGTTGTTTGTTGCACTTTGCCATGCCATGCCTCATTAAACCGGACATGCATCATACTTGTTTGTGCATCATGCCATGTTTATGCTCGTGCATTTACCATGTTGTTTGTTTCTTTCAGGTGTTGCTTCTTAGTTTCGGTAATGTTGCGATTGTGAGGATTCGTTCGACTACTCCCGTTCGTCTTCTTCATGGACTCGTTCTTCTTCCTAGCGGGATTTCAGGCAAGATGACTGCTACCCTGGATCTCACTACTATCATTGCTATGCTAGTTGCTTCGTTCTATCGCTTTGCTGCGCTACCTATCATTTGCTCTTCAAGCCTCCCAATTTGCCATGTCAGCCTCTAACCATTTTTTACCCTTCCTAGCAAACCATTTTTTGGCTATGTTACCGCTTTTGCTCAACCCTCTTATAGCGTTGTTAGTTGTAGGTGAAGTCGAAGATTGCTCCATGGTGGACAGGATTATGTTGGGATATCACAATATCTCTTATTTAATTAATGCATCTATATACTTGGTAACGGGTGGAAGACTCGGCCTTATGCCTGGTGTTTTGTTTCACTCTTGCCGCCCTAGTTTCCGTCATACCGGTGTTATGTTCCCGGATTTTGTGTTCCTTACGCGGTTGGGTGATTTATGGGACCCCCTTGACAGTTTGCTTTGAATAAAACTCCTCCAGCAAGGCCCAACCTTGGTTTTACCATTTGCCTCACCACCACCTATACCCTTCCCTTGGGTCGGCCAACCCGAGGGTCATCTTTATTTTAGCCCCCCCCCCCTCGGGCCAGTGCTTCTCTAAGTGCTGGTCCGAACTGAGCTGCCTGCGGGGCCCCCTCGGGGAAACTCGAGGTCTGGTTTTACTCGTAGCTAGTCTCATCCGGTGTTGCCCTAAGAACGAGATATGTGCAGCTCCTATCGGGATTTGTCGGCACATCGGGCGGCTTTGCTGGTCTTGTTTTACCATTGTCGAAATGTCTTGTAAACCGGTATTCCAAGACTGATCGGGTCTTCCTGGGAGAAGGTATATCCTTCGTTGATCGCGAGAGCTTATCATGGGCTAAGTTGGGACACCCCTGTAGGGTATAAACTTTCGAAAGCCGTTCCCGCGGTTATGTGGCAGATGGGAATTTGTTAATGTCCGGTTGTAGATAACTTGACACCAGATCCGAATTAAAACGCATCAACCGCGTGTGTAGCCGTGATGGTCTCTTTTCGGCGGAGTCCGGGAAGTGAACACGGTTTTGGGTTATGTTTGACGTAAGTAGGAGTTCAGGATCACTTCTTGATCATTGCTAGCTACACGACCATTCCGTTTGCTCTCTTCTCGCTCTTACTTGCGTATGTTAGCCACCATATATGCTTAGTCGCTGCTGCAACCTCACCACTTTACCCCTTCCTTTCCCATTAAGCTTTGCTAGTCTTGATACCCATGGTAATGGGATTGCTGAGTCCTCGTGGCTCACAGATTACTACAACAACAGTTGCAGGTACAGGTTATGTGATGATCATGACGTGAGAGCGATGTTTACTTGTTTTGGAGTTCTTCTTCTGCTTCTTCTTCGATCAGGGGATAGGTTCCAGGTCGGCAGCCTGGGCTAGCAGGGTGGATGTCGTTTGAGTTTCTGTTTGTGTTTCATCCGGATGTCGATCTTATGTATGATGTATTGATGTTGTATTCGTGTGGCATTGTATGCCTCTTGTATGTATCCCCATCTATTATGTAATGTTGATGTAACGATATCCACCTTGCAAAGCGTTTCAATATGCGGTTCTATCCTTGGTGGGACCTTCGAGTTTCTTTAGGATAGTATCACATATTGGGCGTGACAGTGGTTGATGCCCTTCTTTTGCCGCAAGAAAGCTAATTTTACAACAAAAATCTGGGCGAAAGATTCACCCCAATCGGAGTTACGGATCTCCAAATATAAAGAAAATGGTGAAGGGGTAGAATCAGAGAACGCAGAAACAGAGAGATAGATCCAATCTCGGAGGGGCTCTCGCCCCTCCCAATCCATGGGAGCCAAGGACCAGAGGGGAAACCCTTCTCCCATCTAGGGAGGAGGTCAAGGAAGAATAAGAAGAAGGGGCCCTCTCTCCCCCTTGCTTCCGGTGGTGCCGGAACGCTGCCGGGGGCCATCATCATCACTGCGATCTTCACCAACACCGCCGTCATCTTCACCAACATTTCCATCACCTTCCCCCTTCTATATCCAGCGGTCCACTCTCCCGCAACCCGTTGTACCCTCTACCTGGACATGGTGCTTTATGCTTCATATTATAATCCAATGATGTGTTGCCATCCTATGATGTCTGAGTAGATTTTTGTTGTCCTATCGGTGATTGATGAATTGCTATGATTGGTTTGAGTTGCATGTTTTATTATTGGTGCTGTCCTATTATGCCCTCCGTGTCGCGCAAGCATGAAGGATCCCCGTTGTAGGGTTTCCAATATGTTTATGATTTGCTTATGGTGGGTGGCGTGAGTGACAGAAGCACAGACCCGAGTAAGTAGGTTGTTTACGTATGGGATAAAAGGGGACTTGATACTTTAATGCTATAGTTGGGTTTTACCTTAAAGAATCTTTACTAGTTGCGGATGCTTGCTAGAGTTCCAATCATAAGTGCATATGATCCAAGAAGAGAAAGTATGTTAGCTTATGCCTCTCCCTCAAATAGAATTGCAATAGTGATTACCGGTCTAGTAGCATAGTAAATTGCTTAGGGACAATTCCACAACTCCTACCACCACTTTTCCACACTCGCTATATTTACTTTATTGCATCTTTATCTAAACAGTCCCTAGTTTATATTTATGTGCTCTTTATTATCTTGCAAACCTATTCAACAACACCTACAAAGTACTTCTAGTTTCATACTTGTTCTAGGTAAAGCAAATGTCAAGCGTGCGTAGAGTTGTATCAGTGGTGGATAGAACTTGAGGGAATATTTGTTCTACCTTTAGCTCCTCGTTGGGTTCGACACTCTTACTTATTGAAAACTGTTGCGATCCCCTACACTTGTGGGTTATCAGGCCTCAATTCGGGCCTCCTTTGCACTTTGGAGCACCATAGCAAGTTAGGACTCTTGATCCGTGTCGTGGCATTCTCACGGGGGGTTTGCGAGTCGACAGATGCCACAAGGGCTTAGTTTGAGGGTAAGACTGTTGCTGATAGGACCGAGAGCGGGTATGCGAGTAGCACGCGGTGGTTTACCCAGATTCGGAGCTCTCTGGAGAGATAATACTCCTACTGCTTCATGTCTGAGTGTATATATCTGGGGTGTACATCGCGCAGTACAAAGTGCTCCTGGAGCTGTATCTGGGATCAGTGCCACGGGCATCTGACTCTGTATATGTCTGTATGAGGCATGCTCTAGTGGCCGGACATGTTCATGGTCGTGAGCATATGGTGCTCATGCGTGAGTACATGTGAGCATGTATGGTAGATGGATGGATGGTTGCTATATATAGGCATTGCTAGCTTAGCATGTAAGCTATGTGGTGGCATGGGAGCAAGGGGGTATGGTGGGGTGTCATGCATGTCTCCTGGGTCACTTCGTGAATAGTGCCCAGGGACAAGTGACACTGTACATGATGGCGTCGCGGTATGGTTGTCTTATCCGCAGTATGGCCATCTCGTCGGGGTCTTGTCGGTGTCGCTTCGGGCTGCAGGCGGCAACCGGCTGATTGGCACAGTCAGCAGCCGGCTGGTTGGAGCAGTTAGCAACCGGCCGCCGGCCGGGCAGAGCAGTCGGATGGGGAGCCGGCAGGTGCGGCCGGGCAGTCGGACTGAGGGGCTTTGCTAGCCCCGATGTCTTGAATAATTGTCTCGCCGTTTTTGGGGTACCCGTGGCCAATTACTCCAACAGTAGCCCCCAAGCCTCCGGGCAACTTGGCAAAGTTGGGCGGAGGTTTTTTGGCGGGTGTTGATGTAGAAAATGTCGGTGACAGCCGGCTGCAGGCTGCAGCCGGCGTAGCTTGCTTCAGGCGGGGGCGCGCCAGCGCACCCGCTGGGTGTAGCCTCCGAGCCTCCGGGTAACTTGGAAAAGTTGGGTGGAGGCTTTTTGCGTTTGTTGGTGTAGATGATGTCGGCTGGAGCTGTCGGGCGCGGACGCGGGGTCCGCCGACTGATGATGTTGGGTGCGGATGCGGGGGTCCGCTGACTGATGATGTTGCTGACAGGCGGCTGCGGGGTGCAGCCGGCGCGGCTTGCTTCCAGTGGTGGCGCGCCAGCTCACTCACTGGGTGTAGCCTCCGAGCCTCCGAGCGGGGAGGGGGGTTCCCCATGAAAATGATCATGCAAAATACAAAGTTAGTCTGCGCAGATATATCAAATGTTTGCTTTTAGCATTGCAAGTTTTATGTGGAGGGTGCCGACTCGGTTTCCTCCGAGCCCCCTTCAATCTTTTTCGTGTTCCTTCCGCTTTTTGGCTTGTACTCTTGCTTGCCGGACAGCCGCTCTGTGGTCTGTGGCTTAGAGTGGGCCGCCAAGTGGAGTGTACAGTACTCAGAGTCTGGGAGCAGATTTAAACGAGCAGATACTCATAAAGTAAATGGTCGGGTCGCCCGAAGCGTTTCTCTTCCCGGACATTTTTCGTGTGGGGTGACCTCTAGCTTTTGCTCTCGCTAGCCGGACAGCCGCTCTGCGTTCTGTGGCTGAGAGGTAGGCTTTTGGTACCGCGCACGCTACTAAGCCGTCTGCGGGAACTAACGTCTCAGGCCAAGCGGCCAGCCCCCGGGCCAACTCTGGCTGGCGCCGGGGCGAACAGTGATCCAACTGTAATAAAATGCGGAGATGGCCCCCCGAGCATCGCTTGAGGTTATCCATGCTTGCGTGATGCAAAAAATATGCGGGTGAGGAGCTCACATTGATTTTCGTGTAGTCGCGGCAGAGGTTGTCGAAGACAGTCAGTGCGGCTTGGCGCTCGCGGAGCGCGTCGGCAAACCCGCTGGGTGTAATCCTAGACCCTCTAGGCGCTCGAGGAGGGTCCAGCCGGTCGGGCTTGACCGGACAGGCGATGAGAGGAACGCGGCCAAGCCGGCTCGGCATAGCCGGCCTGGCGGCGAGGCGTTTGGCAGCGCCCTCTTCTTCTTTTTTCTTTCTACCGGCTGCTGGCAGCTGGACAAAACTCTTCTTGTTTTTGCTTCTTGCAATCTTCTGTGGGGGTGCGCCAGCGCACCCACTAGGTGTAGCCCCCGAGATTCAGGCCGACTGCTGAGCAGTCGGGCCGGATCTCACGGCGACCACTTTGTCTTCTTCTTTGCGGGGGCGCGTCAGCGCACCCGCTGGGTGTAGCCCCAGAGATTTGGGCGGACCGCTGAGCAATTGGGCCGGATCTTTCGGCAACTACTTTGCCTTCTTCCTCGGGGGGGCGCGTCAGCGCACCCGCTGGGTGTAGCCCCCGAGATTCGGGCGGACCGCTGAGCAGTCGGGCCGGATCTCTTGGCAACTACTTTGTCTCCTTCTTTTTCTTCTTCAGCCGGCTGGGCAGACGGACTCCAACACAGCAGTCGGGCTTTTTGTAGCCGGCCAGGCATCCAGCACTCGGGCGCACATCTAGCAGTCAGACACACATTTCTTTCTTACCGGCTGTTTGGTAGCCGGACGGATTTTCTCTTTTATCCAGCTGAGCAGCCGGCCTCTTTTTCTTTCTCTCTTTCTTTTTTCTCAGCAATCGACCACTTTCTCAGCCGAACGCGGTGCTTTTTTTCAGCCGTGGGCAATCGGCCCTTTGACTTTTCTTTGGGCAGCCGGCCAACCTCTTTCTCTGCTTCTTTTCAGCCGACCCCCGACTTCCTTCTTTCCTTTTCTCTCTGCACCCGGCAGGACGACGCACTTGGCGTAGTCACCTGGTGGGGAGGCGGAGCATCCGGCGCGGGCGCGCTCGTAGGAGGAGCCAGAGGGCGGAGGCGCGGGGCGGCGACCCGACGGGCGCACGGGGCAGGAGCCAGCCGGGGCCAACAGGCGGACGCAGGAGGAGTAGTCAGCGCAGCGCAGCCAGAAGCCGGCCCGCGGCAAGCGGCGACGCGAGAGCCGTCGCGGGGCGGATATGCTAGGGCAGCCGGCCACAGCAGACGACATTGTGGGAGCCGGCGCGGGCGACCGGCGGAGCAGGCGGCCGGGGCGGCAGCCGGCGCGGCACGAGTTGGCCTGCCCAGTAGGCCGCTCGGCTGCGGCGCTCGAGGTCCAGCAACAGCTGGGTCGAGCGGGAATCGGCCAGCCGGCATGCGGGACGCCGGGACGCCGGCGGAACCAACGTGGGGGCACGGACGCACGGTCGCGGGGCGAGCGTGCGGTTGGTGGAGCGAATGGGATGGCAGGCAGCTGGGTTCGCGTGGGAGCCGGCGGCCGGGTTGTGCGGGAGGTCGGACCACGGAGGCGGCCAGGCGTGCGGGAGCCGGAGGCGGCCAGGTGATGGGACGCGGCAGCCACGCAACGAGGGAGCGGGGCAGCCGGCCAGTTCGCGCGAAGGCGGACCCAGCCAGCGGCGAGCCAGAGGCGGCGAACAGCGGGGCCAACGTGCGAGAGGGGGAGCACCCAGCACGGTGGGTCGGCGCGGGCGCGGACGCGCCGGTAGGCGGGCGGGCGAAGCCAAACTGAGGAGGAGCCGGGCGGCGAACCCGACGGCGGGAACAGGCAGAGGAGATGCAGGAGCCGGCCGGGGAGGCAAGGCTGCAGCCGTCGTGGGATACTCGGAGCCGGCCCTAGCCGGGTGCGCAGAGGAGGGGGAGGCCGAAAGCAGCCGGAGCGTGGCGGAGGCCGGCGGCTCGGGAACCCGGTGGAGGCGGGGACGCGGCAGGTCGGCCACGGGCAGGCCAGGCGCTGCAGCCGGGTGGGCGACAAGGAGCAGGGGATCTCGGGCTCCTCCCCCCGTTCGCGAGGGCGCAGGAAGACATGGCCGCTCGGGGCCGTTGCTAAAGAGTCGGGGTGCGGGCGGCGGTAGGATGACGCCGCGGAGGAGAAGGGCGCTCGAGCCAGATCTTGGCGACGCGAGGCCTGCGGATGCGCGGCCGGAGCCGCGACGCGATGCGCGCGAGTTGAGACAGGCGCCAGTGTGGCTGGCCGTCCACGCGCACATGAGCCGCGCTAGCTAGCTAACTCAACTGAATGGATGGCTCAGTGGGCTCTGCTAGCTAGCTAGCTGGGCATGAGTACAGGCACGCACAGGGACGGAAGCGGCCAGCGGAACTGCACACGGAGGCGCGGGCGAGACAAGGCCAGAGCCGATGACCAGCGTGCACGAGGACGACGAGGCCAGGCACAGGCGGAGTAACGCAGGGGGCGCCACGGCGGCCGGCGTCATGGTGGTGGTGACGAAGACAAGGCCGACGGCAAGGATGCGCCGACCCTCATGGCCATTCCGGGGGCAATGTCGATGTCGAGCCCCCGACCGCTATAGGAGAGACGGCGTGACGCCGCGGTGATGAAGACAAAGAGGCTGACGGCGAGGACGCGCCGCCCTTCGCGGCCGCTTCGAGGGCGCATGAATGTCAGGCCCTCGAGCGCTATCGGAGAAACGAAGGCGATGCTGCGATGATGGCGAAAGTGGTCCCGCCCGGACTGCGAAACCAGCAGCAGCGTGGTAGCATAGTAGTAGTACCGCCCCACGGTGGGCGCCAACTGTCGTGGTATTCTCACGGGGGGTTTGCAAGTCGACAGATGCCACAAGGGCTTAGTGTGAGGGTAAGACTGCTGCTGATAGGACCGGGAGCGGGTATGCGAGTAGCACGCGGTGGTTTACCTAGCTTCGGAGCTCTCCAGAGAGATAATACTCCTACTGCTGCATGTCTGAGTGTATATATCTGGGGTGTACATCGGGCAGTACAAAGTGCTCCTGGAGCTGTATCTGGGATCAGTGCCACGGGCATCTGACTCTGTATATGTCTGTATGAGGCATGCTCTAGTGGCCGGACATGTTAGTGGTCGTGAGCATATGGTGCTCATGCGTGAGTACATGTGAGCATGTATGGTGGATGGATGGATGGTTGCTATATATAGGCATGGCTAGCTTAGCATGTAAGCTATGTGGTGGCATGGGAGCAAGGGGGTACGGTGGGGTGTCATGCTTGTCTCCTGGGTCACTTCATGAATAGTGCCCAGGGACAAGTGACACTGTACATGATGGCGTTGCGGTACGGTTGTCATATCCACGGTATGGCCGTCTCGTCGGGGTCTTGTCCGTGTCGCTTCGGGCTGCAGTCGGCAGCCGGCTGGTTGGCACAGTCGGCAGCCGCTGGTTGGAGCAGTTGGCAGCTGGCCGCCGGCCGGGCAGAGCAGTCGGACGGGGAGCCGGCAGGTGCGGCCGGGCAGTCGGACTGAGGAGCTTTGCTAGCCCCGATGTCTTGAATATTTTTCTCGCCATCTTCAGGGTACCCGTGGCCAATTACTCCGACAATCCGACACCTTGCGCTCCAAGGACTCACATTTGTTTATAGCATCAGTGAGATCTTGTTAGACTTCTTCCAACCTCACTTCATGTTTTTGGCGGGCGGTTCGTTCCTCGTTCGCCTCCTTATTGGCCTCGGCCAGAGCACTCTTGAGGGACTCAACCTCAGACGTGTCACCTATGAGCATAATCATAAAGCTCATTCAGATAAGAAGTTCGAACTCATATCATTTCTGATATACTTCGGTATCACATACCTTGTTTTTCCTCTAACTTCTGCTTTAGCTCGGACAGTTCGGCGGCATGCGAGGTTGTCGTTCAACTCGAAGCATGTGCATCAAAATAGACATATCTGTTAGCTCCTGCAAAGCATTATTCAATCCCCTGTTCGGCCTTCCTTCATGAACGCCGAACAGAGTCTCAGGGGCTACTATCTATATACAAGTATTCCTTTTGCAAAATAACCAAAAATATATTACTTCACATACCTCAAAGCCTGCTAGAAGATTGGTATAAGCTTGGTTCAATCCGCTCTTGGTGGAATAAGGGTACGGTGTTCCTCCACAATGGAAGCACTTTGAAGCGCTTCCACCAGAGTGTCTGGCGCCTCCGGATTGATAGAGGACGCCGGTGCAGACGGCGCGCCCCCTTTCCTCGAAGAAGGTTGTTGGTCCAATTCTGGAACCGTATGGGTCTCCAGAATAATATTTGGTTGGGGGCCGAATTGAGCATGGCCCCCGTCGCCGGTCTCCATGGGGGTTGATTTCCCCCTCTCTTTGGCAACAAAGGTATTACCCTCTGTCACCGCCTTCACGGCCTCTTGCACCTCCCCGTGACCTGGAGAGGTTTTTCGGGACAACACTTTGGTGTTATCCGTCGCAGTGGGTGGAGAAATCTGCGGAGGTGACTCGCTCTCCATCGTGTTCGTCCCTAGCGAATTCCCAGATGACGATGATCATTGGGGAGATCGCGAGCCGGGCTGCAATGCGCAATTTAGTATGTTAAAATAACAAGGCATGGAATTGGATATATGAATGGTATCATTGTATACTTACGATGCGGCCAGGGGCTTAGGCCTGGTGTGTCACTCGGGAGTCATCCGAAAGGGAGGGTTTCCCCTTCTTGGACGCTTCCGCTGAGGGAGTCCTGGATTAAGGGGTCCTCGGACAGCCCGACTATGTAACGTGTGCCAGACTGTTGGGCCGTGAAGATACAAGATAGAAGACTCTCTCTCGTGTCCGGATGGAACTCTCCTTGGCGTGGAAGGCAAGCTTACGCGCCCGGATATGAAGATTCATTTCTCTGTAACCAACTTTGTACAACCCTAGTCCCATCCGGTGTCTATATAAACCGGAGGGCTTAGTCCGTAGAGGCAAGGACAATCATAATCATACAGGCTAGACTTCTAGGGTTTTAGCCATTATGATCTCGTGGTAGATCAACTCTTGTAATAATCATATTCATCAAGATCAATCAAGCAGGAAGTAGTGTAATACCTCCATAGAGAGGGCTAGAACTTGGGTTAACATCGTGTCCCCCGCCTCCTGTTACCATCAACCTTAGATGCACAGTTCGGGGCCCCCTACCCGAGATCCACCGGTTTTGACACCGACATCGGTGCTTTCATTGAGAGTTCCACTGCATCGTCACCAAAAGGTTTGATGGCTACATCACTCATCTACAACAATGCAATCCAGGGGGAGGTTTTCCTCCCTGGACAGATCTTCGTATTCGGCGGCTTCGCACTGCGGGCCAACTCGCTTGGTCATCTAGAGCAGATCGATAGTTACGCCCCTGGCCATCGGGTCAGGTTTGGAAGCTTGAGTTACATTACCGATATCCGTGGAGACTTGATCTTTGACGGATTCGAGCCCATGACAGCCGCTCCCTGCCACCACGATGAACATGACCTAAAATTGTCATCGGACCATGCCCAGGAGATAGTGCATGTAACTGCCCTGGCCCTAGATCCGGAGCAAATTGCGCCGTCCGAGCACAAGAAGCTCAACCCCGCCGTGAAAGCCGTAGACTCAGCGGCGTTAGAGCCGCACACATATCCGACCTCAAGCAAGGCATGTGTCACCAAAACCTCAGATTCGTCTCCGGCCAGAGGTTCCGAACCGCATGCATCCGCACCCATCAAATCGGACCAGGCGCCGATCATTGAATTCAGTTCCGCAGACATCTTCCGGCACTCACCTTTAGGCAATGTGCTAAACTCATTAAAAGCCCTCTCCTTATTGGGGGACTCTCAGCCAAACTATATCCGGTTTGGATTGAAGGCTGATGACAGAGAATTCCGCTTCCCGCCCACCACCCACTTCGTAGCCACTATTGAAGACTTAACAGACATGCTCGATTACGACTCCGAAGACATCGACAGTATGGATGACGATGCCGGAGAGGAGCAGGCACAAAAACCACCACTTACAGGGTGCTGGACAGCCACCTCCTCGTATGACGTATACATGGTGGATACACCCCAAAGAGAACAATGGTGACAATGAAAAGGATCTAGTCGAGGATAAGCCTCCTGAGATACAGCCAAAGCGTCAACGTCAGCGGCGCCGCTCTAAGCCACGTCGTGGAAAAGACAGCAATATCGACAAAGAAGAAAATAATACTCTCGACGATGCTGAAGACAATGAAGACCCCGTTAAGCCAACCTCCGAACAGGACGAACGGGAAGACGGGCGAGTCAGCCCTGAGGACCAGGCCATGAACGAGGACTCGGAGGACAGTAACTACATTCCGCTCTCCGAGGACGAGGTGACCCTCGGCAACGAGGATTTTATCGTGCCTGAGGAACCTCTCAAGCACGAGCACTTTAAGCGCCAACTAATAGCCACTGCAAGGAGCCTGAAAAAGAAGGAGGAGCAGCTTCAAGTTGATCAAGATCTGCTCAACGATATATGGACTGATGTCCTAGCGGCCGAGGAATACGGCTTCGAGCACCCAAACAAAAGTTACCTGAAACGCAAATTGTTACCCCAATTCGATGACGAGGCGCTGGAGCCCGTCCTGCCAGCGCGTAATGCGGCTGACCGACCACCACGTGACCGGGACAAAGCGGCAACTCAAGCCGAACACCAGCCTGCACTACCTCACCGTAAAAACAGAGACACAGCAGCTCGAGGATACACATATGACCTGCGGCATGACCTAAAAACAGAGCAGGTCAGACCAGATCGATCTATGGATCGCGGGGGCGTGCCCTGATGCGTGACGATGGCCATCCGGCCGGACGTGACAAACATCACCACGCCTGGGCCAAAAACTGCAGGCAAACTCCATCCGAGCTACGTCGTGACTTGGCCCGATATAAAGGCACCGCACACCCCCTTTACTTCACTGATGAAGTAATGGAACATGAATTCCCGGAAGGGTTTAAACCTGTGAACGCCGAATCATATGATGGGACAACAGACCCCGTGGTATGGATTGAGGATTTTCTCCTCCATATTCATATGGCCCGCGGAGATGATCTTCACGCCATCAAATACCTCCCGCTAAAACTCAGGGGACCTGCTCGGCACTGGTTGAATAATTTGCCCGAAAACTCAATTGGCAGCTGGGAAGACTTGGAAGACGCCTTCTGCGACAACTTCCAGGGCACATATGTGCGACCTCCGGATGCCGACGACTTAAGTCACATAGTTCAACAGCCCGGAGAGTCAGCCAGGAAATTTTGGACTAGATTCTTAACTAAAAAGAACCAGATCATCGACTGTCCGGATGCAGAAGCCCTAGCGGCCTTTAAACATAGCATCCATGACGAATGGACCGCCTGACACCTCGGCCAAGAAAAGCCGAAGTCCATGGCAGCCCTCACGACGCTTATGACCCACTTCTGCGCGGGCGAGGATAGCTGGCTAGCCCGTAGCAATAACACTACAAGCGAACCTAGCACTTCTGAAGTCAGAAACAGCAACGGCAAGCCCCAACGCAACAGACACAAGCGTCGAAGCAACGGTGACAACACCAAAGACACGGCGGTCAACGCCGGATTTAGTGGCTCTAAGTCCGATCAGTGGAAGAAGCCATATAAAAGAAACAATCCGGGCCCGTCCAGCTTGGACCGCATACTTGATCATCCATGTCAAATCCACGGCACTCCTGATAAACTAGCCAATCATACCAACAGAGAATGTTGGGTTTTTAAACAGGCCGGCAAGTTAAATGTCGAGAACAGTGAGAAGGGGTCGCAAAGCAAGGACGATGATGAGGAGCCCCGGCCACCGAACACAGGGGGATAGAAGAAGTCCCCCCCCCCCCAAGTTAAAAGAGTGAACATGATATACGCTACCCATATCCCCAAGAGGGAGCGCAAGTGCGCGCTCAGGGACGTCTACACGATTGAGCCACTCGCCCCAAAGTTCAACCCATGGTCGTCCTGCCCAATCATATTCGATCACAGGGACCATCCGACCAGTATCCGTCATGGCGGTTCAGCCGCACTGGTCCTCGACCCAATCATTGATGGATTCCATCTTACACGAGTCCTCATGGACGGTGACAGCATCGTGAACCTGCTCTATCAGGATAGAGTGCGCAAAATGGGTATTGATCCCTCAAGGATCAAGCCCACAAAAACCACCTTTAAAGGTGTCATACCAGGTGTAGAGGCCCGATGTATGGGCTTAATCACATTGGAGGTGGTCTTCGGATCCCCGGACAACTTCCAAAGCGAAGAGTTGATCTTCGATATCGTCCCCTTCCGTAGTGGCTATCACGCACTACTCGGACGAACGGTATTCGCTTGATTCAATGCGGTGCCACACTATGCTTATATCAAGCTCAAGATGCCTAGACCACGCAGTGTCATAACAGTCAATGGAAATACGGCACGCTCCCTCCATACCGAGGAGCACACCGCTGCCCTCGCAGCAGAAGCACAGAGCGACCTTTTCAGGCAGAAACTTAATTTGGCGGCCAAGCTCTCGCACACTGTCAAACTAGTCCGAACTACTGTGTAGCAGGACAGTCCAGCTCGTCAAGAGCTTGACTAGCAATTCGGCCTCCATCCCAGTCCCGACCAAATGGCGGCACTCGTACCGCGCGTACATAACTACACACTCAAAATACCATGGGCATAGATGGAGGCACAGCTAGATCGTGGTCCATAATACGGCTCAATCTCCCCTGGACCCACATACTTTCACTTTTTCTTTTTCTTTTCAGGTTTCTTTTTCCCATGCCTTTCCTGGTGGCCTGATTGTCGGACCTATCAAGGGACGAATACACCAAGACGGCAAGAAGCATTGACGTATAAGGGAATTTCCGGGTGGTCTCTTTAAACGATTGTTATACCTGTTTTAAGAACCCGCACGTAGCTCTCCCTTGGTCGTGGCATGTTAAAATAGCCATGTTGCTTATCGCACTACTTGTACAAATATGCTTTGACGTATTAATCAAATTATAATAGAAAAGACTTTGTGGCCCAATTTTTGTGGCATTAGGCTATCACTTTGTTGTTTTGATATTCTTATCAATTGCACCCATACACTCTGGTACGCCTTAATTCGCCAGGGGCTTCATTACGTCCCATAATACGGCAACAAAGTCCGAACACTTTTTTATAGTATAGTTCGGCACCCTGAACTTTAGTATTATATGCATCGGCTCCGAATCATGTCTTTGGTCAATAGTTGGGTTGCCCGGCTCCTGTGCTTACTACCTTACGTTCCGCTATATCGGCTAGGGTAGTAAAGGGAGAACTACTGCGATTATGTCCCGGTTTATCCGGATGAGCACCTTAGTAGAGAAAGCAGAAAACTGACTGTCGTGATGCGGCGTGAGACGATCATGTAACGCCCCGAATCCGATGCGCCAGGTGTCTTCCAGTTATTCGCCGTTGTTGCCATGTCATTTTCTTGCGTGTTGTACTTTGCCATGTCATCATCTCCATTTCATCTGCATGTTTTTCAAAACTTGCATCCGTTCGGGTCCCCCTGGTTCTCTCCGTTGTCCGTTCTGAACACAGACACACTCGCACGCGCCCGTCGCCCCTCTAAGACCTTGTTTCGTGAGCGGGATAAAAACGTTCTCGAAATGGGCCGAGATTTTCCGTGTGGCCTTGGTATATCACCGGTAGACCGCCCGTCAAATTTCGTTCCATTTGGAGGTCGTTTGATGCCCAACGGTTAACCGAGCTAACCGAGACCCCCCCTTCTCTTTACAGCCCAGCACCTCTTCACACAGCCCACCTAGCCCATCTAACTCCCCTCCATACTCTCCGCCATTCGATCATGATCGTGTGGGTGAAAACCGCACCTCATTTGGACTCTCCTAGCTCCCTCTACCTATATAAACACACCCTCCCCCGAAATTCGCGGATGAATCCACCCTAACCCTAGTCCATCTCCCTCCTCCCGTAGCCGGACATGTCCGCCGCCATCTGGACGCCTCCAGCCTCCCCCGCAGCCACTCCGCAGCCGCCACGTGGCCCCGGTCACCGCGCGCCTCCGCCGGCCCACCAGGCCCGGGGCGGGCCCCCGAAGCCCATCCGGCCGCCACCGCCTGAGCGCCCGCTCGCCTCCGCGCCCGAACCCGCGCCCGACCGCCGCCAGCTCCGCCGCCCCGCCCGAGTGCCCGCGCTTCCCCATCGAACCCCGCCGCTGACCCGCGCAGTGCTGCGCCTCCCCTCTGCCATGCGCCTCGCCTCCGGCTTCCCGATCTTGGGGAGGAGCACCCCGTTGCGCCTCCCCGTCGCCCGCACTATCAGAGACTGCCACCGCCCGCTTCGCCGACCGGAGCCCCTCCGCCAGCGAGCACCTCGCCACCTTGCGGATGCAACTCCGGCCCCGTCTCGAAGTCCGTGCCCGAAACCATAGATCCGTTTCGGAGGTGAATTTCTTCCAAGTCCCTGGATCTGCAACATTTTCATGCCATGTTCATTGCATCATATCTCCATGATCGTAGCTTTGTTTTGTGCATATGATATATCAAAATGTTCACTGTGAGATGCTCTTCATTTCTATCCATTGTGGCATGCTTATTTGTGTCCATATTGATACCCTAATCATCGTTGCAAGAGTGCTACATGATGTTTACTGCTGGAATCTGCTGATTGTTAACATCATTTGTGCATCTGGTGAGTGCCACAACTTTGTCTCTGTTAATGTTATGATGATGATCTTGATATTCACATGTTCTGCTCTTCATGGTCTACACGCTGGTGTGCTTTGCATTCATTTTAGGGTGCATCTTGATATCTTAAACCCTGTTGCAAAAGTGCATGTTGCTGTTAACTACTGAAAACTGTTATAACTTTCTGTTTTTTCATTTTTGTTGCATTTGGTGTGTGCATCCTATGAGCATGATGTCTACATGTTTTAGGAGCATATTTATGCCATGTTTATAGAGGTGCAATCCATGTATTTTTATATGCCCTATAGTGAGTGCATCAAGCTTGTGAAGTGGGCCACTTCCTGTTAACTTTCTGTCAATGCTGAAACTGCTATATCATGTTGCCATGTTTACTTGATGCTACAAATTAATCCATGCATAATCTGGAGATGCTTAGTTGAGATGTTTTCTTTTCTATGTTATGATCTATCATTCCATGCCTTTTGATGCCTCATATATGTCCTGTATCATATGTTTTTATTGCCATGAACATGCTTATATAATGTTCCAGATTCCTGTTAACTTCACGATGCTTTGCTGTGAGCTTGTTATTGAGTGATACATGCCTATTTTGGAGATGCTCCAATTACATGTTTTGTAGTATGCTATGAGTACTTTGTTTATGTGCCATGGTTGTTAATTTTGGAGATCATATGCCTCTATTTCATGCTTGCAAACATGCTATCATAATGTTGCTGTTTTACACTTGCTGAAACTGGTTCAACATTCAATCTTGTCATGTTGGTTCCCACTAATACATGAGCCATATGCTTATGATGCCATGATGTTATTTTCTCTTTGTTATGTGTACTTTGATTCCATGGCCTTGGTTGCTA
This sequence comes from Triticum dicoccoides, assembly GCF_002162155.2. Taxonomy (NCBI): domain Eukaryota; kingdom Viridiplantae; phylum Streptophyta; class Magnoliopsida; order Poales; family Poaceae; genus Triticum; species Triticum dicoccoides. The sequence goes on along the minus strand of NC_041387.1, from coordinate 54,914,107 downwards.
TGTTTACTTGTTGTAGCTTGTCTCTTTCTTGCTCTCAAGTTGCCATCATATTAACTCTGCTCATGTATATGTTGTTGTGTTATAAAGTTGCATTTTGCATTGATCATATTGGTTTGATATTGATGCTTATGGACCTGAACCTTTAATTATATTTGAAGTATGTTATCTGTACATGAAGTGCATGTCAAGTTTGTGCTCATAAGATTCCTGTAGCATGTTGTTTTGATGTTTGCCAAGTGCCTACTTGCTCTTTTGGGCAGATTGTGGTTATATCATTTGGAGTATGTGTTGCACCGTTGCTCCGTGTTGAGCATGCTCTATATGAAACTTGCTTTATTTTGCATGTAGTTTCATCTTATCATGTTGCATACATGTTTTGAGAGTGTTTGCTTGATGTTTGAATGCATTTTGCATCAATGCCATGTTTGACTTGTTTTGCTCATATCTTCTAGGCCGTAGCTCCGAATTAAATGAACTTTATATGGAACTTGCCTATAATTTCGTGTAGATCATCTTGGTGCATTTTAACTTGCTGTTAAACTACTTGAACATAAGGTTTATTCAGATCTCGACCAATTTTGAATTTGCATATGAGGACTTACCGGATTTGTTATATGTTGTACCGGCCTCATTTAAACTTGCTTTGATGTGTTGTTCTTGTATGCATCATCCATTGCCATGAGTAGCCTCATCTAGCCTTTGTCTTGCATCATACTTGGTTGAGCATCATGCCATGTCTATGTGTTGTGTGTTTACCATGGTGTTTGCTTCTTTCCGGTTGTGCTTCTTCTCGATAGTTCCTGTTTCATTGCAATCGTGAGGGTTCATTCGTCTACGCTTGGTTCGTCTTCGTCCGTTCGTATTCTTCATGGACTCATTCTTCTTCCTAGCGGGATTTCAAGCAAGATGACCATCACCCTGGATCTCACTACTATCATTGCTATGCTAGTTGCTTCGTTCTATCGCTATGCCGCGCTACCAATCTCTTGTTGATCAAGGCTTCCAAACTGCCATGTCAGCCTCTAACCTCTTCACCCTTCCTAGCAAACCGTTGCTTGGCTATGTTACCGCTTTGCTCAGCCCCTCTTATAGCGTTGTTAGTTGCAGGTGAAGTCGAGGATTGCACCATGACGGACAGGATTGTGTTGGGATATCACAATATCTCTTATTTAATTAATGCATCTATATACTTGGTAAAGGGTGGAAGGCTCGGCCTTATTCCTGGTGTTTTGTTACACTCTTGCCGCCTTAGTTTCCGTCATACCGGTGTTATGTTCCTTGATTTTGCGTTCCTTACGCGGCTGGGTGTATGGGACCCCCTTGACAGTTCGCTTTGAATAAAACTCCTCCAGCAAGACCCAACCTTGGTTTTAACATTTGCCTCCTAAGCCTTTTTTCCCTTGGGTTTCCGGAGCCCGAGGGTCAT